>NC_057861.1:676405231-676705231 GCF_019393635.1 Dromiciops gliroides | reverse complement strand
TATATACACAGATAATAGGCAAATGTGCACACATTATCTATACAGACACATTCATGTACAGATATGTGCTCCACTCATATACATACAATGTACACATCCCTATTCTGAGTTACCCACATACTCTCAAGATACACACACACACACACACACACACACACACAATCATACACAAAATCACTGTGGCTGTGTGTTGGGGCAAACCCGGCTGGGTGGATGCCCAGGGCAAGGGAGGTGAGGGTCAGACTAGCCACTCTCCTTGGAACAGGGCAGAGGATTCCAGGAAGGCTTCTCTATGACCCCCAGTGCTGATTCCTAGAACTGGAATTCCCAGCTGCAGTGGGGCAGCTGCCAACAAGGGCCCTTCTTAGAACCCAGTCTTCCCTGGGGCCCCTGCCCAGCTATCCTGCCTGGCCTGAGCTCCAGCCACCCAGGAGGGAGGGGACGGAAAATGTTGAGAGCAGGAGGGTGAGGAAAGCTGAGAAGGAAGAAGCAGGGAGCAATGGAGCCAGCCTGTTTAATGCCCCTTGGAAGCCAGCCCCAAATTCCATCTCCCCCTTCTTGTACTTCTGCCAGCTTGGGTTTGGGGTTGGGGGACATCCTAGCCCTCCGTCCCAGTCCCACTGTCCCTCTCCTTCTTAAAGAACTTTGAAAGGCACCCAGAACAGGGTCTAGGCCCCTCCAAGTCCCTTGGCAGCTGCTCCAGACTGGCTGGCAGCCTACCTCTTCTCAGCATCAGTTACCCTCTCCCCACTGGGTCATGCTGCCTGGGTTAGGGTGCTATGGGGATCTTCAGGGACAGTTTTGCCAACAGAGGGGAAGGAGCCCTGCACTAGGTCAGGAAATGTAGATCCTAGTCCTGGGTCTGCCAGTAATTCTAAGTGATCCTGGCCAAGGCCCCTTTTGGGGTCTTTGTTTCCTTAAATGGTTGATTAAGAGCATTAGAGGAGGGGATCTCTAAAATTCTTTCCAATCATTCGATGTTATGCTAGGGTAGGACATAGAGTCTATTTAGTACTGGGAGATCTGAAGCAGACAATGTAAGTTTAGAGGCAAAGAGAGCTTAGCTGTTGTCTAATCCAGTTCTTCCACTTGGGACCCCTTTTCACCTGAGAAATTCTTACACAACCCCGAGTATATAGGTATATAAAATAGGTATACATGACTTTTTATTGTCAAATTTTTTATGACCTCCATATTCGGTTATGTGACCCCATATGGGGTATTGACCCACAGTTTGGTTTTTGTTTGTTTGTTTGTTTGTTTGTGGGGCAATAAGGGTTAAGTGACTTGCCCAGGGTCACACAGCTAGTAAGTTTCAAGTGTCTGAAGCTGGATTTGAACTCAGGTCCTCCTGAATCTAGGGCCGGTGCTTTATCCACTGTGCCACTAGCTTCCCCCCAGACCCACAGTTTTAAGAAGCTGGGGTTGTCTAACTCCCTCATTTTACAGGAGGCTTAGAGAAGGTGCCTGTGGGGCACTGGGTATAGTGGTGGGAATTCAAGCCCATGTCTTTTGACTCTGGATACAGTTCTTGTCCCACTCCACCCCAATACCTGGGTCTGCCTCCAATTTCCACTGTGGACGGGGGCACCTCCCTATCGGTATCTATCTTCTTATTCATCTAAGGGGGATGGAAGTCTCAGCCTTGCTTCCAAATGGGGTTATAAAGATCAAACAAGAGACAGAAAGCACCTGGGAATAGGTGAACTATCCGACCCTTACTAGCTATGTGATCTAGGCAAATCACTTAACTGCTGCTTGCCTTAGTTTCCTTATCTGTAAAATGCTATAAATATAGCTTTTACCTCCCAGGGTCATTGTGAAGATAACAGCATTTGTAAGATTCCAGGTACTTCTGCTCTCTCATTTGTAAATATTTGTGAGGAGCTTGGCACAGCACAGTGCCTGGCACAAAGTAAGCTCTGTATAAATGTTAGTTGTTGTTGTTATATCATTGCTATGAGAACTATTATGGTCACCCATGCTCACGATCTCTATTCTAGTGTTTTCTCCCTGTTGATTATGTCTCCAGTTTATACTGTATCTACTAGATCTTGTCTGTACATTGATTACATATTGTTTCCCCATTAGATTGCGAGTTCTTTGAGGGCAGGGACTGCCTTTGCCTCTCTTTGTACCCCCAGAACTTGGTACAGTGCCTGACATATAGTAAGAGCTTAATAAATGTTTGTTGACTGACTGACTGATAGTTAAGGGAAAGAATTTCTCATGGGTTTCTCATTCATTCCTGCGCCTGGCCCTTCCCCATCTCCTTGGAGTGAGAAGGTAGGGGAATATTAGCTTATGAAGTACAGTAAACAGCTTGTAGCTAACAAGCTAGGTGGCATAGTAGATAGAGTGCCAAGCCTAAAGTCAAGGAGACTCCTTTTCCTGAGTTCAAATCTGGCCTCCAGACACTAGCTGTTTGACCCTGGGCAAGTCACTTAGCCTGGTTTGTCTGTTTCCTCATCTGTAAAATGAGCTGGAGAAGGAAATAATAAAGCACCAACTATCTTTTTTTTTGAGGGGGAGGGGAATCAGGGCAATGAGGGTTAGTTAAGTGATTTTCCCAGGATCACACAGCTAGTGTCTGAGGCTGTATTTGAACTCAGGTCTTCCTAACTCCAGGCCCAGTGCTCTATCCACTGTGCCATCTAGATGGCACATAGTAGGTATTTAATAAATGTTTATTGATTCATTGACTTCTATACATTCATTTACATGTTGTTTTCCCTATTAGATTGTAAGTTCCTTGAGGACAGGTAGCATTTTTGCCTCTTTTTGTATGCCCAATGCTTAACACCATGCCTAGAACATAGTAGGCACTTAAATATTTATTTACTAACTTACTTCTGGCTTCCAGAGGGGTCTTGGACAACTACTTATACTTGTTGCACCCTCAGACAGTCAAATTGGACCCTTGGAGAGAGATGACTGAACTGAAGGATCTACAGAACAGAAATCAGTCTCCTGGAGGTGCCAAGGTGGGCCGTCGAATCCATTGCATATGCTAGAATTCCTATCACTAGGCAGGAGCTGTCCCGGAGTATGCAGGTAAAGGAGGAGGGGAGGGAAGAGGGATACCAAGATACACATGCTTGTACCTAAATCTGTGTGGGTGTTTGGGTGGTAGGATGTAGCACCTAACTATGTGTTGTGTCTGACTGATGTGTTTGCACATACTTTGTGTCTGCTGTTATGGTCCTTAGCATCACTATTATATGGTTGTCTTCCAAGGGCTGTGACAAACTCATATACATGACAGGGTGATATCCATACCAGGAGCGATGCATCCATATTGCCCCTTTCACAAGCTCCCCTTGGGAGGTCCTGTCTCTGGAAATGCTGGCTGGCCTCTAGAGGCTGTGCAGGCTCCATCATGGGAGGGAAAGGAGATGTTTTAGAAACCAAAGAAAGCCATTGTGTCTGAGGATGGGCTCAGGTAGGGAATGACAACTTGTAACTATGGAGATAGAATTCTCAGGTATTGGGACTGACTTCAGTGGCTGACTTCAAAGGCCATTCCCACAGAGGAGCCAGGATAATCAGAACTGGGGCTGGCCATTAAGTAAACAACACACATCTGCCTTCAGTCCTTCTTCCTGGTCCAGTGGTTGAGCTGTTAGCCTCATTACTTATCCCTGTCTTTCTCATAGTAGGTACTTAATAAGTGTTTTCTCGATGAAATTGAATGAAATTAATAGTTATACCTATGGTCTTAGAATCATAAGAACTTAGAGCTGGAAGTGACCTTTAAGGTTTTAAAAGCACTTTACAAATATCTCGTTTTTTCTATGCAACAACCCATGGAAGTAGGGGCTTTTATTATTCCCATTCAAAGTTGAAGAAACTGAAGCAGGAAGAGGTCAAATGACTTATCCAGGTTCACATAGCTAGTATGTATCAAGGCAGGATTTGACTCAGGTGTTCCCAACTCCAGGCCAAGTACTCTATCCACTGTGCTACCTATCTGCCTCTATCACTGAATCTAACTCCCTCATTTTACAAATTGGGGGATGAAATACTACTGTGCTTTAAGAAATGATGAGCAGATTGATTTTAGAAAAACACATGGGAAGACTTCCATGAAATAATGAAGAGTGAAATGAGCAGAACCAAGAGAATGTTGTATACAGAATCAGCAATATTGCTTGAAGAATAATTGTGAACAGCCAAGTTATTCTGAGTATTATAAATACTGAAGTCAACTACAAAAAAATCTATTGAGGAAGATGCTATCCACTTCCAGGGAAAGAGCTGATAAATAGAAATATACATAGTATGGTTTTGCATATTTATATGTATATATCTGTGTTAAGTGGTGACCTTCTCTAGTGCAGGATGGGGAATGAGGGAGACAGGAACTTAAAATGGAACAAAAAATTAAATTAATTAACATTTTTAAAAACACCAAATTGAGGGACACTGACTCAGAGAGGGTCAGAGGATCTACACAGGTCCATTGATGGAGAGATAGTTAGTAAAAAAAAGAAAAGAAAAGAAAAGGAAGCAACAATCACAAAAAGCCCACATAGCTTTCTCAACAACAGGTCATTCCAGATTAACCTTATTTATTTTTCCAGCAGGCTTCTGGAAGTGATTTATTGGGGAGTGTTTCAACAGAGATTTACTGAGATTTCAAAAAAAAAAACCCAAACAAACAACTTTTCTTGCTCTTCTTGTGTAGAAGATGGGAGAACTTCAGACTATGCACAGTCAAATAGATTTGCAACTGGGTGAATGGCCAGACCTAAAGAATACTTTGAAAAAAAAATAGTTTGAATGCTTTGATAACAAGTTGGCAGGAGATTGCCAGTGAATCTGTCCTTGGTCCTGGGCTGCTTAACATTTTTATCAAAAAGTCAGATGGCCCGCTTAGCAAGCATTCAGAAGGCACAAAGCTAGGAAGGAATGGGAATTCTTCAGGGGATCTAAAATATTTCTGACAGGCTAAAACACTGCACTGAATCTAAAAAGATGACAAATAAGAGGGATAAATGTAAAATCTCACTTGGGTTCAAATATCAAGTTCACTCTATAAAATGGAGGAGATGTAGCTAGATAGGAAGGAAACAAGCATCCATTGAGCACCAGCTACAAGCCAGGCAGTGCGCTAAGCCCTTTACAAATATTATTCTGTTTGATCCTCAAAATAACCCTGAGACAGATGTTATTATGAGTTAAATAACTGACCCAGGGTAATTTTTTTTGGAGGGGGGGGCAGGGCAATGAGGGTTAAGTGACTTGCCCAGGGTCACACAACTAGTAAGTGTCAAGTATCTGAGGCTGGATTTGAACTCAGGTCCTCCTGAATCTAGGGCCAGTGCTTTATCCACGGCGCCACCTAGCTGTCCCCACTATCTATGTTTTATCTATGATGATGATGATGAGGATGGCAGCTTTCCCAATATTGAGGTGGATCAACTATTTTGACCAACTCAGTCAAACTTAGTCAAGCACTAAGTCACAGATACAATCCTTTTATTTCTGCAGGAAAACTGAGACTCTATCTATACTTGACTCACTGACTTGGTCAATTTTTTTTAATGGATTAATAAACCTGTTGTCCTGTTGTGTGTAGACATATCCTCAGCTATCGGACAACTGCAAGAAGACCAAACTGAATGTGGTATTGATACAGGATTCTGCCAAAGATGTTTTCAGTGAGTGAGTCGATAAGCACTTATTAGGCACCTACTCTGTGCCAGGTACTGTGCTAAGCTTTGCCCCCAGGGAGCTCACAATCTAATGTCCTCATTCCTTAAATGCAAAAGGCATCCTGGAAAGAGGGAGAGATTTGGCTTCAGAGGCTCTGGGTTCAGATCCCTATTCTGCCACCTGTGGGATATTGAGCAAATCATTTCCCCCTCATGGAATAATTGAATGAATAAATCTAATCTTTTTATATTAAACATACGCACTAAGAGCGCAGATGTGTTAAAAAAAAACACCTATGAACTAAAATTAATCAAGCAATTGTGTTATGTTCTGTGAGAGTTGTTCCCCCCCCCTTTTGTGGGCAATGAGGGTTAAGTGACTTGCCCAGGGTTACACAGCCCCCTGCTTTTTTTTTAGTACTTACACACACACACACACACACACACACACACACACACACAGGAAAGGCAAGTTCTCCTTGAATGTAAGATTCATCCAGATCAAAGAATCTTGGGTGGAGACAGATTCCTTTGTCTAGATAGCTGAGGGACTTTATGTGATGGACCTCCTACAGTTAGAAGGGTATGTGAACTGTGACCCCACCTCCATTAGGGATCTTTGGTCTGAGAGAGATGGCCAATTGACCATTCTTTCATTAATAACCTGCTTGCCTATTAACAAAATTATTAAATTACCCCAAAACCATGTCTCTCATATTTTCAATCATCACAGTTCTAAGATCTGGGGTCTCAAATCCCAAAGCAAAGACAGTCCTGTGCCCTGTACCCCACTAGTGTTCCCTTTAACCCACCCTTCCTTTCTCCTTTTGTGCGATATGTCTCCTCTCCCAATAGAGTGTAGAGGGCAGCGATTGTCTTTCTTTTTGTTAATTATATCCCTAGTGCTTATCCTGGAGGTGCCTGGCCCATAGTAGGCTTTTTTGGGGGGGCAGGCCAAAGAGGGTTAAGTGACTTGCCTAGGGTCACACAGCTAGTAGGTGTCAAGTGTCTGAGGTCAGATTTGAACTCAGGTCCTCCTGAATCCAGGGCTGGTGCTTTATACACTGTGCCACCTAGCTGCCCCCAGAAGGTTCTTAAATGTTGACTGAACCAGATTGGATTAGAAGAGTGGGCTTAGGAAAAACAGGATACTGTAGTCATCTTCAATTTTTTTTTTTTTTTTTTGCTGGGCAATGGGGATTAAGTGACTTTCCCAGGGTCACACAGCTAGTAAGTGTCAAGTGTCTGAGGCCGGACTTGAACTCAGGTACTCCTGAATCCAGGGCCGGTGCTTTATCCACTGCGCCACCTAGCCGCCCCCCTGTCTTCAAATTTTTAAAAGAAAAACAGGAGGGATTAGGTTTGTTTATCTTGGTTTTAGAAGGAAGAATTAGGGCCAATAGGGAGAAATGACAAGTAGGCAGATTTCAGTTCAAAACAACTCAAAACTTCCAATTCCATTCAATAAACACTTATCCAGCTTCTACTGTATGCTATCAGATACTATGTGCTACTGTATACTATTAGAACCATCCACAAAAAGGACCTGTTTCCTCAGAAGGTAGGGAGATGCCAGTCATTAAAGCATTCTTGCCAAAACTACAGAATCTCTCCAGGACACATAGTGGGAATCCTTGTACTGAGGAAAAATTTGGACCCCAAAAGTTCTTTCCTCTTTTTTTTTGTGGGGTAATGAGGGTTGAGTAACTTGCCCAGGGTCACAAAGATAGTAAGTGTCAGGTGTCTGAGGGCATATTTAAACTCAGGTCCTCCTGAATCCAGGGCCAGTGCTTTATCCACTGCAGTGCCACCTAGTTGCCCCTCCTTCCTCTTTTAGAATCCTTTTGAATCTTGGCAGGGAACCAGGAGAATTTGTGTCTTTAAGGAGGTTTTTATGACCAGCTGGTTGTTCCTAATGCCAGTCCCTGATTGGATTTTCTGAGGAGGGGGGTTGGAATGGGATGCTTCTGTGAGCTGTCTTTACCTCGGAGATGCCTTCCTGAGCTCCAAAGTGGTGAGGCAAAACTACCAGCCCTATGTTATTCTATGGCTCTTGGCCTTGGGGCCTGACCCATTCCATTTTTCTCTATAGAACAAATAGCCCGAGGTTTAGGGAGAACATGGTGCCTGGGTCTTAGTGTACTCCCCCTTTTTTTTTTGGCGAGGCAATTGGGGTTAAGTGACTTGGCCAGGGTCACATAGTCTTAGTGTACTTCACAAGAAAGATGTGGGCCATGAACTGCAGGGCAGTGGAAGGGGAAGGCTATGTGCTTATGCCTCATCATTCATTAGTTCCAATGTCTGCCAGAAGGCTCAGTTAGAAGACAGCTGGTCTTGGCTGTGAACATACTGATCCCAGATTCCCAGTTTAGGGTGTCAGGCGTCACAATCTCAGGCAGACTAAAGGTAGGAGGTGTAAGTAGCCTACAATCCAGCAAAACCAGGGCTGTCCTCACCAATGTCCAGCTTTTAAAAAATAATAATAAACATTTTAATTGAAAGTTTTGAGTTCCAAATTCTATCCCTCCTTTCCTCCCTCCCCTCCCTCCTCTCTACCAACGTCCATATTCCCAGGCTTCACACTATTGCCCTGCCCAAGGAAGATATTCTGGGTGGTGGAGGTGGGAGGGGGTGGGGCACTAGATGACATTAGTTGTTCAAGACCAGAGAAGTGACATGATCTCTTTACAGAACGTCAGAATTAGAAAGGTTCTCAGAGGTTGTTCACTTCAATTTGGTGCAGTGGAAAAGAGGGTGAATTTCAATTTCCAGCATTGTTACTTAATCTGACCAGTGTGATCTTGGGCAAACCCCTTAATTTTCCTGGGCCTCAGTTTCCTCATCTGTAAAACAAAGGGTTTAGACCCTGGGACCTCTAGACTTCTCTCCAACTCTGTCATCATCTATCCATCCATCCATCCATTCATTTATTTATGCATTCATTAATTTATTTATTTGATTATTCATTCATTACTTTGTTTATTGATTTTTTTATTTGTTTGTTTCTTATTTATTTATTTGATTATTTGGGGGGGGGCAATGAGGGTTAAGTGACTTGCCCAGGGTCACGCAGCCAGTAAGTGTCAAGTGTCTGAGGTTGGATTTGAACTCAGGTTCTCCTGAATCCAGGGCCAGTGCTTTATCCACTGCGCCACGTAACTGCCCCCAATGTGAGCTTCTAAATCTTGGAAACAGGCTTATGATACAAATCAAGGCTGTGTCTATTGTTTTGTTGATTCTCTAGACTTTTAAAAAATTATGAAGGAAAGGTTAATAATATATGTTAAATTTAAAAGTGTGTCAGGGGTACATTTGCCAACACACTCTTGTTCAAATAGAATGAGGCTCTTCACTTTTCAGTTGTTTTTTCTATAGTTATCTTCCAGTTTATCAGTGCCCTTTGTACAAAGTGATGCCTATAATTGAATATGATACTCTAGGAGAGTGTGACATAATTTTTCTAGTCCTCAGTAACAAAATCCACTTAGAATCCTGGCTTGACATTCTGGAGAGCAATTTGGAAGTATGCCCAAAGGGCCACAAAACTGTGCACACTCTTTGATCCAGCAAAACCACTGCTAAGTCTGTATCCCAAAGAGATTTTTTAAAAAGGAGAAGAACCTACTTGTACAAAAATATTCATAGCAGCTCTTTTTGTGATGGCTAAGAACTAGAAATTGAAGGGATGCCCATTAACTGGGGAATGGCTAAACAAGCTGTGGTATATGATTATGATGGAATATTATTGTGCTATAAGAAATGACAAGCACGATGATTTCATAGAAACCTGGAAAAATTTTCATGAACTGATACAAAGTGAAGTGAGCCAAACCAAGAAAACATTATACACAGTAACAGCAATATTATACAATGAAGAACTGTGAATGACTTAGCTATTCTTAGCAATACAATAATCCAAGACAGTTACAAAGGACTCATGATGAAAAATGCTATCTGCCTCCAGAGAAAGAACTGACATTGTCTGAATACAGACTGAATAGTTTCCTTCCTTCCTTCCTTCCTTCCTTCCTTCCTTCCTTCCTTCCTTCCTTCCTTCCTTCCTTCCTTCCTTCCTTCCTTCCTTCCTTCCTTCCTTCCTTCCTTCTCTTCCTTCCCTCTCTCCCTCCTTCTCTCCCTCCTTCCTTCCTTCTTCCCTTCCTTCCTTCCTTTTTTCCTTCCTTCTTCCCTTCCTTCCTTTGTTCCTTTCTTTCTGAGTCTTCTTGCACAAAATAACTAATATGGAAATATTTTTACATGATTGCACATGTATAACCCATATCAGATTGCTTACCATTGCAGGGAGGAGGATGGAGAGGGAGGGATAAAATGTGAAACTCAAAACTTTTTAAAAAAATGTTAAAAATTGTTTTTACATGTAACTACGGGAGCAGGGGTGGGGATAAAATATTATCAAGTTTAAAAAAAAGAATCCTGGGTCAAGAGTACTGCCTCCAGATTGAAACCCTGGATATACATCATAAGAATCTCATCCTAAAATTTTGTATTTCATCTCTCTCTCTCTCACACACACACACACACACACACACACACACACACACACACACACACACACACACTTAGACTTTTACCATAGCCTCCCAGCTGGTGTCCTTACCTCTAGCCTGTCTAATAGAAGGCAATTCTGAAACAAGCCAAGTCTTATTAAAATTCACTCCCATCATGTCCCCTTTGTACTCAAGAACCTCCAATGGTTTCCACTGTCTCCAGAATCATTACCAACCCTCCCTGGCCCCCAGTCTGGCATCCAATGATCTCTTCAACCCCAGAGTTATGTCTATGTTTTCTGAACTCTATATCACTTATTGACTATTGCTTGGCATTTATCATACATGGCTCAGTATTGGGAGTCCTCTTTTCTATGCATTCTCACATCCCAGTACTAGACCTAAAGTCATAAAAAACCTGGGTCCAAATCTGTCTAACATTCATGAGAACACCCTGCCTCTTGGGATATTTTCAGATCATAACATTCTTTAAAAAAATTTTTAAAAATATTTATTTTTTAATTTAATTTTTAATTTTTGTTTTGTTAGATCATAACATTCTTATGACTTTTTTTTGCTAACCCTTCAAAATATTTAAAATAGAATCCCTTCTAGCGATTTAGTGATTCAGACTTTTAAAAACAGGCATTACCTGATGTTCCCCATTGATTTGCATACCAAATATCCCAGCCTCATGTAGCCTTTCCAGGAATTGGCTGGGCTCATTTTCAAGTCCAAGGCTTCAGCCAGGGTTTCTGGTTTGATTTGGTTTGGTTGTGTGTGTGTGTGTGTGTGTGTGTGTGTGTGTGTTTTCTTTCATAGAAACATTTAGAAATATTTGGGGGAATTGAAAATCTATTTTTCTAAAGTTCAAATATTATTATTATAATAAAGTGATAACATAATTATAATACAAGTAAAGGCTGGATGCCCCCCTGTCATGTATGTTGTAAAAGGGAATCTTATCCAGGTAGTAGCTGGATTAATGGACTCTGAGGGCTCTTTCTACTCTAAGATTCTGTGATTCAGTAATACTACCTTGGACACTTACTATTTTTATAACCAGGAAGTTGTTCAACCTCTCTGAGTCTTACTTTGCTCATCTGTAAAATGTGGGTAGTAATAAGAGAATACCTACCTCTTCAGGCTGTTGTGAGATTTGTATGAGATATTATATGCAAAATGCTTTGGAGTCTTAAAACACTCTGTACATGTCTATTATTATTATTATTAGTTCTTATCCTTTTTCTGTCTCCTTCACAGGGCTGAGAAAACAGGGGCTCTTTGACTAATCCCCAGGAGATCACAAGTTATCTGGTCCCTAGTTTCTTAAATTGTGGGTTGTGACCTCATATGGGTTCCTGTAACCGAATATGGGGGTAGCAAAAAAATTGGCAACAGTAAAAGGGTATGTGTAGCTATTTTATATACCTATATATCTGGGGTTGTGGAAAAAATTCTCAGGTGAAAAGGGGTCATGAGTAGAGAAAGTTTTAGAAGCCCTGATCTATTTCAACTCAGTCATTTTACAGATAAGGAAACTGAAACCCAGAGCTAGATGAAATGATTCGCCCAATGGAACAAGTGTCTGGGACCTTAGAGGTGAATTCTATAGACTTCCTAGTGGTCCCTTGTCCAGAGGAAAAGGAACTTACTTCCTGTCAACTAGAGTTACAACTAGGGCAGGGCAATCAGGGCTTTTTCCCAGGTCACTGAAATTTAGGGAACCTCTGACAACACTTACTACTACTGAGCTTAGTACCTGTTTAGAAAGAATAATTAGTCAAAACAGGAAGCTACCTGGTGGTAGCTGTTTCCCAGGTGAGAGCCTTCTTTGTCTGAGACTAATCTGCTTTTCCCCAACCTTATCCACCTACTGGGGCCGTATCCCAGGGTTTCTGTTTTGTCATTATGGGGTAGTGACTTAGAACCTTGAAAGTTCATTTCCTCCTTCTTTCTCTTGGCACCAAAATTGTTAGTTTCTGCTCTAATCTCATCCCCAAGTTCAACAAGTAGAGAAACTAAAGATATCCATAGTCTTTCTCAGGATCCCCTTCCTTAACGAGTCCCAGAAGAGTAGGCTTCCAGAGACTGGCTAATGCATTCTTGGGTGTGAGGTGGGATTATTGCCGGGATTGCATGGGTTTTCTCATCAGGTATTGTCGATGTTTTGCCCTCTCTCTGGTCCAGACTCTAGTGCCCATCTTTTCCCTTGTCTACCTCCAATCCTTTTGTTCTGGATTTTCTTCCCAGCCATTTGGCCCCATCTTCCTCTCCTCATCCCTTCCGCCTCCCCCCAAACCTTCCTCTTTCTTCTTCTCCCAGTTTCTCTCAGATAAAGTAGATCTGGATGCTCTCAGCTCTAGTACCATACTTCAGAGAGCTCTATGAATTATCTGGGCTTATCTGGGCCACAGGATTTCTTCAGTTATCTTAAGATTCTACTGAGCCCCTAAATCTTTGATAAAAGAAGGTTGAGGCTAAGCCCTGAATTTGGAAAGGAAGAGAATTAAGTTTCAGACTAGGAAACAAAATCTTCTTCCCTCCCTCCCTACCCCCTGCCCCCGACTCCGGCCCCTTTCCATGTGACAGACAGAAACCTCCCCAGTGATGGGAGTTATGTAAGTAATTTCCATGACTGTAGCTGTTAGTAAACACTTCAGCCTCGTTAGAGAGTTATGTAACTAGGGCTTGGTATCAATCTCTCCCAGGGGACTGATTTAACTGGGCAGCTTATTTCCTATTTCTAAACCTTTGCCTCCTGTGTAAAGGACCTCAGGTTTCTATTTAGACCTAGCTTAGTGGATCTTTGTCCCTTGCCTTGAGGCTTTCCCCTTCTAAGGTTCTCTAAATTCTCCCATCCCTAAACCCTATGTTGAGTCCCTGAAACCCTGATTATCTATGGTTCGTGGGCTTAGAAATCTGCTGCCCCTGATCTCATTTCCCCTTCCATTGTCATTCCCACTGTATCCCTGGCACTACAGGGTTAGCATTTGCCTTTTATCTCCATCTCTACCAGTGAATTTTGGAGAAAGAAAGAGATTCAGGAACAATATGCCAGGGGAAGGGAACTTGATATTTTGTTACTGCAATGAGCTTGAGATACTATGATGGATGCCTGATCTTGTTGGCCAGGATACTTTCTGGCCTTGTGTAGAGTCTAAACCCTTGTGCCTTCTCATCCTGTGTGATTCTTGTCTATCTCCCTCTACTAATCTTCTCTACTGGATCCACCCAACATTCTGGGTGACTTCTTCTAGGACTTTCAATAATTTGTGCATACCCCAGTGTATCACCCAAGCTTATCCATTCATCTGTTTTTCCTTGTTGTTACTGTTGAACTTGCCTGCCTCCTTTTCTGCTCCTCCATGTCCCTAATGATCGTTTACTTCTCTTCATGTACATATTGTCCAAACACACTATAGCTTCCTTGTTCCCACCATTCATTTTCCCACTGTCTTTTGGACCACCTGTTACTTGGTTCCTTCTGAAATGGAGCTTTTATGATTGGAAGCCATATGTCACCAAGAAAGAATTATTGTTGCCGAGCCACTTAGTGCTCTTCATGATCCCATGGACTACAGCAGGGCTTCCTAAACTTTTTCCACTAGTGACCCCTTTTTGCCTGAGAAATTTTTACTCCACCCCAGGTATATAGATATATAAAATAGGCATATATAACCTTTTACTGTTGCCAATTTTTTCATGGCCCCCCACATTCAGTGATCCACAGTTTAAGAAGCTATGTCATACCAGCCCCTTCAATCCTCCATGATTTCCTGAAGTCTGTCCAAGTTCATTGCTTATGTGACACTCTCAGTCTCATCCTCTGCCATCTCCTTTTTATTCTGCCTTCAATCTCTCTATATAACAGGATCTTTTTCAATGAGTCCTGTCTTCTCATTATGTGATCAAAGTATTTAAGCTTCCGCTTCACTATTTGACCTTCCAGGTACACAGGGATTATGGGTGTGGACTACCACACCTAGATGAGTAAACCTATTCTTGAAAGAAGAATTCTTAGAAGAACCTAGAAAGGACTTCAAAAATCAAATAAGTAGGGGCAGCTGGGTGGCGCAGTGGATAGAGCACTGGCCCTGGAATCAGGAGTACCTGAGTTCAAATCTGGCCTCACACACATAACACTTACTAGCTGTGTGACCCTGGGCAAGTCACTTAACCCCAATTGCCTCACTTAAAAAAAAATCAAATAAGTAACATGGAGGGAAAATTAGGGGGGAAAAATGAACAATCCAAGAAAATTGAGAAAATTATGAAAAAACAGTTAACCAATTAGAAAAAAGAGATCCAAAAACTTAAGGAAGAAAATAACTCCTTGAAAACTAGAATCAGGCAAGGGGAAGCCAATGACATTATGTGACACCAAGAAATAATAAAACAAAATCAAAAGAATGAAAAAATAAAAGAGAATGTTAAACATCTCATTAGAAAAACAATTGATTCAGATAATAGATCAAGGAGAGACAATAAAAGAATTGTTGGACTACCTGAAAGGTGTGTGACCAAAAAAACCCAACCAAACAAAAACAAAAACAAAAAACACAAAAGGAGGGCAATATTATAAAAAAATCATTAAGGAAAACTGTCCTAAAGTTCTAGAATGAGAGGGTAAAGTAGAAATAGAAAACGACAACTCACCAATCACCACCTGAAATAGATCCCAGGAAGAAAACGTATTGTTCATCTTGCTGTAATTTTCTGAACTCTGTCCAGGGCACTTATCTCAATCCCTAAGCCATAGCTGGGGCCATGTTATCCTGTAAATGCTCTTGGTCCCTGCTGTCTGTACTGTAGCTGCAAACTTCAGTTCACTCCTCTCCCCTGGAATTGGAACCAAGGACTCTGATCTCCTGCAAATGCCCACAGTTTGTAAGGTCCCTGCCCCTCTGCTACCACACTCACCTGGTGTGTGCTTGCTCCTCACCCACAGCTGCAGCCTGACCAGACATGGGCAGCACAATTGGGCCTGGCATCCTAAGACAGTGGAGGGTCCTTCAATCTTTCTCTTCTTGACTGTCCTACCCCCATAGTCAGTAAGGTAAAAGTTTCTGCTGTCAAGCCAGATTCAGCTGCCCCCAGAGACTTTTCTTGTATTTGCCCTTCTAATTCCCTCATTTTGTGCTCATTATGAGGACCACAAGGCAAGACAGCCAAGTGTTGCTTCAAATGGATGCTTCTTGGTCCTCTTGGACACATGATGAAACCTATCCCATTAACTCCTGTATTTGCCAAGTTTATATTTCAGTACTTCGATGGATCTGTGAATCTCATTAGTATAGTCACTCCAGTGGTGCAAATAGTGGGACATAATACCTTATCATCATGATTTCCCATAAATCGAGCCAAGTTGGGTTTCATGCCAAATTTTCTACAATCCCATCTTCCCCTTCAGCTAAGCAGCTATGTGGAACAATGGCTAGACCTATACTCATGAAGACCTGAATTCAAATCATATTTCAGAGACTTAATAGTTGTATGACATTAGACAAGTCACTTAACCTCAGTCTGCCTCAGTTTCTTCATCTCAAAATTGGGGATAACAATAGCACCTACCCCTTGTGGTTAACTTAGTATCTCTGTCCCTTGTCCAAAGAAGGCAGGATATGGGGGAGGGGGACAAAGTATTGCTTAAAAATTAAAATATATTGAAGCCTCTAAAAGAGAAAACAGCCACTCTCCAAAGATGTTACCCTTTTGCATCTTGTTCACAGTATCCCAATCCCCAGGACCTTCCTAAGGGCCTTGTTCATTGGAGAAAACTTGGAACTATGTCCCCCAGAAGTCTGTGCAAGATTTGAGAAACATGGAGATATAACTCAGATGCTGGATATGAGAAGCTAAGCAATTGTGGGAAGTTTTGAAAAATCATTCAGAAAAGTATTTCTTATGGGAGCAATAGCTCTGGGGAGCTGGCCACAAGGACCAGGCCTAGTCATGTCCAAGTATTCATGACCCCATTTGAGGTTTTCTTAGCAAACATACTGGGGTTTCCTTCTCCAGTTCATTTTACAGATGAGGAAACTGAAGCAAACAGGGTTAAGTGACTTGGCCAGGGGCACACAGCTAATAAGTGTCTGAGGTCAGATTTGAACTCAGGTCTTCCTGACTCTGGGACCAGCTAGTGACACTGTGCCACTTAGCTGCCCCCTATACAAAGAACCAAAGTATTCTGCAATTAATAATGCTCACTGGTTTTCAGAGAGGTTCTCTAGAACTTGCTATATATGATTTTTTTTTTTTGGTGAGGCAATTGGGGTTAAGTGACTTGTCTAGGGTCACACAGCTAGTAAGTGTTAAGTGTCTGAGGTCAGATTTGAACTCAGGTCCTCCTGACTCCAGGGCCAGTGCTCTATCCACTGTGCCACCTAGCTGCCCCGAACTTGCTATATATGAATGAGATCTTTTACTGCTGTTTTGGGAAAGAATAAGAGGCTAACTGGCATCAAGACTAGTTTCCCCTGAAGATATATGTGTCTGGGGATGTATAGGAGCCATTTGGGAATGGGTACTATTAATATCTGACAATTTCTTTTAGATGGATATCAGGATTGGACATCAGTATCTCTCCCTCAGATCAGGAGGTTCTGGAAAGATGAAAATATAAATAGATTCAGGGATCAGGTCTATAACACAACACTAGGGGAAGTTGGGGAGTCTGGTTTCCTCTGGACCATCCTATGGGTCCTCTCAGAGCCAGGGTGCTAGGCTGGCAGACCTGGGACTGACCTCAAGGGTGTCGTAGATGGTTTCCTGTTCTCTGAAATGCAGAGGCTGCTTCTGAAAATCACTGCTCCCCCAACCCTGAAGATGCAATTTAAAAATGTCATCTTCCTTTTCTTTTGAAGGAGTCAAAGATGAAGGCCGAGGCTCCACAGAAATAACCTCTGGTTCACACAGATCCTTCACCAATCAGGAATCCCAGTCCCAGGACTGACCTCCTTCACCTCCCCTCTACTCAGAGGCCAAGAAAGCCTTTGTCAGAGTTCACAGATGCTTCTGTAATGGGGTTGTTAGTTGTAGGAAGACTCACTGGGGGTTGTCCATAGAAGAACTCACACTGCAGGAGTGGCCTTCTTCAAGGTCGACCCTCATTTAGTATGTGTAGGTGGAAGTCAGTTAATCAATAAACATTTGTCAAGCACCTACTGTGTGGATAGAAGGCTAGACCTGTACTCATGAAGACCTGAGTTCAAATCCTATTTCAGACACTTACTAGTTGTGTGACATTAGACAAAGCACAAAAGAAAGGTAAAAGACAGTCCTTGTTCAAGGAGCATACAATCAAATGAAGGAGACAATATACAAATAACTATGTACAAACAAGATATCAATAGGAAAAAATAAGAAATGATCAACAGAGGGAAGGCATTAGAATTAGAAGGATTGGGAAAAGTTTCCTCTAGATGTTGGCATTTTAGCTGGAACCCAAAGGAAGCCAGGGAAGTCAGGAGGCAGAGATGAGGGGGAAGGGCATTCCAGACATGGCGGACAGTCAGTGACATGCTTGGAGTCAGGAGATGGAGTAACTTGTTTGAAGAGCAAAGAGACCAGTGTCAATGGGACTGAAGAATGTGGGTGGGTAGGGAGGGGTGAGGTATAAGATGACTGAAAAGGGGGTTGTTGGGGCAGCTAGATGGCTCAGTGGATAGAGCACCGGCCCTGGAGTCAGGAGGACCTGAGTTCAAATTCGGCCTCAGACACTTGACACTTACTAGCTGTGTGACCCTGGGCAAGTCACTTAACCCCCATTGCCCTGCAAAAAAAAAAAAAGAAGAAGAAGAAGTAGGTAGAAGAAGGTGAAGGCAGTTCAGGGTGATGGAAGGAACACTACTGGGAGTTACCACTTCTATCCACCCTTCTATCCTGGCTCTACCAGTAACTTGCTGTATTACCTTGGGCAAGACATTTCACATCTCTGGTTCTCAGTTTGCCTATCTGCAGAATGACAGAGTTAGATATAATAGTCTCTAATATCCTACCTAAAGGCAGCTAGGTGGTATAATTGATAGAGCAACAGGCCTGGAGTAAGGAAGATCTGAGTTCAAATCCAGCCTCAGACACTTGTTGGCTATGTGATCCTGGGAAAGCCCTGTAACCCTGTTTGTTTCCTCATCTGTAAAATGAGCTAGAGAAGGAAATGGAGAACCACTCCAGTATCTTTGCCTAGAAAACCCCAAAGGGAATCACAAAGAGTTGGACATGAAGGAAATGACTGAACAACAACAAAAACATCCTTACTGGTAATAAAGGTCTACAGTGCTATTATTCTTCCATCAAACCTGAGATGGATGAAAGCCTTTTAACACAAAACCCTTCATTTACACTTAGGCTGAGTCCTGCTCTCCTTTCATCCACTTCTCCCTTCTTCTGCCTGTCTCCTAACCCTAGCCCTACCCAGAGCTTTCCATTGGGGCCTTGTTCCTCAAGCACCCTATGCCTGCCTCTGTACACTCCCGCTGCTGAACATAGCCCACAACAGCTGCGGGGGGTAAGATAAGAGCCCTGAGGTCCTACCAATGTTGGGTACTGATCAGCTAATTTTCAGCTCCAAGTGTGGGCAGAGCTCCTTAGACTGGATGCTGGGTTGGCAGGGCAGGGCTGAGTGGCACAGGTTTGGGGTCTGGCTGGGCTCAGGGAGGCACTGAATGGTCCCAGGGCCCAGAGTTGGGCTCTTAGGGGGCCATGAGTCTAGGGGTGAGAGAAGGGGAGTTAGGGCTCAGGATTTTGCATTCCTGAATCTCTTAGGTAAGCAAACTCTACCTGACACTTGTAAGAAGAGGGTTCATCAAAGGCTATGAGCCCAGCACCAGCCTGTAGTGTAGGTGAAGGAGAAACCTAACCAGGCAGCCTCTCTCCACTCAAAGTGGGCAAGCCAAGAAGAGGGTGAATCCCTTTTCTGCTATTAAAAATAGGAGGGGAGGGAACAACTGGGTGGTGCAGTGGATAGAGCACCAGCCCTGGAGTCAGGAGTACCTGAGTTCAAATCTGGCCTCAGATACTTAACACTTACTAGCTGTGTGACCCTGGGCAAGTCACTTAACCCCAATTGCCTCGCCAAAAAAAAAAATAAATAAATAAAAATAGGAGGGGAAACCCACTGCTTAGGAAGCCCATTTTGTTTTGAAATGGTTCTAATCATTAAGTTTTTCCTTACATTAAGTTTAAGACTAAACTTGCCTTTTTTGCAACCTCTTACCCACCGCTTCTACTTCTTTCATCTGGAGCCAAACGAAATGCGTCTAATCCCTCTACATGGAGACAAGCCCTTCAGATATCCTTTTTTTCCCTCTTGAACTTAACAAATGCCAAACAAAATGAGGATTTCCATGCGTGTGGCAGAACATGAAATTGCAGGTCTTGATTATTTATAGTTCACTTTTCTTTTTAAGTTCTTAATGAGTTCATCCTGTAGTTTTTAGAGCGTCTTGCTTGTCCATGTCTCTTTCTGGACTTCTGGGTCTTCTCTGCATTAAAAAAAAAGATGTCCTAATGATTCTCTTTTCTCTTATACTACCTTGTTCTTTATTCCCCTTGCCCTCCCATTACATGAATTGGAAAAAAAAAAAGAAACCTTTAAGATTCTCGGAGACATATGTGTGTGTATATATCTATATCTATATCTATATGTATAGAGATATATAGACATAACCTATATCAGATTACCTGCTGTCTAGGGGAGGGGGGGAGGGAGGGGAGGGAGGGAGAAAAATCTGAAATTGTAAAGCTTGTATAAACAAAAGTTGAGAACTATCTTTACATGTAACGGAAAAAATAAAATACCTTATACATAAAAAAAAAAGATTCTCGGAGACAGCTATCTTGGTCCTCCAAGTCTTCTTTTCTCTAGACTCAGCATCTCTTATGTCCTTCAGCTCCTTCTTCTTCTCCTCTGTGTCTCTGAGGGACGGATCTTGGCTTTGGGAGACCAGGAGAGATCAAGCATTAGACCTTGAGAAAGTGACAGGTGGACAGGGGACCACAGGGATGCAGGCAGGAGGATGGATGAAATGATGGTCTCCCAGGGCTTGGAATCTCAGCTCGGGTGGACAAGGGTGGATAGGTTATCATGTATCAAACACAACGGGAACAGACTCCTCAATAACATATAATAACAGCAATAATAGTATACACTGCCTACATTGATAATAATGCCCTGTATGGTGTCAAAACACACTTTTTTCATGCATCAATCAAAGGTGGCCCTCATAACAGATCCTATAAGAAGATTAGGCAGGAATGACTAGCCCCATTTGACAGGTGAGGAAACTGAAAGTCAGAAAGTCAAAGGGACTTATCCAAGGTCATGTTGTTGTTGTTCATCCTTTGCCATATGATGAGCCAGTGGAAGAACTCCTAGGTATAGGAGATGTCTAATGACAGTGTTTCAGGTTCCATCTAGAATGTTGGGGTCTGTTAAATCTTCAAGTGCCTTGACTACGTAATATCCTTTGACCAAACAAAATTTTTCCCCAAAGTTTTATTCTGAGACTTCTTTTCTTTACCTTGTCAAATTTTATTTATTTCCATGGCTTCAAGTATGAGGGAGTCATACTGTGTTGATGACTACCAAATGAAATGATCAACAGGTATTTATTTATTTTTTAATTTTAATTTTATTATTATTATTTTTTTGCGGGGCAATGAGGGTTAAGTGACTTGCCCAGGGTCACTCAGCTAGTAAGTGTCAAGTGTCTGAGGCCGGATTTGAACTCAGGTACTCCTGAATCCAGGGCCGGTGCTTTACCACTGTGCCATCTAGCTGCCCCTCAACAAGTATTTATTAAGTGCTATTATGTGCCAGGCACTGTGCTAGAAATGAAGCAATGCCTATTTTCAAGGTACTTACGGTTCTAATGGATTTCTATCACCAACCCCTATCTCGGTGCTTCTCATAACCTTTTACCATCATTCTCCGTAAGGCTTTTTAAAAAGTTTATATTCTGAACCACCATTTTTCTTGGCTGCCATGTCTCTATATTTTAATAATGATAATGAACAACAATAATAATAATAGGTATCAGATGGGGAAACTGAGGCAGACAGAAGGTTAAATGAATTGTCCAGGGTCACACAATTAATAAGCATGTGAGACCAGATTTGAATTCAGGTTTTCCTGACTTCAGACCTAGGGATATCTCCATTGAACCCAAATCAACATCATGAACTATTTACAAATGTTTCTACTTGGGTGCCCCATGGGAACCTCCAACTCAACATGTTCAAAAGAAAGCTTATAATCTTTCATGCTCAAACTTGCTCTTCCTTCTGATTTTTCCCCATTTCTATATACATTATGCTTCAACTTTTTTTCTGTATTCAAAACCTTGAGGTTGCTTCTATTTCTTTCTTTGCAACCACCCATCATATCATTTGCCAAGTCCTGACATTTCTACCTCTCAAATATCTCTTCCCTCTATCCCCTCCACTCTATTCTTATTACCATTGCCATAGTAAAGGCCTCCAACCTAGACTATTTCAAGGGTCTCCTCATGAGTTTTCTGCTCCTTCTAATCCATCCTTCATATTACTGTCTAATTGTCCTCATGACATTTCCTACACAACTATGTCAGTCCTCTGATCAAAATGCTTTAGTAGCTCCCAATTTACTTATTGTGTTAAGTTCAAACTCCATTGTTTGGTGTTCAAAGCCTTCTGCAATCTGGTCTACAGCTTACCACTAATTTTCTCTCATCCTCTTCCCCTCCACTGACTCTACTATCTCTAACCAAACTGGACTTTGCCTAGCCTCCTGCATATCCCCATCTCTCCCACACCTCCATGCTTTATTTCATATGATTTGTTGTTGTTGTTGTTGTTGTTTCAGGGCAATGAGGGTTAAGTGACTTGTCCAGGGTCACACAGCTAGTAAGTGTCAAGTGTCTGAGCCTGGATTTGAACTCGGGTCTTCCTGAATCCAGGGCTGGTGCTTTATCCACTGCATCACCTAGCTGCCCCTTTTCATATGATTTCTTATGCCTAAATTATCTTCTATCCTCTCCCCCCATCAAACTCAGATTCTACCTCCTCTCTGAAGCCTTCTATGATTCCCCCAATTGCTAATGACCATTCCCCCTTCAGACCTCATGTAACCCTTTGTATGTCTGTAATGGCTTTATCATGTCCTATGGTATCTTATAGCTCTCTGACCTCTGTGAAAATCCTGCTCTGATGTCTCATCATGGTGTAGGTAGGTTTTCAACAGCTCTAGCAGGTTCTACCAAACTGAAAAGACTCCAAACACATTCCTGGCAGGATACTGTCTGTGCTCCTCAGCCTAGAAATTTCCAGTGCAATTGATCATGACAGAGGCAACCACCAAGATAATTGTCCTTTGATTTCCTAATTATCAATAACAAAGGAGGTATGAAACAGGGAAAGGAAAACTCAACAAATGTGTCTTCCAGGGTGACAGAGGATGGCCTGTGCAAAATGTAAAGAGAAGTATTCTCTATAGAGACCAAGGTCCTTCAGATGTTCCATCTTGTGGAAGGGATTGTGTTCATGGCACTGAGCACCAGAAAACTGTAGGTCCCCTTAAATGATATCTGTTATAACTCAAAAGAGATCAACTTACCTACCCACTCACACATGAAAAACCAAATAGATGGAAAAATGCATTTTTGTCCAGATATACTATGTAGCTAAGTGGTGCAGTGGATAGAGTGCCTGGCCTGGAATCAGGAAGATCTGAATTCAAATTTGACCTCAGACATTTACTAGCTACACAGCTGGTACTTTATCCATTGCACCACCTAGCTTCCCCCGAAGGAATGGTATCTTTGCCAAGAAAACCCCAAATGGAGTCATAAAGAGTTGAACATGACTGAAATGACTGAACAACTGTGCAACTATATAGTAGCCTGCTGGGTTAGTAGATCAGTGTGTAAGTCTTGGACAGGCACTATAGGCAGACAATGAGCTAGGCCCAGAATGAAATAGAAGGAAAAAATAACCCGGATGCGTTTGGGAAATTGTGTGGCACTTTTAATGATCCCAAATTCCTCCCGATACAAAAGCCCATTTTTTTAACACCAATATTCTCCTGGTGATGCTACATGTATGCAATCATGGTATACCCCAGTCTCAGAAGAATCAAAATGGCAGGTGACCCAAAGGACAATGGAAAAAGTCTTGGTGGGAGGGGGGCAGCTAGGTGGTACAGTGGATAAAGCACTGGCCCTGGATTCAGGAGGACCTGAGTTCAAATATGGCCTCAGACACTTAACACTTACTAGCTGTGTGACCCTGGGCAAG
This sequence comes from Dromiciops gliroides, assembly GCF_019393635.1. Taxonomy (NCBI): domain Eukaryota; kingdom Metazoa; phylum Chordata; class Mammalia; order Microbiotheria; family Microbiotheriidae; genus Dromiciops; species Dromiciops gliroides. Next base: position 676,681,794 of record NC_057861.1, on the reverse strand, counting down.
TCACTTAACCCTCATTGCCCTGCCAAAAAAAAGTCATGGTGGGTACAAGAAGGGCAGAGCATATTACCAAGACACATTGACTTGAATGAGACACATGGTATAAAATACATGATCGAGGGCAAATGTGCCTGGAAAAGGAGGTAGGCTAGTTCTATAGGGATATATAATCAATTAATCAACAAGCATTTATTAAGTAAGTGCCTACTAGTTATCAGGTACTGTACTAGCCACTGGAAAAACAAAGACATAAATGAAACAGTCCTTCAAGAACCTTATGTATTAGATTGGCTAAAATGACAAAAAAGGAAAATAATAAATGTTGGAGAAGCTGTGGAAAAATTGGAACACTAATGCATTGTTGGTGGAGCTGTGAACTGATCCAACCATTCTGGATTACAATTTGGAATTATGCCCAAAGGGCTGTGAAGCTGTGCATACCCTTTGACCCAGCAATACCACTTTTGGGTCTTTTTCCCAAAGAGATCATGGAAAGGGGAGAAGGATCCACATGTACAAAGATATTTATAGCTGCTCTTTATGTTGTGGCAAGGAATTGGAAGTTGAGGGGATGCCCATCAATTGGGGAATGGCTGGACAAGTTGTGGTATATGAGGGTAATGGAATACTATTGTGCTGTAAGAAATGATGAGCAGGTGGAGTTCAGAGAAACCTGAAAGGACTTGCATGAACTGATGATGAGTGAGATGAGCAGAACCAGAAGAACATTATACCCAGTATCATCAACACTATGTGTGGATCAACTGTGATAGATTAGATTCTTCTCACCAATCCAATGGAACAAGAATGTTCCAAAGGACTCATGATGGAAAAGGCTCTCCAAATCCAGGGGAAAACCCCCCCAAAAAACATTGTGTGTTGACCTACTGCAATGGACTATATTCTTCTCACCAATGCAATGGTATAGAAGGGTTCCAGGGAACTCATGATGGAGGAGGATCTCCAAATCCAGGGGGAAAAAAAAGAACTGTGGAGTATAGATGTTGAATGAACCATATTATTTCTTTTGTTTTTGGTGCTGTTGTTTTTCTATTTTGAGGTTTTTCCTCATTGCTCTGACTTTTCTCTTATAACATGACTAATGCAGAAATATGTTTAATGTTATTTTATATGTATACATACATACATATATATACATATATATATATACATATATATACATATATATATATATTGTAACGATTGGAATAACGCCACCTGCTGGATACTTACTGTAGAGGAGTTCTGCCCATGAAGGGAAGGTCTTTGAGGGCAAGACCAGGAGTCAGGAAGTGACGCGGGCTAGTGGGAGGAGGAAGGAAGAGACTGGCACTCAGTCTCGCTCTCTCTTGCCTCTGGACTCTGGCGGAGAAGGGAGCTAGAAATGCGCTCTCCCTTTAATAGATAGGAATCTAGGCCTTTCTCTCTCTCTTTATCAAATTCTTATTCTCCTTAATAAATGCTTAAAAGTCTAACTCTTGCTAAAGCTTATAATTTATTGGCGACCACTCATTAGATATTTTAGACAGTTTAGCTAGAATTTTAGCCCTTAACAGATGGCTGACCACGAAGAGGAAAGCTAACCCTCAGTCTTCTGATCTTCTGGTTGGGTAAGAAATTTCCCCTCCCTCTCCCTTTAAATTGCTAAGTACTGGCGCACTGGCTGTGTTTTCCTTTAAATTTTTTCGAATGGACCTTTTAAACTCCCTAATTACCCCATTTTTGATTTTAGTCTGTTTAACCAGACAAATGGGAGATAAGATCATGTTAATGCTTTGTTTTTGTGGATTTTCTATTTTTCTTTTTATTTTTGTTAAAAGAGCCAGCAACATACTCACACAAGGAAATATCTCTCCCTCTCCCAACCATGCTTTTTCAGAGAAACCTGAAGAGATTCCTGCAGTTTTTCCCAGTTCTAACACTAATTGTTGCTCTAATTTTGCATTCCTGGAGGCAATGACCCACCCTCTAGAAGCTTTTAATCCCGTAGTGCCTGGAGGCAAAGTGGGGGAAGAGGAATCCAGGCCTGAGTTCAAAATCAAGTCTGATTCAAATTGCCCTGGTCCCTCCCCTCCTCTCCAAACCCCACCCTCTACTCCTCCCATGGCCAAGCCCATAGCTTCCCCTGCCTGGGAAGTCCAGAGATCTGGTGCGCATGCTCAACTTTTTCTACCTGCATTTGCAGCTTCAGGCTCAGCCCTTCCCCGGCCTGGCTGTGCTTCTGAGACAACCTTAGAAAACCCTTTAAATTCCAGATATGCTCGTTTTGTTCATAATTTTGCTAACCTGCTTTTGTCTTTAATTAGTAATCTTATAAAGCATTTGTATGGTGAAAAGACTGACAGACAATATAGAGGGGTTAAAGAAGAAAAACTTAAGCTGAATAAGAATGACAATCATCACCATAGTTCAAGACTCCGCTTCTTTTGCCATGGAAGTATATATATTTTACAGAAATGTAGAAGTAAACAGCAAGGTATTGATATGAGTATTGGGGATTTTAGATATCGGAATCAAAAGTGTTCTGAATTCATTCAGAGTGATAGTATCAATTCAGAGGTTACATAGGATTTCTATGCTATTACATATACATTTTGAAATTAATGGTATAGGTTTATTTTCATAGAGATTTTCATGCTTTTGAGATTGTGTCATACTTAGTTTCTAAAACAAGGAGAATATTTGTAAAAGCTTTTTATAGTCATGTGATCAAGTTTATATTTTATAATACTCTTATTGATATTAAGTTCATATTCATTTAGATTTCCTTAGTTTGAATTTCACTGTATTTTATTGTTCCATGTGTATTTTCTTCTATTCATTCATCTATCTAATTTTGAAACATGGTTTTGATTTCATAATACAATGTTAATTCTAGGAGTATTGTGCTCCCATATTCTGAGTTGTTTGTTTTTGTTATTTTTTTTTTCCTCAACTGATTATTTGATCAAACTCTTTAAAGCATTTCCCTGGCAAATTGGTTGCCATGGCAAGTGTAAATTGATTCTAGAAGTATTATTTTTGATAAGCATATTCCCAAAAAAAAAAAAAAAGAGGGGAACATTTGTAAAAGTTTTCTTTTTTCAAAAAAAAAAAGTTCTTTGAGATTCTGTTGTGCTTTAACTTGTATTTAAGTATGTTCTGATTTTTCACAAAAGTAATTGTATACTAAGTAAAAAAAAAAGGGGTATTATTTGAAATTGTTGCATAATTATATATTGTGTTCTGAGTCAAGATGTATTCACATTTTTTGCAATCATTTATTATCCTCAATTTTTAAATCCATATGAGACTTGGATTATGGGAACTTATCATTTAAGACATTAATTGCCTTTATTCTGAGTTATCAGATGCCAGTTGGCCAAGATGCCATCCAATCACAAGAGGAATACATGCAAGAGCAGACACTGAACTGTCACATGAGGGGAGACATGCATGAAGTCAAGGTATGGCCGAGGGAACGGCTTTTGACTAATGTTGAGGTTGGATTCTCTTGGTTTAATATTTTATTTTATTTTTCCCCACAATATTGTACAGATGGCTGGAAGTATTCATCCCACCCATCTCACTTCTACACCTGGCTTCTATGCTCCCTCCTATATGCCTGATGCCATGGACATCTCAATCCCATGCATCTGATTAAGTCTGACTCAGTTTCCTCCAATATGTTCGGTGGCATGGACATATATTCCATCCACCTATTTTAAGCCTGGCATACTGCATGGACAGTACATATTGCTCAAGTGTGGGAATGCTCATATCCCATCATTTCTCTGTTCTTTTATGGTAACCCCCATAATTATCTCAGGTGTCATGATAAATAACAGTGTTGAATTTGGCCTTGACACCTGTTACCAATTATATTAGATTTTCTAATTTCTCATAATGGCATGAGGATAATTAGGCAGATGATGCAAAAAGTGATGAAACAAAGATAAAAATTATTTTTAAAAATTAATATCACAGCAATTGTCTTCTCAATTACTCTCCATAAGGGGGGGACTATACTAATAATATAATTTTAAAGAATGGTTCAATTTTTGTTTTATTATATGTTTCATGTGTAACAACTAAGATTCTGAATTCCCTTAGACATGTTTTTGAGAACTTTCATTGTTTGACTTGATTATTGACAAAGCTATTTTAAAGTTGTGTTAAGCTCAATTTTGTAGGAAATTTTCCTGGCTGATTACCAGCATCCACACATCAACCCCTGAAAAGACTTCCATTCCACGACTACACCTAGAGGACATCTGAGAAAAGACTTTCAGAGACTTTAAATGAACAGTTTTGATTTGTTGTTTTTTTTTTCTCTTTCTGTTATAATATACACCATCTGTAACATGTACTCTCTGCAGAGGCCCTCCCTTTGCAAGACCAATGTCAAAGCGTCGGTTCATGAGGACAAAAAATCGCCCCTCTGGACAAAACTTTCCTCTCTTCCTTTTCTATATTGTTGTTCACATATTATTAGTTAGCAATAGTTATCATATTGTTTTTACTGTTCCGTCAAGGAAACATTTTGTTTCTTGAGGAACAACAGGGGGGACTGTAATGATTGGAATAACGCCACCTGCTGGATACTTACTGTAGAGGAGTTCTGCCCATGAAGGGAAGGTCTTTGAGGGCAAGACCAGGAGTCAGGAAGTGACGCGGGCTAGTGGGAGGAGGAAGGAAGAGACTGGCACTCAGTCTCGCTCTCTCTTGCCTCTGGACTCTGGCGGAGAAGGGAGCTAGAAATGCGCTCTCCCTTTAATAGATAGGAATCTAGGCCTTTCTCTCTCTCTTTATCAAATTCTTATTCTCCTTAATAAATGCTTAAAAGTCTAACTCTTGCTAAAGCTTATAATTTATTGGCGACCACTCATTAGATATTTTAGACAGTTTAGCTAGAATTTTAGCCCTTAACAATATATATATATATAAAACCTATATCAGATTACCTGCTGTCTAGGGGAGGGGGGAGGGAGGGGAGGGAGGGAGAAAAATCTGAAATTGGAAAGCTTGTATAGATAAACAAAAGTTGAGAACTATCTTTACATGTAACGGAAAAAAAAAATACCAAAAAAAGAACCTTATGTTCTATAGTGGGAGCAGCCTGTACACACAAAAATATATACAAAATAAGTATTTATTAACTATGTACAGAAGAAATGCAGGATAGCTTTGGTGTGGGGGAGGCACTAGCAGTGGTGGGGAATCAGAAAGGCCATTTTGGTAGGAAGTGGTATTTGAGCTGAGCTTTGAAGGCATTGAGGGATCACACAAAATATAGAGAAGTAGAAGACATGGTGCAGGGAAAAGGACAGCCTGTGCAAAAGCCCAATTGTGGAATGTCACATATGAGAAGCAACAAGATGGCCAATCTGGCTAGAAAGTAGACTGTATAAGGGGCCATGCTATGCACCCAGACTGGAAAGGTAGGTTGAGGTCAGGTTGTGGAGGGCCTTAAGAGCCCTCAAAAGTTTTAATTTCATCCTAGAAATAATTGGGAATTGCTGGAGTTGGTTGAGATATCAGATGAACAGCTTGGTTGAGTATGGAGTGGCTTCATGGGATATTAGCAGAACCAGAGGAAGGTCTTTATTATTCTTCAGTGGAAGGACGTGGACAAGAGTAATACTGGATGAAAAGGTATGGAGGGGATGCATTCTAAGTTGGTGGAAGAAGTACCCATACGGGTGAGATCACAGATGATTTGAAAAATATCTATCTGTGTATGTCTTATTCCTCTACTAGACTACAAACTTGGGGCATCTGGTGGTGAGGTGGATAGAGTGCCAGGTCTGGAGTCAGGAAGACTCCTCTTCCTGAATTCAAATCTAGCCTCAGACACTTACTAGCTGAATGACCCTGGATGAGTCACTTACCCCTGTCTGCCTCAGTTTTCTCATCTGTAAAATGAACTGGATAAGGAAATGGCAAACCACTCCAGTATCTTTACCAAGAAAACTCCAAATGGGGTCACAAAGAGTTGGACATGACTGAAATGACTGAACAACATAGACTATAAGCTTAATGAGGGCAGGGATCCATTTCATCTGTTCTACCATGGGGCTCTACATGTAAGTGATGATGATGATTATGATAAGAAGGAGGAGGAGAGAAAGAGGAGGAGGAGAATACTAGCCAGATTTCTACTAAGGTCTTCTTCACTCCAGAGCTGGGGTGTCTATCCACTGTGCTCCTAGATGCCCCATTTATTAATGCTTAATAAATGCTTGTTATAGCCATCAATTGGGGAATGGCTAAACAAGCTGTGGTGTATGATTGTGATGGAATATTATTGTTCTATAAGAAATAACAATCCCGGATGAGCAAGGTTGCTTTATTAGGGGTAGCTAGGTGGCGCAGTGGATAGAGCACTGGCCCTGGTGTCAGGAGGACCTGAGTTCAAATCCGGCCTCAGACACTTAACACTTACTAGCTGTGTGACCCTGGGCAAGTCACTTAACCCCTATTGCCCTGCAAAAAAAAAAAGAAAAGAAAAGAAAAGGAAAGGAAAGGAAAGAAAAGAAAAGAAAAGAAAAGAAAAGAAAAGAAAAGAAATAACAAGCAGAATTATTTCAGAAAGGCCTGGAAAGACTTGTATAAACTGATGTATAGTGAAGTGAGCAGAACCAAGAGAACATTGTGCACAGAGACAGCAATATTGTTTGATGACAAACTGTGAATGACTTGACTATTCTCACCAATAAAATGATCCAAGACAATCCCAAAGAACTATTGATAAAACATACTATACACCTTCAAAGAAAGAATTGATATTGATGGAACAGACTGAAGCATGCTATTTTTCACTTTCTTTCATTTTTTTCTTTTATTCAAGTTTTCTTATACAAAATTACTAATATGATAATGTTTTACATAATTGTACATGTATAACCTATATCTAATTTCTTGCCACCTCAGGGAGGGAGGAGGAGAGGGAGGGAGGAGGTATAAATATTGGAACCCCAAACTGTAAACAAAAATGTGACTTAAAGAAAATAGAAAATAAATGCTTGTTGAATTGGACTTGAATTGGAATTAGAATTTGTAATTGGAGTGTAATTACAAGGGAATTGGAGTTGAAATTCAATGGGAATAGGAATTTAATTTTAATTGGAAATGAAATGGAAATGGATTCGAATTAGAATTTAATTGTAATTTAAATGGATTTGAATTGGATTTAGACTTAGAATGGAATTGAATTTGGAACTGAAACCAAATTTGGATTGGAATTGGAATAGATTTAAATTGTAGAGAGAAATTAAATTGAAAATTAATTGAATTGAAATTGACCTGACTTAAAGTGAACCCTGATCTCCCAGCTCTTTTTCCTTAGCTGTGCTCAGCTGGATGTTTTCCATGGAGTAAAGAGAGGTTGGTGGTAGAGGGAGCTGGGAAGCAGTAACTGATGATTCAACCAACACCCTGCCCCCTTTTCCTTGGAAAGGAGGCAGAAAGTTAGGCTGAAGCACTTTTCAGAGAGGAGCTCTCTCCAACCTGCCCCCTCCCATTCTTTTGAAAGAAAGCCTATCCCTCTATGGGTGACCCTGACCTTTCTGGAACTTCTGTCAGGAGTTCCTGGGGAAAACAGTGTTTATTCATAAAAATTCTGATCTAGAACAAAGCTAAGTGGAAGGAAGTGGGAGAGAACAAGGGAGGACAAAAAACAAGCAGCAAGAGAGAGATAAACTCTGTTTGGAAGGACTGAGTTACACTCTGAATACCCAAAGCAGAATGGGCTGAGCCAATGAAAAGAATTAAGGGATAGAGGAAGAGTTCTGTCTTTGGAGTCAGGAGGACATTTATCAGCCGGGAGACTTTGGGCAAGTCACTAAATGGGAATAATAGAACTTGTAGAAAAAAAAGTAGAATAGAGAGGCCCATTGAGGAAGCAGAAGAGATAAGACTGGAGACAAAGTTGGCATGGTGTAATGAAAAGAACCCTGGGTTTTGATTTGGCAGTCTAGGTTTACTGCTCTGGCATTAAACTATACTACCTGTATGAGCTTGAGTAAATCTCTGCACCTCTCTGGGAGGGAGGAAGAAGAATTAGATGATTTCTAAGATCCCTTCCAACTCTAAATTCTACGATTGATCAAGCTAGGTTAAGGCCAAATCTTAGAGGGCCTAATGCTTCAGAAGAGTCCTATCAAAGTTGATTCAGTAATGTTTCTCTAACACATCCACCTTAAGGCTTACAAAACACTTTCCTTATGGCAGCCCTATGAGGTAAGAAAATGACTATCCCTGTTTAAAGAGCCTTCACACAGTTACCAGAGTAATTGTCCTAATGTTGAGATCTAACCATGTTATTCCTGTACTCAGAAATCTTCAGTGGCTCCCTATTGCCTATAGGCTTTGGGGCTTGACATGCTCTCTCTTGATGTCATACATTCCCTACAGGCTGACTTGGAAGGTATTCTCTTATTTTCACTTGTCAGAATTCTTATCTTCATTCAAAGCCCAACTCAGGTGCTACTTCCTCTAAGAATCTGTCCCCAGTTCTCTCCCCTCCTCTTGCCCCAGATGAAAGTTTTCTCTTTCTCCTTAAATTTTCCTAGACCACTTTGCTCCATCATGTTCTGCTTTGCATCATTCTTATTTATGTACGTGTTTATATCTCCATTAAACTATAAGTTCTCTGAAGGCAGAGACTATACCATTTTTCCCCATCTTTGTATCTTTAGTATTAAGCACAGTGCTTTACACATTTTCGAGAAGTTGGGGGATTCCAGAACCATCATTTCCTTAAAATGGGGAATTCCTGATATGGAAACTCTACAGATATTTGATTTGTCTGTACCTTACAATCTTAGAGAGTTGCCTGTGGGCATTTTCACAGAACTAGTATGTGTCAGGGGCATGTTGTCTAAGGACGCTTCTCTATGTACTACCCCAAAATGCCTCATGCATTTCATATAGTAGACACTAAAACATTTTTAAAATTGAGGAAACAGGCTCAATTAGGAAGTGACTCTCTCAAGGTCATACAACTAGTAAGATTCAGAGCCTAAGATAGAAGCCCAGATGTCCTCACTCCAAGGTCAGGCACTAGAGAGTCATTGTGGGTAGTTGAGCAGGAGAATGGCAGGATGCTTCAGGAAGGTGAATCTGTGCAGGATGGATTGAAGGCAGGTAGAGAGCAGAGACAAGGACACCAAGGAAGAGTCCATTACAATAATTCAGGAAAGGTTGCTGAGGGCCTGGGCTAGGGCAAATGGGAGAACAGAAGAAATGGCAGCAAGAACATCCTCATTTGGTTGTGTTGTATGTTCAGCGGTTTTCATTTCCTCATTTCCCCCTCTAGGTTATTTGCTTTGAGCTTTTAGTACTGTAGATCTGGCTCCCAATTTAAGAGAAGTCTTGAGTCTGGGGCCTAAGAAACAGACCACTTCCATAATGAACTCTGAGTTCTGAGTAAACTAGAATATAAGGGAGAAAAAATAATTAGTATGAGACCATCTTTCTTTTGTGGTGGGAATGCTTGATTTCACAGTTCACAAAGTAGGAAGTGACTAGAGTTTCTTCCCTGACAGGATGACAGTCTCCTATCAAGACTTCCAGACCCCCACCCAGTATCCCAAGCACAGAATCAGGCACATAGGAGATGTATAGGGAATGTATGATTAACTGGACTTGATTACTCAGACATCCTGAATCACAGTTCCATGTGGGCAGTTGCACTGTTCTGGAGGATTCTGGAAGGGGTCTAGGAGTCCAATGTTTTAATGTCCCTTCTGGCTCTGACAGTTTTTGATTCTGTGATCAAGAAAAAGAACAATCATATTTAGAGTTGTCTGTCTAAGAAAGGAGGCATGGCCCTGTGGGATACAATTAGAAAGCTATTATGCAAAGTGGCTAAAATAAAAGCTGTCAATACATGGAAAATTCATATTTCATTTTCCATCAATGCTTAATGACTCCCTGACTCCAAATACTGTTTGCACTCTCCCACCTCTATGCCATTGCTCACACTGGTCCCTCTGTCTGCAATGGCCCTTGTTCCTTATATCTACTGGTCCAATTCTTATCTATCCTTCAAGGTCCAACTCAGGCATCATGTCATTTAGGAAAGACATCTTCACCCGCACCATGAGGGGGATCTTTTTTTCCTCTGAACCCCCACATTATTGATTTTGCATTTTTCTTAGCCACTTAATACTCTATTTTGTATCACATTTAGCTGTATCCACACAAGGTCATAGGGAATCAGAAATGGAAAGTAACTTAGAGACCATTTTGTTCAGCCCTTCATTTTACAGAGGGGAAAACCAAGGCTGGCTCAGAGAGGGTAAGTGATTTGCCCAAGGTCAAATAAGTAGAAAGAACAGAGTTGAGATTTAAACGCAAGCCCATCACATTGCCATACTGTCTGATATGTGTTTTATCCCTCCACCTAGACTGTAAACTTTAGGAGAGCAGGGACAAAGTCTTACTCATCTTTGTATGTCTGTCCATGCCTGGAGCATGGTAAGCACTTAGCAAAAGTTTGTGGATGGAAGAAGGAAGGAAGGAAGAGAAGGAGAGGGGAGGGAGGGAGGGAAGGAAAGAAGGAAGGAAAGAAGGAAGGAAGGAAGGAAGGAAGGAAGGAAGGAAGGAAGGAAGGAAGGAAGGAAGGAAGGAAGGAAGGAAGGAAGGAAGGAAGGAAGGAAGGAAGAAGAGAGTGAGGGAGGTACCGGGTTTGCTAAAAATACAGCAGGAATACCTGCATGTTTTTCACCTAGTACAGATAAATTGTCACAGGCTATGTAAAATGATGGTCTCTTCATCATCATTAGTCTCCTTGAAAGAGTGATTAGCAGGTCCAGGAAATCTTTTCCATTATCTGAGTACTGTTTCCTCCTGGCTAGAGACTGATTGTGGCAAATGTTCCTTAGAGCCCCCTTCCCCTCTGGCTCCCCCAGTGCCTTCCTGCTGTAATTGCCGAGTGTCCGTCTTGTTGTTCCTAAGAGGTCAGTTTCTAAATGAGCTCACCAGGATGCTGCCTCAGCTGTGGTTGAATCTGTGCCTGACAGAGGGGCCCATTAGACAGTGGCACCCAACCGGCTGGCTCCCAGACCTCAGCACTGCTGAACCATGGGATACCCATTGGCCAAGCCTGCTGCTGGGTACAAGGTGACATCCTCCTGACACCTTTCAGCAACCAAGGTCTGGGCAACCACCAGCAGCCGGAGAGAGACAGGTTGCTGCCATTAGCCTAGATATTGGTGATAAGATGGGGCACCAGGATACCATGACTGATATCTAGCCTAGGATCTGCCATGTGGAGTACATGGACAGATTCTTTGCATACTGTGACAGAATCAAAAAGCCTGCTCGTAGACATTATCTAGCCCAACCACCTCATTTTACAGAGGAGGCAGCTAAGGCCCAGAGATGAGAAGGGATGAGACTTACCAAGGTCACACAGCTATCTAAGTCCTTAAGGGAAATTTAATCCAACAATCCAATAAACGTGTGTTAAGTGTCTACTATAGTGCAAAATTCTGTAATAGGTTGCTAAGATAGAAATGAACTCCAAAACAGAAAGGAGCAGGGAGTGTGGGGATAGCAACCCTAAAATAATCATAAAAGAATCCTCTGTGCCTTGAACACACTCCCTGGTCATCTCCATGCAGTGAAATCCTTCTCTTCCTTCAAGGCCTAGATCAGGCGCAACTTACTCCAGGAAGTCTTCCCAGATTTCCCCCAGCTGAAGGAAGTGATTTCTTCCTCAGTTTCCCAGAAGGCACTTTGTCTGGATCTCTCCTTTGCCCTTATTACACCCTACCTTGTATTACATTTGTTTATGTGAACGCTGGAGTTTGGAGATGGAGGTGGAGGAGGAGGAGGACTCTGGGGGCAGAGTCACTCCCTTTGGGAAAGTCCCGAAGGCATCACATTAACTAGAGCCATGAGCTAATTCACAATTAGGCCATGAGTGGAGGGAAGGCCAAACTTCCTCGAGAAGTAGGTCATGAAGATCCAGAATATTGCTGTTTCCTGCTCTGACCTATGAATAAATCCCATAGCCCGATGGCCCTTGAGGTCTGGAAAGGGAAACTTTGTGTGTGTGTGTGTGGGGGGGGGCATATAAAGGATGATAGAATTAAGGACCAGAAGGGACCTAAGAGACCACACAGTAGAGCACCCTCATTTTACAGAGAAGGGAAACTGAGGACCACAAGAGGAGAATTGACTTGCCCAAGGTCATACAGCCAGTAAGTAGCAGAGGTGGGATTTGAATCTAGTCCTTAAGTGACTCTAAATCTAGCATTCTTTCCACTAGGCTACACTGCCTCTCTTGCTGCCAAATGTATGTTGTACATGGAATTGATTAATACTATACATGTGGATGTGTTGGTCTGGACTTGTGCCTTGAGTCATGGAGAGAATCACCAGAGGGGAAGTCCTTTCATTTATAGGATTAGGGAGTTGGCCAGGGCACTGAAAGGGGTCAAGTGACTTACCCAGGGACACCCAGCAATTGGAAAGTGTTGAGCACAGTGCTTCTTCCTCTTCTTCTTTTTTCTTCTTCTTTCTTCTTCTTTCTTCTTCCTCTGCTTCTTTCTTCTAATTCTTCTTCTTCTTCTTGGTGTGTTTGTACTCATGTCGATATTCATGTGTCTGCAAGGTGTATATATATATATATATATATATATATATATATATACATACACACACACAGATACATATCTGAATGTGACGCTGTATTAGGAAATATGGGTACATGTAAGAATGTGGGGGATTTTGTTTATTTCTATAAGAGAGGTTGGACTAGGTGAACCATAAGGTGAACCACTGATATTCTAGAACTCTGGTTATTATCCCTTTTAGACCTATAAGGAGACTGATCTCAGAGAGGAGCGTGACTTGACCAAGGCCACATAGCATTACTGCCAGATGCAGGGTTAGAACCTGTATCTCTGTGGCCATCCTGGTCCTCTCTGCCCCTGAGGACATGGGTTGGAGAAGAGATAGAGGGAAACAATGCCTAAGATTCTGAACACTGGGCCCGAGACTCATCCTTCTAAGGACAGCTTAGATAATTAAGGGGGTGGGGACACCCTACAGATTGATGTAAATGAGTTCCAGATACTGCTCCCTCTCCAAACTGTAGCAGGGAGGTTAGGAGACAGCAAGACAGGGGACCTGTGCTAGGGCAAGAGACAGTGGGCGAGCAAGGGAAATGTGACTCAGGCTACTGTGTGTGGGGCAATTTCACTCCTCATTCCTGTGGGCAGAGATAAGATTTTGTAATCCCCTAGAGCTGGCCCCCTTAAATCCCACTCCTTGGGGATGGAGGTAGAAGCAATTTCTTAGAATGAACCACAGGAGGCCCTTGGTGAAATCATTCTCAGGGGGTGTGTGGGGAGGGAAGTTGGGCAAGGCATAGGAACACCCCAGACCTGTACCTACCCACACCCCTGAGCCAGGAGTCAAGCATCAGCTTTACTAGGGAACTAGGAAAGTAGCCAGCCCTGTGTCATATACGGCATATATCCTCTAGCTGGTTGGTGAGGGAAACACCATGGCCAGCTTCTCTCTGGCCATCACACAGACCCATGTCCAAGAGGCTAAGATTCTGCTGGAAAAACCAGGGTCTCAGGTCTTGACTGTCTCCATCCTCCTGTGGGAAAGCTGCTGTAAATATTTTTGTACGTTTGGGTCTTTTTCCTCTTCCTTTGATCTCTGTAGTGACATTGCTATGTCAGAGTGAATGCACAGTTTATTTATTTTTTATTTTAAATTGTTTACATACATATGTATTTGTATTCAACATTCATTTTTATAAGATTTTGAGTTCCAAGTTTTTTCTCATTCCCTCCCTCCCATTCCCCTTCCCCAAGATGGAAAGCAATTTGACATAGGCTATACACATGTAATCATATTAAACATATTTCCACATTAGTCATGTTGTGAAAAAAAGAATCAGAACAAAAGGGGAAAACCACTAGAAAGAAAAAACAAGAATAATATGCTTCAATCTGCATTCAGACTCCATAGTTTTATTTCTGGATGTGGAGAGCATTTTCCATCATGAATCTTTTGGAATTGTCTTCGATTGTTGTATTGCTGAGAAGAGTTAAGTATATCATAGCTGATCATCACAGGCTGTTGCTGTTACTGTGTACAATGTTCTCCTGGTTCTGCTCACTTCACTCAGAATCAGTTCACTTAAGTCTTTCCAGGTTTTTCTCAAATCCACCTGCTCATCATTTCTTATAGCACAGTAGTATTCCATTACATTCACATAGCACAATTTGTTCAGCCAGTGAATGCACAGTTGAGCAGCTTTGTAACAAGTATTTATGATGCATGTCCCATGTGTCAGACACTGTACAAGGTGTTAGAGATACAAAGACAGCAGTGAAACAGTCCCTGCCTTTCGGGAGCTTACAGAAATGGGAGCTGTTGTGGCCCTCCCAGCCTGAGATCTCAATGAGAGCAGGGATCGTCTTCTCTCAATTTTGTATCTCCTGCAGGTCTCTGTGCAGGGTTAGGAGTTTAATAAATGCCTGTTGAATAAATAAACCTGTACAGTGAGGAGCATGATCTAGATAACTTTTATGGTCCTTACCAGCTCTAAATCAAGGATCCTATGGTTTGATTCACTCCTTGTATCATCGTTATTTTATAGCATCATCTGATTTAAAACTAGAATAGATCTCAGAGATCCCTCAGTGCAACCCACACATAATACAAATGGAGAAACTTCAGTTTAGAGAAGGGTAGTGATTTGCTCATGTCACATAGCTAATTGGAGTCAGGATTATGACAGCTGCTTCAGCCTGAGGCTAAGCCAGTTTGAGGGTTTCCTACTGAATAATCAGGTTATCTGTCTACCCCCAGTACATGAAGACTTTCCCGGTGGAATGGGAGGATGAGAACAATTCGTTCCCACTGACATGAAGGCGGCTGAAGCAGGCTCTGTGGAGTGCTTAGAGCTTGGTCAGACATCAAAGATGCCAAGGTCATCCACTGCTTCCCGGACGATTGGTGGTCATCCTGACTCTTGTCCTCTCACTGGACGTTGATGACTCAGGAAGAGAGAGTGAGGCTGACGACTTTGTGCAATCTCACTTAGATCCAGTCCACTGTCAAATCAAGATATAAGCCTGTGACATCATTAGTCCTCTTTGAAAATGAAGGATGCGGGCGCAGCTAGGGGGCACAATGGATAAAGCACTGGCCCTGGATTCAGGAGGACCTGAGTTCAAATTTGGCCTCCAACACTTGATACTGATTAGCTGTGTGACCCTGGGCAAGTCATTTAACCCTCATTGCCCCACCAAAAAAAAAATTAAGGACACACAGCAATTGGAGTCTGAATTATGACATACACTTCATGATACATGTGAAAAAGTGTGTATAAATATGAACCATGTGTATGTATATATGTGTATATGTAATGTGTATATGCATATCTATCTGCCTGTCTATCTATCATCTGTCTGTCTATCTAATCTGCATTATGCATGTGATGCCTTTCATTTCCCATCCCCCATGGTGAGGGTTCAGCCCAGAATATTTGACTCTCTGTGTCTTCTTGTGATTCCTCTGAATGCCCTGGCTATGCTGGTGCACATGCATCCCTGAAACAAATACTCTCCTCTTTCCTTTAAGGCTCAGGTGCATTCTCCACCCAGTCCCTGGGCTTCATGATAGTGAGGGTGGGGGAGTGGGGAGGCTTGGAGGGGAAGCAGGGCAGAGGAGAGAGAGAGAGACCTAGCATCTCAGAATACTGGTTTCTGTCTAGTGCTATGACTCAACCTCCAGCTTTCCTGTCTTTCTCCTCATCCCCCATCGGCCACAGGTGGGAGGGGAAAGAGCTGTGTGAGGTGCTGTGGGCACCTGCTCCCTTTTTTTCTGTCTTTTTTTCAGATGTACAGTCATTGCCCAGAAATGGAAATACCCTGAAGAGAAACCTCCGGCTTTTGCTTCCATGGAAGCCCAGTTCCCACAGCACCCCCTCCTCCCAACCTCTGCCAGCCACCACATGAGAAACCTGGAGGTTCAAGCTTGGTAAATCTAGCCCCTTCTCTGTCCTTGGCTTTCCCCTTGACCTCACTGTCATGTCATGAATAGACCATGCCCATTTTCTCCCTTAGTCAATGGGAACAAACATTTCCTGAATCTTCTGTGTGGTTGGTGGGGGAGAGGGATCAGAGAAAGAATATACCCAGCATCTCCCCTCAAGGATCTGACAGGGTAGGTGATAAGCATGTGTTTGATTGCAAAAGACTAGAGAAAGCATACAGTATACAGTAACTGCTATATTATGTAACCCAAACGTGCTATAAGCACTCAGTGGAGGGCTACATCCCTGTGTGCTAGAGCAGTCAGGGAAGGCTTCTTGGAGGAGTCATATAAAGTCCAAATAGCAACATTGTTTCCCTTGCCTTTCTGTTCTTCTGGTTTCAGAAAATTTGGGGAAGATGGCTAGGGCTGGGGAGTTTGGGAGTAGAGACAAGGATGCAAAGGTATAGAATGCCAGAGCTGGAAAGAACTTTAAAATATAAAATATCACAAATGGAGGGGTCTTTAAAATATAGAACATTACACTAAAACAAAACAAAACAAAACAAAGCAGCTAGGTGGAGCAGTGGATAGAGCACCAGCCCTGGAGTCAGGAGTACCTGAGTTCAAATCCGACCTCAGACACTTAACACTTACTAGCTGTGTGACCCTGGGCAAGTCACTTAGCCCCAATTGCCTCACTAAAAAAACAAAACAAAACAAAACAAAATATAGAACATTAAAGCAGGAAGGGACCTTTGAGACTGTGTGGACCATTCCTCTCATTTTACAGCTGAGAAAACCAACACCCACGATGGGAAAGGGACTTGCTCATGGTCAACGGAAAATCAGAACCAGAGACATACTTGAATCTCAGGCTTCAAAGTCCAAGATCCCTTGGGCATTAATGAAATGGAGGTTGGAAACTCAGCACAGGACCTGGATTCTCTCTCAGAACAGGTATAGAGCCCAGGAGGACCCAGAAAATACTCATTAAGAACAGTTTAACCAGAGAAGGATCAATGGCCAGGCCTGCTATTATCTAAATCAAATTGCCCACAGGAGATAATGACTTAGAAAGAAAGCCCAGGGTCCAGGATATAGCTTAGAATTCTTCCATGTCTATATTATATTTACTTATCTGTGAACACGTCTCATTCCCTAAAAGAACAGAAGTTACTTAAGGGCTGGGATTCTTTTGATTTTGTATTTGTTTTCCCCAGGACCTAGCACATCGCATAACAGGCGCTTCATAAGCCCTTGTGGCTTGTTTGATTGATAGCTTTGGAGAAAGAGGATCTGGATTAAAAACCTGGCTTTGTTATTGATTAATTGTTTATTATCCCAGGGGTACCCTCTCCCTGACTTGCACATTGAGTCCAGGGAGATGGCAATCTCAGTTTCAAGGTACCCTGTGTTTTTGTATTCTTTCCAGAATCTAGGTCATGAGTCCCCATATATATATATATATATATATATATATATATATATATATATATATATATATATATATATATATATATATATATATTTTCATTTTCAGCCAGAGAGCACAATTAGCTCAAAGTAAAGGCATTTATTAATATGGCATATCAAGAAAAGGAGCAACAAAACATCTCCCCCATAAACCTGTGGTGTACTTCCACAGGTAAATCCAGCATCAGTGTGGAGAGTAGGTACATATGGAGGTCACGAGTAGAGAGGCTCACATATAGGGGACATATATGGCAAGTCATGTTCAAAGAAGGGCAAAGCCCTCAAAAATCTTATGCTTCAGAGCTTTAGGGCCACTGATGTCCTCAGATTACTCCCATTGACTCTCATCTCAATTCCTGCTGCTACAGTGAACATCGATAAGTATTGCTTGGCTGTAGTCTCCACAAAATCTGACTTCTGGATCAACTGAAATCCTCAGTGGCTTTGTCCTCCAAGTAGAACTGAGCCAGAGGCATATGGACTTCCTTCTTTCTTTTGCAAGGAGCAGGATGCATTAGGAAATCTTTCTATAGGACCTAGCTTCTTAAACTGTGGGTCTCAACCCCATATGGGGTCGCATAACTGAATGTGGGGGTCACAAAAATTTGGCAAAAATAAAAGGTTATATATACCTATTTTACATAGCTATATACCCAGATTGGCATAAAAATTTCTAGGGTGAAAAGGTGTCTCGAGTGAAAAAGTTCAAGAAGCCCTGTTATAAAAAATTCAATGTCCAGAACTCAAACTCAGGAATTTTTTTTAACTTGTAGTTAACCCTGAGGCAACTCTCAAAGCTGAGGATGTCTTGTCAATCTTTTTCCTTTCCTACAAAGCTAGATTCTGGAATCCTAATTTCTAGGGAATTCACGATCCCCTTTTCTACACAGAAGTTTGGGCTCCAGGAAGCAATGTTCTTGAATTCCCTTCTCAGGCTGAATGTAAACATGTATCTCCAATGAGAATGTGCTTCTGCTACAAAATTCCATTGCTGGGAAGGGGGAGGAGGTGGAATCTTCCTTCCCAGCTTCCTGCACAAGGCATGAGGCACAAGGGGAAAGGTGAAAAGTCAATCCCCAAGACCTCAGCCATCCCTCCAGAGTTGAGGCTTTTATTAAAAGTTGATTGTAGATTGAAACAACTTGCTGTTTGAAGGTCTCCAAAAACAGGGCTGACCATCAGTTGACCTGTTGGAATAGAATTACAAGAAGTTGTTTTTTGTATTTCATTGGTTGTCTTCATGCAATAGCCAACGTCTCAGAATCCCATCATATTGAATGAGGAACTTGTTCAATTTGATTAGTAATAAAAATGGCCCACATTTTTTTGTGTGGAAACCCCTTTTATATTTCATCAGGTGGTTTTAGGAATATTCTCTAATTTGATTGGGAATTTCCCTTGATGCATTTCCTTTACAGCTGTATGAGCTTAGGAATCACTTTCCCCCTCACCCTCAGCCTCCTGTTTTTGTTCTTGTTTTGGAGAGAGGGTTGGACTAGACAATGAGACATCTTTAAGACTTGTCTCAGTCTTAAGTACTATGACTTTTGCTCTATAAACCCTTTTCCCTCTCTGGGCTTCAGTTTGTTTATATATGGAGTAGGGGTATGAGAGTAGGTGACCTAGAGATATTCTTTCCAGCTCAAAATTATATAAACTCATGACCTTAGATGGCAGCTTGGCCAGCCTTTCTTCCTGGTGCAAGGGTCTCCTGTACAATACAGGGACTCATTTAGCCTCTGCCTAAATATTCAGGGAGGCAGCTCATTCCATTGTTGGACATCTCTGATTCTTAGAGTTTTTCCTTAAGTTGAGCTACCTCTAGCTCCCTGTAAATCCCGCACATTGGTCCTCAATCATTCCCAGAGATTATAGTCAACCTTTAACAATCTAGTCTAACAGAGGGGACCTCTGGCCTACAGCTGGACCTTCCTACTTACATCTGGCCCAGGGAATTGTGCAATAATAGCAATTCACATTTATAAAACACTTTAAGTTTTACAAAGTGTATTCTTCACAACATCCATAAGGGGATCACAGTGCAAGTGTCCCCATTTTCACACATGAGGAAATTGATGCTCAGAGAGAAGGGAAAGGAAGAAACATTTCTATTGTATATGCTATGTAACAGGCATGGTGCTAAGCACTTTATCAATATTTCATTTGAGACTCACAACAATTCTGAGAGGTAGATACTGTCATGATCCCCATTTTACTTAAAGCTTAAGTGACTTGCCCAGGGTCACACAGCTAGTGAGGTTTCTAAGGCCAGATTTGAACTCAGGTCTTCCTGAATCCAGGACCGAAATTGTATCTACTACACTACCCCCAGATCACACAACCAGCGAGTGTCAGAGCTCCCAGTCCAGTAACTTGATCCTAGATCTCCTTACTCAATATATACTCCTCTTTTCCATTATACTTGGGTGTAAGGAGGAGCTTCATTACAGTCTTCTCCCCTTAACTGTCAAGCATTGGTCCCTGGGGAGGGTGTAGGGGATATGAATTCTGTCCTAGTCCAGGTCCCCAGGGAGACTAGATATTACAGAGACATGGACTGGAAGGAAGGAGAGTAGGTCCAGTCTCTAAGCAGCAGAATTTATATGACCTTGGACAAGCCTATTCCACTTTCTGAGATTCAGTTTTCCCACTTGTAAAATGAATGGGTCGAATTAGGACCCTGCTTACACTAGCATTATTCATTCATTCATTCATTTCATAGACTCCCTATTACCTTCTCTACTACTCTTATCTCTATTTCCTTCCCCTTCTACCAACTCAACCACTGCTCAGACTTTCAATGACTTCCCGGAATAGCAGTTAAACTTGGCTGCCTTTCCCAGAACGAGTTGTGGGGTAACTTGTGGGGATGAAAGGAGGAACTGAACTGTTCTTGGAAAGCTAGGAGGGGGAAGGGGAAGGGGGAAGGGAAAAGGAAAAGTCCCTCAGCGGAGGTAAGGGGAAGAATGTAGGGGGATTACATATTATAGCTAATGGAACTCTTATAAGGTTCCACCTTTGATTTTGGTGCCCCTTGGGGGTTTTTCTTTTCATTTAGAGGCTCTGTTTTGGGTTTCTAGGAAAGAAGAAAAGGGGCATGTATTCCTAGGAGTGGGAAGAGAGAGAAAGAGACCTTTAGTCTGAGGGCTTTCTCTAGAAGACTCAGGACCCTTTCTGTTCTAGGCATAAAAATCTTTAACCAAATATGTAGGTGTGAGGAAAATAACCTAGGACCGAGTGGCAGGAGGCCTGAGTTTATTTTCTGACTAAATATGAGACTTTGACCAATTTCCTTCCCCACCCTTGGACCTCAGTTTCCCCAGATGAAAAATGAGGGGGCTGGAATCTTTGAAGTCCCTTCCTACTTTAAACCTAGGATCCCACAAGTCTCTGAGTACATGAAATCTCAGGTCCCTATCAGCTATTATTTCCTTCCTTCCTTCCTTCCTTCCTTCCTTCCTTCCTTCCTTCCTTCCTTCCTTCCTTCCTTCCTTCCTGCCTGCCTGCCTGCCTTCCTTCCTTCCTTTCTGCCTTCCTTCCTTCCTGCCTGCCTTCCTTCCTTCCTTTCTGCCTTCCTTCCTTTCTTCCTCCTTTCCTCCCATCTGTTTTTTCCTATTGATTATGTGAGGAGGAGTAATATAAGTCTGGAAAATAAGTAGGAGCCAAATATGAAGAGCCTTGAATGCTGGAGTTCAATATTACAATATTCTTAGAGATTTGGGACCTCATTAATGTGATTGCTCTTTCTAATGATGCAAATAGCAACCCATCTAAGCCTGTCCAGCCTTTGTGACTAGTCCACATCCTCCTATAAATCTGCCACAACTTGCTGGGTTTTCTTGTTCTCTTGACATTGTATTGTCCATCCTAATGGAGATTATGTGTTGCCCAGTGGTAATCCCTGGCTCTGGCAGAGAAATCCTCATTGCTCCCATAACACTTCTTCATGGCTCAGACTGGTAGGGAAGAGATGATGAGCAGCCCTCTCACCTCTTGTAGCCAGAGTTCACAGACATGGAGTCCCAGGTTGGCTGGACACAAGGGAGGAAGCTTATGGGGAGAACCTAGTTATTGAGACTATGGTCCCCCTCCCCCATACATGTCCTACTCTTGGCCCTGCTTTGCTCCTGAAATATGAAGATCACTTAGAAGAAAAGGCTTCTCTTGCTTAGTACTCATTTATTGAAAAGGGGCCAATGCCCCACATACCCAAAAAGGGTAGGATGAGATAAAGACCCCTTAGAGTTTTTAATATAAAGAGTAGGAGACCAAACTCATGATCGCTCAGATATATGGGGGCAGAGAGCTTGATGAATAATCAGCTCAACTTTTCAGTGACTAAGCAAAACACAGTTCTAGGCACATAGCATTTACTTAATAAGTAACTAGATACTCTGTCCAGGCTAGGTTGACCACATCCGATGTGTAATATCCAGTTCTGATAAGACTATATCTGGAATGTTGTGTCCAGTTCTGACCTGACCCCTTCTAGAGGTTTGAGTCCAGTTTTGGTTGGTCAGAACTGGAATGTTGTGTCCAGTTCTGGGTGGACCACATCTGGAATGCTGTGTCTACTTTTTGGTTGGATGACAGCTGGAATGCTGCATCTGGTCTTGGTTGGAACATATCTGGAGAATGTTGTGTCCATTTCTAGCATCTAGAATGCTAGGTCTAGCTTTGGTTGGACCACATCTAGAATGATGGGCTGTTTCTGCCTCTGGATAGACCTTACCTAAGGTGTTGAATTCATTTCTGATTGGACCATATCTGGAGTGCTTGATACATTTTTTCCCAAACCACATCTGGGGTGCCCCCCATTCTGGTTGGACTAAATCAAGAGTCTTACACCAGTTATGGTCAGACTACAAATTCAATATGATAAAGAGATTCAAGTCACATTAACCAGATTCGAGTTCTGGCTCTTAGGGGCTTTGTGACGCTGACAAATCACTTCTTCGATTTCAGATTCTGTTTTATGATGCATAAAATTAGGACAACAATTTTGGTATTTCCAACCTCACAGAGTTGGTATTGATGGGATCTCAACAGCATGAGATATGGTGTTGAGATGATGTAAGAACTATCAAGTGCTGTAGATATGTGTGGCATTATCATTACTGCTGATGTAATTGTTATCTTGTTCTTGGTACCACATTTTAGGAAGTACAAGGACAGGTGGGAGCAAGTTCAGATGAAACTGATTATCATATGGGGAAGGGACTAGAAATCATGTCACATAAGGGACAGTTGAAGCAACCTGGGCTATTTAGCCATTAGAAGTGGGAGATTGGGGGCAGCTAGGTGGTGCAATGGATAGAGCACCGGCCCTGGAGTCAGGAGTACCTGAGTTCAAATCTGGCCTCAGACACTTAACACTTACTAGCTGTGTGACCCTGGGCAAGTCACTTAACCCCAATTGCCTATCTAAAAAAAACGAAGTGGGGAATTAATGGTCTCTGTCTTCAAATATCTGAGGGATTGTCACAGGGAATTAGGACTGTCACAGAATCAGAATTATTATGCTTTGTCCCAGAGAGCAGAACCAGGAGAAATGGGGGGGGGAGTGTTACAGAGGCAGGTTTTGGACCAGCATGAGGAAGATGTTTATTAATGAAATGGGCTGCTCCCAAAGTAGTAAGTGACCTGTCACCAGAGGTGTTTAAGAAGAGGCTGGGGGCAGCTAGATGGAGCACCGGCCCTGAATTCAGGAGTACCTGAGTTCAAATCCGACCTCAGACACTTGACACTTACTAGCTGTGTGACCCTGGGCAAGTCACTTAACCCCCATTGCCTGAAAAAAAAAAAAAAAAGAAGAGGCTGGATGGATTCTTGGGGATTCTCTAGTGGGGAATCCTTCTTGAATATAGGTTGAATTAGATGGCTTATGATATCTATCCAAGCTCTGACATTCTGGTTCATTGGCTGTAGAATGTCTTTAACTATGCAGGGCCACATGGCCTCTGGTAATAGAACCAGCTGAAGGCAGAGACAATATGTGGGAACAGGGGTCCCAAAGATCTAGAAGAGCAGTTCCCAGGCTGTGTAACCTGGGCCAGCTACAGTGTCTCTGGGCCTCAGTGAGAAACTTAGAAACCAGACTTGGGAAATAAGACCTCTGCCTAGGCGTGGTACTCAAAGGAGCCTCCAATCACATATCCCCAATATCTAAGAGATTCCCAAGTGGACTCTGGGTGAGAGCCCAGCTATGTGGTTCATTAGCTCTGTGACTACAGACAAACTGTACCTCATTAAGCCTCAGTTTCATTATCTGAAAAATAGAATGAATACTATGCTACCTACCTCACAGGTTTGTTTGCTGAGATGAAAGTACTCTGTAAACTATAAAGCATTCTAGAATTGTGAGCAATTATCATTATTGCTATTTTAAATATATTTTATTGACACCTTTTGTTTGATAAGGCATTTTGAAACTTGTCCTAATTGAACCTTGGGACAAAGAAAAATGATTAAGCAAAAATATCCCATGTAGGGACTACTTCTAACAATGTATATAATATTCTGGTCTAGTAGTTCCCCTGTTCTCTGCAGAGGAGAGGAGGAAGTATGTTTCATTATCTTTCCTCCAGAAACGACATTGCTTTTACTATTACTTAGAATTCAACTTCCTTTGAGGGAGTTTTTCATTTATATTGTTATAGTCATTGCGTCTATTGTTCCCACGGTCCTGCTCATTTCCCTCCATATAAATTCATATAGATCTGTTCACATTTCTCTGAATTTGTAGTCATCATTTCTTTCCTTCCTTCTTTCTTTTTTTTGACCAGACCTATGATATCACTGGCATAGGGAACTTCTAATGAATAAGACACTCCCTCTCCCAATGCAGTCACAGAATTGTTGGATTTCCACCCTATACATGAAAAGAATCCTTTCTATGATATCCCCAACAAGAGGTAGGTCATCCTGCCTTGACTTGAAGACCTCTAAGGATGGATGAGGAGCCCATTACCTCTCAAGACAGCCCATTCCGATTTTGGATAGCTTAAATTGTTTTTCTCTCTCCTACTTCCACCTGCTGTTTGTGGTTCTGACTTCTGGGACCAAAAAGAATAAATCTGCTCCTTCCTCCATCTGAGAACCCTTCAAATACTTGGAAAAACAAAAGCTGTCATGAATCTCCCACCTCCTGAATCTTCTTCTCCAGCCTAAATACCCAATTCCTTCCACCTCTCCTCATAGGACATGGACCAAAGCTCCTGCGTTATCTTGGTTGTCCTCCCCTGCACATAGATTATAAATACCCTTCTTCAACTGTGGTGCTCAGAACCAAACACAGTATACCAGATGAGGTCTTAGGAAGGCTGAGTACAGTGTACTGGTCACCTCCCTATTCCTGGAAGCTCTAACTCCTGTAATGTAACCCAAGATTGCATTAGTTTTCTTGGCTGCTACCATCATATTGCTGACTCACATTGAGTTTGCAGTTCACTGAAATGCACAGACATTTTTTAGAACTGCTATCTGACCATAACTCCCCCAACTCATATTTGTGATGCTGACTCTTTGTAGCCATTTATCTCCACTGAATTTCATCTTATTCAATTCTTCATTAAGCTGGTTGAGTCTGATAAAAATCTTTTGGAAACTGATTCTGTTCTCCAGCATGCTAGTTCTCTCCTAGTTTTGTGTCATCTGTAAATCTATGTCTTTATCCAAGACGCTGATAAAAATGGTTTTTTGTTGTTCAGTTATGTACTATTTGGAGTTTTCTTGGCAAAAATACTAGAGTAGCTTGCCATTTCCTTTTCTAGTTCATTTTATAGAAGAGGAAACTGAGGCAAACCGAGTTAAGCGACTTGCCCAGGGTCACCCAGCTAGTAAGTATCTGAGGCCAGACTTGAATTCAGGTCTTCCTGACTCCAGGCCTAGTGCTCAATCTACTGCACCACCCAACTACCCTGGATAAAAATGTTGGGAGTCACCTTCAGTCATCCTGATCTATCTCTTGTCACTGGACCCCGATGGCTCCTAAGGAGAGAGTGAGGCTGGTGACTTTGCACAGCCTTCCCTCACTTAAATCCAATTTTCTTGCAAGTCATGATACCACCTTCCTGAAGTCATGGTCCTCTTCCAGAATGAAGGACAAACACTAATGTATGAGTTGTAGGAGCTACTCCACTGGGGACCCAACTGGCCAGTTCCAGTTGAACAATGCTGCTATTTCCTACCTTTTCTCCCTCCCTCCTTCCCTCTTCCTCTTCCTCCCTCTTTCACTCCTTTCTTCCTTCCCTCCTCTCTGTCCATAAAAGGAATCATACCCTTATCTGTGGGTGCTCTGCTAAGAGGAATATAAATTTTGATCACTGAGTTATCTTGAGGTTTATGGGTTAGATTTCTTTTTTAAAGACCATGTCTTAAACCCAAATCATTTAGGCTCTCATTGATTGGCCAACAATAGGTCCCAGCCTAAACCTCACTTGGTCCTTGTTTGGTTTGATGGCTCAGAGTGAATGTAAATAGCATTTGTTTCTGTTTTGTCCAGAAACCCTGAGGGTCTTTCCCTCCCAGATGGATTTTGATTTTTGCTTTTTTGACTTTTTTTTTTTGCCTCATTTCTTGCCTGGCCTTAATCACTGAATGGGTGTTGCCTCAGTCAAACTGAAACCTGGGAAAGACCTTGGCTTAAAAGGCCAATGTCTCGTACTGCATCTGAGGCCATCTCCAGTCATCCTGATCTATATCTTGCCACTGGACCCAGATGGCTCCTGAGGAGAGTGAGGATGGTGACTTTGCACATCCCTGCCTTACTTAAATCCAATTCACTGCAAGTCATGACACCACTTTCCTTATGTCATGGTCCTGTTTGATAAAAAATGTTAAACAGACACAACTAAGTGCAGATGCCTGGGGTTCCCCACCAGATACCTCCTACTATATTGACACTGAGCCATTAATAACTTTCTTTTACGTTTAGCCAATCATTTTTGAGTTGATTTAATTATGTTATCGTGTAGTCCACCTCTCTATCTTCTCCCTGAGAGAGTATGAGATACTTATCAAAAGCCTTGCTAAAAATCTAGACAAATTGTATCCACAGCATTCCTTTAATCTACCAATTTAATAATCCTTTCAAAAAAGGATTGTCCTGCATGAGCTGTCTTTGATGAAGCCATAATGACCCTGTTAAATCACCACTTCCCCTTCTAGACATTCACTAGTGATGCCTGTAATGATCTGTTTTAGGATTTTTTCTAGGAATTAAATTCAAGGTCACTGACCTTAACTTTGCAGATTCTATTCTCTTCCCTTTTTTGAAAATCTGGATGACATTTTCTCTTCTCCAATTTTTTTCTACTTCCCACGATCTTTCAAATATCACTGACAATCAGCTCTGCCAGCTCTTTAGGTCCCCAAGGACATAGATCATTTGGGTCACCAAGGACAATTAGGTACTCTCTTACTGTTTCCTTACTTTTCTTGAGTATCAATTCCATTTTAGTCATTGTCGGTTTTTCATTTTGAGTGCAAAGGTCATTCTACTTGGCAAGGAAAACAGGAATGGAGGAGCTCTGACTTGTCTCTTGATCCTATTTTTTTCTCCTAACACAGCTTAAAAAACCCAAACCTTCCTATTCTCCAGCAACTCTTCTACACTGTGGCATTCTTAGGGCTTTGCCTGAAGCATTAACGGGTAACTTATCAAACTTGTCAAATAATCACTCAATATCAGGAGTGGGAATCAAACCCATCTTTGCCTGACTCAGAGGCAACTGTGTGTTTGCTTTGCTGTGCTGTCTCTCTTTTCCTTTCTTACTCTATTATAATTATTTCACTACATCTCTATACCATAGTTTCCTTCATTCTTAATCAATGGATACCAACTTGATTCCCAGTTCTTTGTTATCACAAAGAATGATACTATGAATAAGGTACATGAATAGAGCCTATATTAGACCTTTGTTGCTGTCTTGGACTTCCTTTTTTTTTAATTATGTAAAGCATTAACATATTTGTCATTTTGTACAAGGAAACTTGATTAAAAGAAAAAATGAAGAGGGGCAGCTAGGTGGCACAGTGGATAAAGCACCAGCCCTGGATTCAGGAGGACCTGAATTTGAATCTGACCTCAGATACTTGACACTAGCTGTGTGACCCTGGGCGAGTCACTTGACCCTCATTGTCCTGCAAAAAGAGAGAGAGAGAGAGAGAGAGAGAGAGAGAGAGAGAGAGAGAGAGGGAGGGAGGGAGGGAGGAAGAAAGGAAGGAAGGAAGGAAGGAAGGAAGGAAGGAAGGAAGGAAGGAAGGAAGGAAGGAAGGAAGGAAGGAAGGAAGGAAGGAAGGAAGGAAGGAAGGAAAGAAGGAAGGAAGGAAGGAAGGAAGGAAGGAAGGAAGGAAGGAAGGAAGGAAGGAAGGAAGGAAGGAAGGAAGGAAGGAAGGAAGGAAGGAAGGAAGAAAAAGAAAGGAAGGAAGAAAGGAAGGAAGAAAGAAAGAAAGAAAGAAAGAAAGAAAGAAAGAAAGAAAGAAAGAAAGAAAAAATGAAAATGAAAAATAGCATGCTTCAGTCTCTTCAATCAATATCAATTCTTTCTTTGGAGGCAAATAGTATGTTTCATCAATAGTCCTTTGGGATTGTCTTGGATCATTGTATTGGTGAGAATAGTCAAGTCATTCACAGTTCTTCATTGAACAATATTGCTGTCTCTGTGCATAATGTTCTCTTGGTTCTGCTCACTTCGCTATACATCATTTCATACAAATTTTTCCAGGCCTTTCTGAAGTCTGACTTTGTTTTCTTGTTACTGTTCAGTTGTTTTTTAGTCATGTCCAATGCTTTGTGACCCCATTTGGGGTTTTCTTAGCAGAGATACTAAAGTGGTTTGCCATTTCCTTCTCCAGCTCATTTTACAGATGAAGAAACTGAGGCACTCAGAGTTAAATGACTTGTCTAGGGTCACACAGCTAATAAGTGTTTGAGACTGGATTTGAACTCATGGAGAGAAGTCTTCCTGATTCCAAACCCAGTGTTCTATCCAATGTACCACCTAGTTTCCCCTTCCTTTGTGTATATGACCAGTACATATTAGACCTTTGTTGCTCTCTCACTTCTTTTGTGTAAATGTCCGGTACAGTTATCCCTTCCACATTGCAGCTTTTCCCATCACAGTTTCTATATATTGCAGGTCAGAATAAGAAATTAAATGGGAATTTGGGGGGAGTTTTGTGGAAGCTGCAGATGATATACAAAGGCCAGCAGATGTCACAGAAAAAGTTTAGAAACTCAGAAATGCATAAAATATATGTATGCTATTATATAATATCAACCCAAATTTTACAACAAGGTACTGTAAAAATCCCATAAAAAAAGAAAAAATCAGATTTCTTCTCTGGTACAAAGGGAAGGCCAAAAAAGTTTATGCAGATTTTCCATACTGGGGGGGCACCATGACCCTAACCCCCAAGATGTAGAAGGGATAACTGTATATATTAGACCTTAGTTGCTGTCTCTTGCTTTGTTTGTATGGCCAGTAGTGGGATCACTACATAAAAGGGAACAGTTTAGTCATTTTTCTTGATAATTATAAACTGAAATCCTGGATATTTGGACTACCTCTTAGCTACACCAGCATTGCCTTTCCACAGCCCCTCCAACAGAGACGGTTCCCATCTTTTGTCAACTTTGCTAATTTTTATAGCATGAAGTAAAACCTCAGAATTTGTTTAAATTCTATTTTTCTTAGTGTTAGTATTATATGTTTGTGTGAAGTACCTGTATATTTTGGATATTAAATGTTTATCTGTAATATTTGGCGCAAATATGCTTCCTTCTCTGCTGTTTCTCTTCTAATTCTGTCTTCATTGACTTTGTTGGTTACAATTTTTAAAAATTAGGGGGCAGCAAGGTGGTGCCCTGGATTCAGGAATACCTGAGTTCAAATCCGGCCTCAAACACTTGACACTTACTAGCTGTGTGACCTTGGACAATTCACTTAATCTCCACTGCCCCCCAAAACAAAACAAACAATTTTTAAAAATTTATGTAGTCAAAATAATCTATTTTGTCTCTTATGATCTTTTATTTTGATTAAGAATTCCTCTGCTAATGGTAGTAAGGAATTTGTTCTGTTTTGGTCCACCTAAAACAGTTTTCTTGTCATTCTTTTTTTTTTTTTTTTTGGTATGACTTTTTCTACTCTGGCTATGTGTTGATTTTGAGCTCCTATGGTGAAAGATGTTAGTAAAAATCTAATTTTTTCCCAAATTTTCTAGTTTTCCCAGCAGTTCTTTTCAAAAAGCAAGACCTTCTTCCAGTAGTTTATGGTCTTAAGCTCAAGTTTATCAAATTTCAGACCACTGTTCTTCCCTCCTCCCCCACATAATGTGATGTTTAAAATCTAAATGTGTGGTCCTCTTAAATTAGAAGTTTTAGCACCAGTCTTTGGGTATTAAGCATTTATTAAAGCATACTAGGTATTAGAAAAAAAAAAAAAGAACACATGGAGTTAAGAAAAGGCCTATCTAGGCTAGAGTTCCAGCCTGGTCTGGTTCTTCCTCAAGTCCTCCGCCATGAGCCTGCTTCAACCATCAACTCAACTCAAACTGAGTGTGGAAGCTTCTTATAGGTCTGGAGCAGCAGCAGTCCTTACACACTATTTCAGGCTGATTGATAGGCATCATCCAAATCCATTGGTTCACTGGACTGGAAGGTGGTCTCGAGTTAAGTTCAAAATCCTTAGCTTCTGAGAACAATAGCGTCTTAAGGACTGGCCAGGTGTGGTTACAATCTAATTAACTTGAAGTAGGCTAATCAGCAGTCAACCACTCTCACTTAATTCAATCAGTTTAGATTAATCTCCAGGTGAGCCTTTGAGTATCTGCCAAATCCCATTATTTTCTCACAGTAACATTGGATAATAGTTAATAGCATTCATATAGTACTTTGATATTGGAAAACACTTTACAAATATTATCTCATTTTACCCTCACAACAACCCTGGGACATAGATGCTATTATTATTCCAATTTTATAAAGAAATTAAGGTTAAGTGACTTGCCCAAGGTCACATAGCTAATAAGTATCTGAGGTGAGATTTGAACTCAGGTCTTTCCTGACTCCAGGTCCAAAACTTTCTCTATGGTGCCATCTTACTATTGCTATAATATCCTTTCCTATTTTTCAGCCAAGGAGACTAACTATGGGCAGTGTCATTGACTTATTACAGGTCACACCATTTGCACTGATGAGAGACAGACTTTGTGACATCTTCTTTGGGCTATATTTCTCCAGGGCTACACTGCTTCCTGGCAGGGCAGGAACCTCAATCCTCTCTCCAGAGGAGTTTACTGGCAAAACTTGGGTGCTGGTTAAGGGGCAGCAGAAGGAAAGGCCCTGGAGGCTTAAGTGAAGATATCAATAATTCCTAACTAAGGTGTAGGACTCAAGCTTATCTACCTGCCTTCTCAATAGAGTGGTAAGAGTTGGGTATCAGTGCACTTTAGGCAAGTCACTTAACCTCTTTATGCCTCAATTTCCCTATCTGGAAAATGGGGATAATAATAGCACCTACCTCCCAGAGTTGCTGTGAGGATACAACGAGGTAAGATTTGTACAGTCTTTACAAACCTTTAAGTCATTGTATAAATAACTATTTAAATAAGTTATACAAATGCTAGCTATTATTCATGGGAAACACAAGTATTTAATGTAAAGATGTGCAAGATAAAAATAAAGAGAATAAATACAAAGTTTGTTGTTGAGTTATTTCAATTGTGTCTGACTCTTTGTGATCCCTTTTGGGGCTTTCTTGATTTAAAAAAAAAGTGGTTTGCCATTTTCTTCTCCAGAACATTTTACAGATGAGGAAATGAGGCAAAAAAAAGGTTAAGTGAGTTGCCCAGGGTCACGTAGCTAGTGTCTGAGGCTGAATTTGAACTTAGGCCTCCCTGACTCCAAATACAGCAGTTCTATCCACCTAACTACCCAAAGTGGCCAAAGACAAAGCAGTTAGGAAGGGAAGGTACTAACAGCTGAGGTGATTGGGAAACACTTCATGCAGAAAGTTATTCTTGAGCCAGAAGGAAAAGGTAGATTCTATGAAGATTAGGTTACAATATTACAAATGTGCATTGGAGGGATACAAAGTATTAGGGGAGGTCAAAGAGCTCATGGCCATCTGCAGGGTTGAGGGGAGGCTTCCTGGTGGAGGTGATCTTTGAGCTGGACTTTAAAGTATACATGCTTGTAGAAAAAGAACTATGGAATCTGAATGAAGATCATAGCATACTAGCTTTACTTTTGTTGGGGTTTTTTGTTTGTTTCTTCTTTCTTGTGGCTTTCCCCTTTTGTCCTGATTCTTCTCTCACAATATGACTAATGTGGAAATATATTTAATGTGATTGTAATGTATAACCTTTTGTTTGCTGGCTTCGGAAAAGGGGGGAAGGGAGGGAGGGAGAAAAAATTCGAACTCAAAATTTTACAAAAATGAATGTTGAAAACTATCTTGGGGCAGCTAGGTGGTGCAGTGGATAGAGCACTGGCCCTGGAGTCAGGAGGACCTGAGTTCAAATCCGACCTCAGACACTTAACACTTACTAGCTGTGTGACCCTGAGCAAGTCACTTAACCCCAATTGCCTCACTTTAAAAAAAAAAGACTAGAAAACTATCTTTACATATAATTGGAAAAAATAAAATAAAATGCTATTTTTAAAAATAAAGGATGGGGGCAGCTAGGTAGCACAGTGGATTAAGCACCAGCCCTGGAGTCAGGAGGACCTGAGTTCAAATCTGGCCTCAGACACTTGACACTTACTAGCTGGGCAAGTCACTTAACCCCAATTGCCTCACCCAAACAAATAAATGGATGAATGGATGAATGGATGAATGGATGAATAGATAAATAAATAAGTGAATACGTGAGTGAATGAATGAATGAACAAATGAACAAACAAACGAAGGATGGATGCTTGCCCATGACCAGTTGTCTTGAGTTTTGCCTTGCCACTGGACTCTGATGACCCTGGAAGAGAGAGTAAAGCTGATGACTTCACACAATTCTGCCCCACTTAAATTCAATTCACTCACAAGTCAAGATATTTCCCTCATGGTGTCGTTGGTCCTCTTTGAGAATGAAAGATGAACAACAACAAAGGACACTTAGGCAAAGACATAAAGAGAAGCTATTTCAATAAACATTTTTTCCAGCACCTCCTATATGCCAGGCACTGTGTTAAGTAATGTGAGCAAAGACATGGAAGGAGAAAAACTCAGGGCAAATGAAAGGGGCAGAGAGTCATGCAGTTTGGCTTGACCTCAGGGTAAGTGGAGTAACATGAGATGGGGCTGGCACCAGATTTTTGAGGGCCTTGAATACCCAGCAGAAAGGTTTGAACTGTAATCAGGAAACAGAAGGAAGAAACTGATGCTGTTTGAACAGTGGAGTGACATAATAAGATCTAAGAGGTTTTTTTTTTAAAAAAAAAAAGATTACTTTGGCATTGCAAAGGATGGAGGAGAGAAGAGAAAGAGAGGGAGGGGACTCAGGAAGATTTGTTATAATTTGGGTGTACTTAAGGGCCTGTACTTGGGAGCTGGCAGTAGCAATAGAAAGGAGGGGACAATTTTGACAGACTGTAGAAATGGAATCTTTATTCTAGGCTAATCAGACTTCTAGGAACTTCCAGATCTTGTTGTTTCTCCTCTCTCCACACTGTGCCTAGAAGGGACCTCCACTCCTTTCCCCTCCCCCAATGTCTTTGCCTATTGAAATCCTATCCTTACCCCAAGACTTTGCTTAGGTACCACTTCTGCCTTCAAGTCTTCCCTGATTCCTTGAATTGTTCATGTCTCTTTTACTTGTCTTAGGCACTTAATTATTTTCTCATGCATTAAATAGATTTTTTTCTCACCTACAAGAGTATTACCTTCTTGAAGGCAGAGACTGTGTCTTAGTCCCTGCTATTATTAACATATGGTCCAAAGCTCCTGGGCTGAAACTGATTGGGTCTGATTCTGGGGGCTGACACCATGGAAAGGCCACTTTTCTCTCTCTCTCTCTGTGGCTTATTTCCTCCACCTGGATTTACTCCAGGAAAATCTCTAAATATAGATTAGGTATATTCTCCATATGTGGGTAAAAGGGAACTCCACCTCTCACACAAGCTCTCAAAAGACTATTCTAGGTTCATGTTGAGTATGAGATGGCCTTTATTTCACCTCACAGAAAATGCAGCTTATAAATGGATGCTGACACATATAAAGTGCCCCAACAGACTCATACTTCCCTCCTCGATAAGGAAACTGGACTTGGGTTTTCCATCAGGTCAACACTTTGACCTTTCAGTGACTACCTCTTTCCCAAGAATGCTACAATCCCCCTTGGACTCATAATTGTACTACACCCTGGAAAGCAAATATACTTCAGGGACAGCTGAACAAGCAATCTTCTTCCTATTATATTTGAGTATCAACATCATGAGTACCTTGTTCCCCCAAGCCATAGGTCCCCTTTACTTTGTTCCTCCAGTCTCCTGGGCCATGTAGGGGATCTTCTTTCTCTAAGAGAAGAACACTTCTCAGAAACTATAGACAATCTAGATAGCCTGATGCCTAAATTCTCAACTTATAAATTTAAATTTGGTGTTACTCCATAAGTCAACCCCCAAAGGCATCTATGCTTAGGAAATCTCCGTATTTTTCGCTAGAAGGTAGAATTCTGCAATCACACTGTGTTGGAACTCAAAAGCTCCTATTCTCTACATAGATTAGGGTCCCCTTTGCCCCAAGAGTCTGGGAGAGAGACAGTGTTCAGGAACAGGCTTCCTTCCCCTTGGGGCCAGGCCTGCTCTAACATGCAAATGGTCTGTCTATTCAAAAGGGATAAGTGGAACCAGATTAAAAGGAAAAGAAACCCTTTTCTTTATGGGGCAGCTCCTAGGACGAGCCAATTTCTGATAACCAACCAAGAATCCTCTATGCCCTCTCAGCAGTTTGTCAGTGGGTGTGCTCACACTCTCCATGAGGTGGTGCTCCTTAAGTGCCTGCTTCATAAACTCAAAGGAGGAACTCATTAAGCTAATCAGGGATTCCTTTGATCTACCCTCATCCCCTACTCATCCATACAAGTTGCATGCACATAGTAGGTCCACCATCTGTGTGAGTTGAACTAAAGGTGTTGGGTTTTTGTTTTTTTTTTTTTTTGGTGAGGCAATTGGGGTTAAGTGACTTGCCCAGGGTCACACAGCTAGTAAGTGTTAAGTGTCTGAGGCCAGATTTGAACTCAGGTCCTCCCTAATCCAGGACCAGTACTCTATCCACTGCACCACCCAGCTGCCCCTGAACTAAATGTTTTAAGTGGAGGCAATGGAAGCAAAAGATGTTACTAAGAAGGAAATGGCAAGAGGACACTGTCAGTCTGCAGAGTCAGGTGGAGATGGCAGGCTGCCAGGCAAGTGCTTAGAGGCCTTGGGAGCCTCGCACCAGACCTGCGGGGGTAGGGGAGGGCAGTTTTGGTCAGCTCCTCTCTAGGACTACAGGAAACCTACGTCTGCTTTCTCCAGCCTGCCAAGTACAGCCTGTCCTTTGCCTGCCTTCAAATTACATGGATCAAGTGCATTTATAGCTGCCCTCAGCTGAGCTTCTCAGAAACAGCTGCCTGGCCCCAGCCTTCAGGCTATAGCCCTGAAGGGGGAGGGGGTGGTGTTCCAAGAGGGAGCTCAGTCTTCTGAGCGCCCTTTGCCTGCCTACTTGGGACAATCCTACCCCTGGTTCTTAGGGCACCAGAGAGGATCCTCCTGTGGGAGGAGGGAGGGACTGGCTACTTTGTAGGGGAAACTGTTGGAACCTTTGGGAGGTTCAAATTCTGGGCAGCCCATAAGTCAAAGCACCTGGAAAAGAGGATTCTTGTGGGTTTCTTTGGGGGGGTGGCAAAATAATAATATAGGGGATGCCTGAGAGGTATTGGTGCCAATAGAAATGGCTGGAAGGTAGGGAGAATGGGGTGGGGCAAGATGAAGTTTCTTTATTGCCTGTTCTGTGTTGGGGCTTAAAGGTTTAGGGGGTGAACACATTTTAATTATAGACACACACACACATATATATATGTGTGTGTGTGTGTGTGTGTGTGTATACATATATATGTATATGTGTATATATAAATATAAGTATATGTGTGTATATATCTATATCTATATAATACCCATATCCATATCTATATTGTCTATTATATATCTCTCTCACAGAGACTAATCAGAAGTACAGTACTAGAAAGCTGGATTTCCAGGATTGTAGGTTTAGTTTGCCCCTAGATGGATATGTCACCTTGAAAATTATTTTCTGGGCCTCAGTTTCACAATCTCTATAATGAGGGTGTTGGACTAGATGATCTCTAAGATCTCTTTCAGCTTTGGCATTTTGTGTTCTGTATTTTAAGCTCTTTCCTTGCCCTGGCATTCTGTGTGCTGTGTGCTAAGGAACCTGTCAGACAATCTGACTCTGAACAGGGGCAAGGCTGGGCTGGGCTGAGATGAGATGAGCAGGATGTTGAAAGGGTGGGGGTGGGAGTGAATGAGCTGTCACCTGGATTAAATTTTCCCTGGTTGGACATAAGGAATGGCAGTGACCGATCCAATACCAGACTTTGTTGGGCACCAGGGTTTATGACTCAGCTTAGCTTCCTGAGAATAGATTGCTAAGAATGCAGGGTCAGGCAGCTTCTCTGACTCCAAAGTTTATGGGTACCAGCAGAACTCTGCAATTTCCTCTGACCTATCCTGCCCTGCCTGGGGTATGACTTGGTGGCTGGATGTTTGGGCACCAGATGTTTTTGAGGGACCCTTTGGCAAGAGATATGTCTTTGATCTGGGTCCCAGTTCAAGGTACAAAGATTAGCAGTGGGAGCTGTCCCTGGGAATCAAGGCTGTCCTAACTGTCTGTTGAAATATACTTAGCCCAGGTGCCACCTACTCCATGAAGCCTTCCAACATATACTTTCCTCAGACCTGAACTGAAAGACAAGCTTTAATTAATCCCTTAGTATGTGCCAGACCCTGTGCTAAGCACCTGGAATACAAAGACAAAAGCAATCCCTGCTCTTAAAGACCCCACATTCTAATGGTTGAGAGATAGCATGCAAAAAAATAAGCACAAAAGAGAAATATACAGAGTAGGTAGGAAATAACCTGAAAGAGGAAAGCAGGGGGCAGCTAGGCGGCACAGTGGATAGAGCACCGGCCCTGGATTCAGGAAGACCTGAGTTCAAATCAGGCCTCAGACACTTGACAATTACTAGCTATATGACCATGGACAAGTCACTTAACCCTCATAGCCCAGCTCAAAAATAAATAAATAAAAATAAATAAACAAACAAATAAATAAATAAATAAAAGGAAAAAGGAAAACATTAGCAACTGTGAGGAATAGGAATGACCTCCTAAAGACTGTGGAATGAGTTGAAAAAAGCCAGGGAAGCCAGAAAGTCATGGTGAGTATGGGAAAGCCTTATTGTTAATCACCCAGTCTGTTCTGGACTTGAAGACTTTAGATGATGAACACATATTAAAAATAATTACTAGAAAACACTAAGATTGGGGCAGCTAGGTGGTGCAGTGGATAAAAGCACCAGCCCTGGATTCAGGAGTACCTGAGTTCAAATCTGGCCTCAGACACTTGACACTTACTAGCTATGTGACCCTGGGCAAGTCACTTAACCCCCATTGCCCTGAAAAAACAAACAAACAAACAAACAAAAAACAAAAACACTGAGATTAACCATAAGTAGAGGACTAAAAAAATCAAGATCCCTCAGTTATAGGCTTGGCTATACCCCCACATAACTACGTCACCTTGAAAAAGTTTCTTCTGAGTCTCAGTTTCCCCATCTGCAAAATGAAGGGATTTCACTAGATTAAGGGTTCCTAATCTTTTTTTTTTTTTGGCATCACAGACCATTTTTTCAGATAGTGAAGCCATCTTTAGAGAATATCATTTTAAAATGTACAAAGAAACCCAATATATTGAAAAATAATTCTTAAAAAATTTTAATACATGGACCCTAGGTTAAGAACCCCTATTTTCTATACAATCTCTAAGGAATCTCCCCAGCTTTTGACATTCCAAGACCTGGAGATGGTCACTAAAAAGGCATGGATCTGGAGCATTGAGAGTAAAGGCAACAAGAAGACCATCATCACTGGAACATAGCATACAGGGAGTGGGGAAAGTCTGGAAAAGTAGGAAGGTACCAGCTTGTGAAGGGCTTAAAAAGCCCTTAAAAAGCCAATCAGAAGGGGCAGCTAGATAGTGCAGTGGATAGAGCACTGGCCCTGGATTCAGGAGGACCTGAGTTCAAATTTGACCTCAGACACTTGATACTTACTAGCTGTGTGACCCTGGGCAAGTCACTTAACCCCAATTGCCTCACCAAAAAAAAAAAGTCAATCAGAGGATTTTTATATTTAATCCGGGAAGCAATTGGGAACCACTGGAGTTTATTGAGTGGGAGGAGGAGGGAGGTGGGCATAGTCACCCTGCAATGTAGAAAAACCATTTTGGAAGTTGAGTGCAGTATGGATTGGAGAAGAGGGAGATGAGGCCGGGAGAGCCACCAGAAGGCTATTGTAGTGTATAGTATGGCTGAGAGGGGATAAGGGCCTGCACCAGGGTGACAGTAGCATAAGGAGATCTTTCCCTCATCACATTTACCTGGAACACCCTCTTTCAGGCTCTCATTTGTCCCATCACATCTTAACTTGTATCACACTGTTGTTGGACCCCTCTGTTGGACCATCAATTCCTTGAGGCCAGTGATTAATTGATTTCATCTTTGTAATTAATCATTGCATACACATTTATTAAATACCCACTATATGCCAGGCATTTAGGTGGTGCAGTGGATATAGAATTCCAGACCTGGAGTCAGGAAGACCTGACTTTAAATCCAGCTTCAGACATTTATTAGCTGCATGACCCTGGGCAAGTCATCTGACCCCATTTGCCTTGGTTTTCTCATCTGTAAAATGAGCTAGGAGAGAAGGAAATGGCAAACCACCCCAGCATCTTTGCCAAGAAAACCTTGAAAAGGTGGTCATGAAGAGTCAGACCTAACTGAAAAGAACCAAACAACAACAACAACATTTGCCAAACACTGTGCAGAATGCCGGGGATATCAAGACAAAAGCAGAAGAGTCCCTGGTCTCAGGGAGCTTACATTCTATGACCAAAAGACCTTGCACACAATTGCTGCATAATAGATATTGTTTCCGTTCCTGGGCACAACGGACACAGCAAGGGGGCAATGGAGAGATCACCCCTTTGATTTTTAAGTTCAATCCTGGATTCTGATCCAGGCTTTGCCACTCACTCACTATCCATGACTTCAGGAAAGTTGTCTCACGTCCCCTGACACCATTTTGGAGGTTCTTTGGGGACATAATGGACAGTGTACCAGACATCATCTGAAGGGCCCAGGTTCAAATCTTGTCTCTGTTACTAAGTAGCTTTGCAGCCACATACCTTCTCTGGACCTCAGTTTCCTAATCTGTTAAAATGAGGAGAGTGTCATCTGCCTTGAAGGGTTGTCAGGACCCTTGTTCCTTATTTAAAATACTTTCCAAAATTTAACATGCTACAATACCTAGGAATTGGGCTTGTGATTTCATTGCTAGATAGGACACCCAGGATAAGCAAGCTCCCTTTGGCAATGCAGATTCATACCCTTCCTACAAGTTTTAATTTTTAAAAATTGCCCAAAGCAATGAGAGTGACTTGCCCAGGGTTACATAGCCATTATGTGCTGGGCTTGAATTCAAGTTTGTCTGGTACTCAGACCAGCTCTACACCATGCTGCCTTTTGGTGTGTATATGTATATGTGTGTACATGTATAAGTATATATATATATTGTCAACTATTATTATTTTCTCATCTGTAAAGTGAAGAAATTATATTAGATGATGTCTAAGGCTCCTTCCAACTCCCAAATTCCTAAATTTTCTTTATGCGCTTGATGTAAGAGCCTCAAACCTCTCCAATCTATCAAGGTTAGAGGTACTTGGCCTGAATGGAGTGGTATGAAAGGGTGGGTAGTCTTGGGAAAACAAGGCAACTGTGATAGAATGTGTGAAGAGACATCTAGCTCATGTCCAGTCATGGTCACTTTGCTAGAAATTACACTTTACAAAGGCAAAGGGTCCAGTCCCAGCAGATTCTTTGTGGAAGTCTCAAAATCAAGGTAGCCTCACAAGTCTAGGTCATCCCCAGGGCCCGAGGGCCCCAGCTCCTTCCTCTCCATTCCTTCCCTTTGGCAGTGTTCAATCTATTGAGATCTCATTATAAAGTAGAAAGAGCATTGAAGTGTAATCAGAAGACCCAGTTCCAAATCCCAGCTCTGACACTTTTGAGCAAGACCCTTCCTTTCTCTATAAAATGAGAGGTTGGGCTAGCTCAGGAGTTCTTGACCTTGGGTCCAAGGACCACCCCTCCCAACACTCAAGGTGTCTCTGGATAGATTTGAGGGGATCTATGAACTTGAACATGAAAAAAGTACACCTTTATTTTCATTAGCCATTGGTTTTGTAATCCTATGTGTTTATTTTATGCTTTTTAAAAACCTGATTTTAAGGAGGCACCCATAGGTTCCATCCATACTTCCCATGAGGTCCACAGCACAAAAACGTGAAGAAGCCCTAGTGGTCTCTAACATGTGGTTCTGTTCTAGATCTATGACCCTGGGGTTGCTCAGAGACCTCTCTATCCTCCATCCCCACCCCCTCCTTCTCTGAACTTTCCCCTTGTTTTCATAGAAAAGCGATACTTCCCGTTGGTGGAGTTGTCAGAGGGAGCCAGCACCACCCCAGTAGGCAGCTGCAGTTCAACTGAGGTTATTCTGGTGATGAAGTTCTTCTCCCCCAGGCTCTTCAGGGAGGGTTCAGATCAGTGAGCTCAGGAATGCAGCTCCTACCATTTTCTCAAAGGTGTCAGAGCAGCCCATGCAGAAGGATCTGAAAGTACTCAGAATGGATGAGCTGCTGAAGGCAAGCAGATCTCGAGGAATTCAATGTTGTTTATTTCCTGAACGGATGAATGAAAAAGTAGCGAGTGCTGCTCCTATGTGCTAAGCACTATTGATACACATACAAAAGTGAGACAACTCCTGCCTTCAGGGAGCTTATATTTCAACAGAGGAAGACAATGCATAAAGGAGTGTGGTAGCCAGGGAGGAGTATTGTTTTCCAGGAAGTCACAGATGGTGAGTGTAGTCAGAGGGGAATTACTTGGCATATCCTTACCAGTAGTACTGACAGTGTTGGTTTGCTTACCAGTACCCAGAGGAAGAGGTAGAAGAGGGGTGGAAAGGTTTGGTATCTGGATGTTGCAACTGTGGCATAGATAGCAAGATGATAGCTAAGGTGGAATGTGGAGTTAAGAAGAATCGGGGCACCGTGGATAGAGGGTCAGGCAGGGTCAGATTCAATGTCAATAGGTTCAGACGTCACTTTTGTGACACATTGTCTGTACAAGTTCCTTAATCTCTCGCTACCCCCAGGCAACTCTCGACAATGTAGATCAGAGCAGTTGCCAATCTGCTTGGGTAGAAGGTGTTTCTTTGCCTAGAGTTTCTTACACTAATGAAATCACAGGTCTCGGCCAAAGGGGAAAAGATCAGGGAAGGAATCAATTAAGGATAGTTGAATGAACCTTGAACGTGGCATGGGGAGACCTGGGTTCAAACCCCAGTTTTAGGAAAATGGACCTTCTCAGGTCATGCTTTCCTTATCTGTAAAATGAAATTAATACCCTTGATTATTATAAGACATAAAGCTTCATAAAGCTTAAAACCTAATTTTAATGGGTGTCAATTTTCATCAGACCCCCTTTGGAGGACTCTCCCCACCCCGAAAAAAAAAAACCCTCAAAGGTAAGGATGGAGGTGTGGGAGTGGTGGTGGTGGAATAGATACAAAGAAGCACAATACAACTCTATCCAATACACTGCCAAATCTCATTATTTCTACCTTCATTATATATACATACATACATACATACACACATGTATATATAATGTATTTATGAGATATAATGTATGTATGAGATAATGTGTGTGTGTATATATATATATATATATGTGAGACCTAAGGTGTATATATATGTATATCTATATATCTATCTCTCTATCTACATTCACATCACCAATACCCAGGTATAGGTACTAATTACTTCTCAGCCATGCTATTTGGTTTTTGTTTTTTGGGGGTTTATTTTGCAGGGCAGTGAGGGTTAAGTGACTTGCCTAGAGTCACAAAGCTAGTAAGTGTCAAGTGTTTGAGGTCAGATTTGAACTCAGGTCCTTCTGAATCCAGGGCTGGTGCTTTATCCACTTCGCCACCTTAGCTGCCCCCTCAGCCATACTATTTTAACAACCTTCTAGTCAGTGTCTCTGTTTTAAGGCTCTCCTTACTCCAGTTCAACCTTCACTCAGCTTCACTCTCCTCCTCAATAAACTTCAATGACTCCTTATTATCACCAAAATCAAATATAAAGTCCTCTGGCATTGAAAGCTCCTCATAACCTGGCCCCTTCCTAATATTCATCTTAAACCATTTAAAATATATATTTTGAACTTCAATACCTTCCAAAAAGAGTATTTCCATACACACAGCAGACACAAAGAGAGGATTTTTATATGAAATCACTAATCTCCATTTTATACTACTTGCTTTTTTAAAAAAAGTGCATAATATATTCTATACATTACTTTCAAAGCCATCCTATTTGTCTGTACTTCTTTCTGAATTTCCTTCCATTCTTTTCTATACATTTTAAAAAGATGTTTCCATGGTCCTCTTTTTTTGTCATCATTATGCATAACTCCTCTTTTTCCCACTCATCCCCCCATTAAATACTGAGAGAAAGGGGCAAAAACATAACCTTGTTAGAAATAAGCATAGTCAAGCCAAGTGAATCTATACAGTGGTCGTGCCCAAAAATACGTCTTCATCTTATGTCCATCACCTCTCTTTTGGAATGTGGGTAACCAGCTTCCTCATAGGTCATGTGGAGACATTACTTTGATCAGACATCTGAAGACTCTCAAAGCTGGTTTGGAAAAATAAATAAATCTGGTGATGCTTGTATGAATTGGCCTCTTTGTTCTCCCATCGCTCTACATCAGTTCATTCT
Organism: Dromiciops gliroides; assembly: GCF_019393635.1. NCBI lineage: Eukaryota > Metazoa > Chordata > Mammalia > Microbiotheria > Microbiotheriidae > Dromiciops > Dromiciops gliroides. The sequence continues at coordinate 676,639,198 of NC_057861.1, read as the reverse complement.
ACCCAGGATACTTTGAAGTCAACTTTTTTTTTTCATTTCTTATAGCAAAATAATACTCCCTTGCATTCCCTATACCACAGTTGGTACAGCCACTCCCCAGTTGTCAAAGAGGTCGTTGAAGGCACCCCTTGGGTTCTAGTTCTTTTCTTTCCATGTTTCATATGATTTACTCCCCTTGGATCACTCTACAATTCAGTTAACCTGACCCACCTGTTGCTCCTCACACATAACACTTCCATCTGTGCTTTTGCCTTGGCTATCCCTGAGGTCTAGAATGCTCTGCCTCCTCAACTCTACCAATAGATTCTTTCCTTGGCTTTCTTTGAGATTTAGTTCAAATCCCACTTTCTTCAGCACCCCTTTCCTAGGTTTTATGGCTACTAGTTCCTTCCCTATGGGACTACCTTCTATTTACTCTATGTATCTTGTACATGCCTATTTGTTTACATCTTATCTCCTCCATTAGAATATTAGCTGTCAGGGACCATATGTTTGCCTTTCTTTGTCTCCCTACTGCTTTGCACGGCACCTAACACATGGTATGTGCTTGATGGCTGACTGACAATATAGGTGGAGGGACAAAACAATCCCATGTGAGATGGTCAAACAACAGCAAAGTGTTTGTCCGGGTGGCCCAGATTCTGAGTTTGGGGTCAATCTCATCAATAGTGTAGCCAGGGAATGCTTCCCCCAAGAGGTGGCAATTAAGTTGGGTCTTGAAGGAATGGTAAGACTGGAGAGGAGGTGGGGAGGGCTTTTCAGGCATGGAAAGGACCTGAATCTGGGTCCAAGGGCAAGAAGGAGTCTGTTCTATGTGAGAACAATGAAGAACCTGGGTTGACAGAAGCAAAGGTGACTTTGGAGGAGGAGTGTGGAAGATGACCCAGGAAGATAGGTTGAGACAAGATGGTGGAAGTCCTTGAATATCAAGCTAAGAAGTTTGGCTTTTATTTCTTTTTGTTTTTGTTTGTTTTTGGTGAGGCAATTAGGGTTAAGTGACTTGCCCAGGGTCACACAACTAGTAAGTGTTAAGTAGTGTCTGAGGCCAGATTTGAACTCAGGTCCTCCTGAATCCAAGGCTGGTGTGCTCTATCCACTGCACCACCTAGCTGCCCCTTGGCTTTTATTTCTATGGGCACTGGGGAGCCACTGTATGTTCCTGAGTGCCACTGTGGCCCGTTAGATGTAGTTTTTAGCAAAGTAGTGTGTGCACAATGGAAAGGGACATAGGATTTGGAGTCAGAGGACCTGAACTCAAATTCCATCTCTTTCAGTTAATCACTACATGGACCTCAGGCAAGTCACTTCTCTCTAGACCTCAGTTTCCCCACATGTGAAATCAAGGGATTGAATTAGAGGACATCTGAGGTTCTTTCCAGCTCTCAAACCCATGGTCCCCTAAGACTTGCCTTGTCACAGCACAGTGATGGATCATAGAATTTAGAGCTGAAAGGGTCCTTAGAAATTGTATTCCAGGGGCAGCTAGATGGTGCAGTGGATAGAGCACCAGCCCTGGAGTCAGGAGCACCTGAGTTTGGATCTGACCCCAGACACTCAACACTTACTAGCTGTGTGACCCTAGACAAGTCACTTCACCCCAATTGCCTCACCAAAAAAAAAAGAAAGGAAGGAAGAAAGAAAGAAGGAAAGAAAGAAAGAAAGAAAGAAAGAAAGAAAGAAAGAAAGAAAGAAAGAAAGAAAGAAAGAAAGAAAGAAAGAAAGAAAGAAAGAAAGAAAGAAATTGTATTCCAGAGGAGGAAACTGAGGCCCAAAGAGGACCAAGATTTACACCAAAGTTCTCTTTCTCCTATATCACCATAGGGGTAGAAACTGGAGGCAGGTATGAAGCAACAAGGGAGGAGGTAAAGCCAAGAGGGTGGAGGTGGAGAAGGGAAGCAAGTACAACAATGGCGTCCAGGTGGGAGACAGGTTTGGCCCAGCTGCTCTCCATATATCATGGGAAGGGCCATTGCCTGGGACAGGAATTCTTTTCCCAATGAACATTAGCTGCCCAAGTCAGTGCTAGAGCTGAGGCTTGTTTGGATGTACATACCTATTGGACTCTGTTGAGACCCAGACTAATTCCCTTCAGGCTTGGGGTAATTTGTGATGACTCACAATGAGAAGGTACAAACCTTAGCAAGCACTGGTCCCCTTCCAAGCATGTCACAATCCAGGGAAGGTAGATCTCATGGAAAATGAGAGTTTGGGAGACACTGAGAGGTCACGCAGTCCAACCTCCCTCCCCAGGGAGGAACCCCTTCTACAACACCCCAGAACATGAGGTGGTTATACAACCTCTTCCTGAAGTAACAGAAGTCACTGTGACTTGCCCACAGTCACATAGCTAAGTACCTGAGGTCAGATTTGAACTCAGCATAACAGCACCTATCTTGCAGGACTGTTGTGAGGATCCAATGAGATAATATTTGTAAAGTGCTTAGCTCAGTGCCTGGCACATAGTAGGTGCTTAATAAATGTCCTTGCTAATTGACAGCTCTATCGTCATGCTTCTAACAGCTCAAGGCAGATATACAACCTCCCTGAACCTATGTCTGTAATGAATCAAGGCCACTTTCAGAAGGATCCTCTGTCTCTCATTCAGCTGTTTCTTGGATCCAGCCTCCTGAGAAGAATGAACTCATTAGATATGGTTCTAGCTGAGCACTTTCAGTCTTTATTTCTTTCCCAGAGCACAATCACCTGTGTCTGGAGGTCCTTGCCTCCCTCGGAGGATTTTATACACCAGGGGATGTAGCATAGGTTTTCCTCGTTTGGCAATCTGCCTTTCCTTTTGAGATAGCTTGGACAATATCTTTCCAGAAAGGGCTTGGGAGGCTCAAGGGATGGTATTGTTAAAAGGTAACCCACAGGGGGCAGGTAGGTGGTGCAGTGGATAAAGCACTGGCCCTGGATTCAGGAGTTCCTGAGTTCAAATCCTGCCTCAGACACTTGATACTTACTGGCTGTGTGACCCTGGGCAAGTCACTTAATCCCCATTTCCCCACAAAAACCAAACCAAAACAAAAAAACAAAAAGGGGGGAAGCTAGGTGGCATAGTGGATATAGCACTGGCCCTGGATTCAGGAGGACCTGAGTTCAAATCCGGCCTCAGACACTTAACACTTACTAGCTGTGTGACCCTGGGCAAGTCACTTAACCCCAATTGTCTCACTAAAAAAATAAAGGTAACCCACTTTCTAGCAGCACAGAGAGGTGAAACTGTCATTCCCTTGCCAGAGTGAATATTTATTTGGAAGAAAGGAAGTCCCTTAGCTGACTTGATGGTAATGCTGATTCCTGGTGTGAAGGTGAGAAGAATCCTCCTCTAGCCTCTGTGGAAGAAGGGTAGGCCCCCCCCCCTCCCTGCAGAAGCCTTTAAGAGGGCTGTGGGCAGCTAGGTGTCTCAGTGGATAAAGTGCTGGCCCTGGAGTCAAGAGGACCTGAGTTCAAATCTCACCTCAGACACTTACTAGCTGTGTGACCCTGTGCAAGTCACTTAACTCCAATTGCCTTAAACATCTGGGGCTATCTCCAGTCATCCTGATATATATCTTGCCACCGGACCCAGATGGCTCTGGAGGAGAGAGTGAGGTTGGTGACTTTGCACAGCCCTCTCTCACTTAAATCCAATTCAGCACAAGTCATGACATCACTGCAATGGCATAGTCCTCTTCAAGAATGAAGAACAAACAACAACAAAACAACAATAAGTGGGCTTGATGTGACTTCCCTGATATTCCTCCCAAGGAGAAGGAGGCTTGGATGGGTGAATTGGGGAATTTTGAGTAGGTGGCAGAATCTTATTATCAATTTAAATCATAGAACAGGTTGTATCCAAGAGGCTTATCACCTCTTAACCACTTTATTTTAAAATTTTTTTATAAAAGTATTTTATTATTTTCCAATTACATGTAGAGATAGTTTGCAACATTTGTTTTTATAAGATTTCTAGTTTCAATTTTTTCTCCCTCCCCTCCCTTTCCCCTCCCCAAGACAGCAAGCAATTCAATATAGGTTATATATGTACAATCACATCAAACACATTTCTGCATTAGTCATGCTGTGCTAGAATCAGAGCAAAAAGAAAAAACCTCCAAAAAGAATAGAGATAGTATGGTTCAATCTGCATCTAGATTCTGCAGTTCTTTTTTTCTTTTTTTCCTGGATGTGGAGAGCCTTTTCCATCACGAGTCCTTTGGAACTATCTTGGACCATTGTATTGCTGAGAAGAGTCAAGTCTATCACAGCTGATCAACACACAATGTTGTTGATGCTGTGTACAAAGTTCTCCTGGTTCTGCTCTCTTTGCCACTTTACTGCAGATGAGCCTTATGTTCAGTGAAGAGTAGGTGACTGTGACAAAGGTGCTCTCGTCTCTGATGTGGTTCTGATGTTCGGGAAGCTGGTCCCACTCACTGGCACTGCCTTAAGCAGAACAACTGTGAACTTCAAAGACGGGGCACCACCTACCACAGGTACCGAATTAGCGAGATAGTAAACTTGGTCTTTCCAAGAGAAGGTGGAAAAACTTGGGATTTCTGATCTTCATTTTCTTTGTTCATGGTTTTCAGCCACTCCTATAAGGGGCTGTAATGGTTTTTGGTTGTGTGTCTTGTTTTGTATTTGCTTTTGTTAAGGGTCCCCCCCCCCTTTCCTCCTGGGGCTGCTTATGCCAGACTCCTGAAATACTTGAGATTAAGACTGTCCAGTAACAAGCTTAACACTATTTAAGTGGAGTGGAAGGTCTTCTAGATAATCATAAGAACAGTACCACCAAGGGGCGTGGTGGCAGAAGCAACACCCTAAGCCCTTCTCCCATGCAAGTTAAGCTAGTTTTTCCCTGAAAGGGGACAAAACTGTCCCCAGGTCTTGAAGATGGCAGTCACCACACCCGGCTGACCAAAGGCTTTTTCATGAGGAGATGAAGATGATCATGTCCACACAAACTAAGCACTAATATCTCTTTCTCGACTATCCTTTCTAGGTTATGGCTGAATTAACCTCCTTTCATTAACTGTGAGACAACCCATGAGTGTTTCATTTTGTTCCCAAATGACACCTGAACTAAGAGGCTACCGGCTCAAGTGAGGCCCACCCCTCATAGGGTAGTCATTCTAGAGAAGAGAAAATGATCTTTGGCCTCAAATACTTCGAGTGTTTCTATTTAGAGAAGGAATTATATTTGCTTGATTAGCCCTAGAAAGTAGAACTAGGAACCATGGGTGGAAATTACAGGGAGACAGGGCAGCTAGGTGGCATAGTGGATAGAGCACTGGCCCTGGATTCAGGAGGACCTGGGTTCAAATCTGGCCTTAGACATTTAACACTTACTAGCTGTGTGACCCTGGGCAAGTCACTTAACCCCAATTGCCCAGCGAAAAAAAAATTACAGGGAGACATATTTCAGATCAATATCATAAAAGACTTTAATTGCCATGCACATTCTGGGATCTCCCCAGCAATAGCAGGTTAGGTTTCTAGAATGCCTGTTAATGCTCCATTTAAGGTTCTGGAGATGAAGAGAATCTTAGAGATTCCAATATGGTGGCTCACAAGCCCGCATCTGTTGTGATCCCTTCCTGCTGTGTCAATCAGCCAGTCACCATTTCGCCAATTTCAATTAGCCACTTAATAAGTAACTTTAACAAAGAGATATTTATTGATAAGGTATAGAAAGAACTAAGGTATAACCCCCCCAAGCCCCCTACACTGGCAGGTAAGTTCTCTCCTCTGGACACCCACTAGGTCCCTGGAAGGAGGGAACTCAAATTTAACTTGGTTGTTATAAAATATTCCACCACCAAGTTCACTTCTTCATGTGGCATAACTGATGGATGAGTGGTTCCTGTGGTGTTTTGGTTCCTGGGTTAATTCACTGCCAGGCTGCGTAAATGAGGTCATTCCTTACCCTACTTGGCTATTGTTGGTCTTCTTGCTGAGTGGACCTTGGATGACTTTCCTGCTCTTTTGAAGCTCACAAGTTAATAAGTTGATTCCATCTCTAATACTCACTAATTTAACAAAAAAAAATAAACACAAAGAAACAAATGGAATGACAGTACCATTCCTTCTCATGGAGAACACATGGGAGGGAGGACCTGATATTCCTTCTGCCCTTGGAGGCATAGAGTATATCTTGGCTCACTTATCACCAGGGAAGAGAGAGAGAATTCATCCATTCAAAGAGGCTTTTGTCACCTTGTAGTAAACCAACAGGAAACAGAGGATACCTGCACCTGCTCTGAAAGAGAAAGAAAAAGGACTCCTCCATCAGTCATTTCCAGAAACAGGCTGACTAAGCCTCCACCTGGGTGCTGCATATGTCCTAAGGACTAGGCCCTCATTGGCCAGTCCCTCCTATTACTGCTCTATCCCCAATTCCTCCCCATCTTAAGAACCAGAACTATCTCAAAGCAAAATGTGTTGCCTTGTTTGGTGGCGAATTCTCTGTCACTAGATGTGTTCTTCAGGAAGAGGTTGTATAACCACCTCATGTTCTGGGGTGTTGTAGAAGGGAAGGGAGGTTGTTCCCTGGGGAGGGAGGTTGGACTGCGTGACCTCTCAGTGTCTCCCAAACTCTCATTTTCCATGAGATCTACCTTCCCTGGATTGTGACATGCTTGGAAGGGGACCAGTGCTTGCTAAGGTTTGTACCTTCTCATTGTGAGTCATCACAAATTACCCCAAGTCTGAAGGGAATTAGTCTGGGTCTCAACAGAGTCCAATAGGTATGTACATCCAAACAAGCCTCAGCTCTAGCACTGACTTGGGCAGCTAATGTTCATTGGGAAAAGAATTCCTGTCCCAGGCAATGGCCCTTCCCATGATATATGGAGAGCAGCTGGGCCAAACCTGTCTCCCACCTGGACGCCATTGTTGTACTTGCTTCCCTTCTCCACCTCCACCCTCTTGGCTTTACCTCCTTCCTTGTTGCTTCATACCTGCCTCCAGTTTCTACCCCTATGGTGATATAGGAGAAAGAGAACTTTGGTGTAAATCTTGGTCCTCTCTGGGCCTCAGTTTCCTCCTCTGGAATACAATTTCTAAGGACCCTTTCAGCGCTAAATTCTATGATCCATCACTGTGCTGTGACAAGGCAAGTCTTAGGGGACCATGGGTTTGAGAGCTGGAAAGAACCTCAGATGTCCTCTAATTCAATCCCTTGATTTCACATGTGGGGAAACTGAGGTCTAGAGAGAAGTGACTTGCCTGAGGTCCATGTAGTGATTAACTGAAAGAGATGGAATTTGAGTTCAGGTCCTCTGACTCCAAATCCTATGTCCCTTTCCATTGTGCACACACTACTTTGCTAAAAACTACATCTAACGGGCCACAGTGGCACTCAGGAACATACAGTGGCTCCCCAGTGCCCATAGAAATAAAAGCCAAGGGGCAGCTAGGTGGTACAGTGGATAGAGCACACCAGCCTTGGATTCAGGAGGACCTGAGTTCAAATCTGGCCTCAGACACTACTTAACACTTACTAGTTGTGTGACCCTGGGCAAGTCACTTAACCCTAATTGCCTCACCAAAAACAAACAAACAAACAAAAAGAAATAAAAGCCAAACTTCTTAGCTTGATATTCAAGGACTTCCACCATCTTGTCTCAACCTATCTTCCTGGGTCATCTTCCACACTCCTCCTCCAAAGTCACCTTTGCTTCTGTCAACCAGGTTCTTCATTGTTCTCACATAGAACAGACTCCTTCTTGCCCTTGGACCCAGATTCAGGTCCTTTCCATGCCTGAAAAGCCCTCCCCACCTCCTCTCCAGTCTTACCATTCCTTCAAGACCCAACTTAATTGCCACCTCTTGGGGGAAGCATTCCCTGGCTACACTATTGATGAGATTGACCCCAAACTCGGAATCTGGGCCACCCAGACAAACACTTTGCTGTTGTTTGACCATCTCACATGGGATTGTTTTGTTCCTCCACCTATATTGTCAGTCAGCCATCAAGCACATACCATGTGTTAGGTGCCGTGCAAAGCAGTAGGGAGACAAAGAAAGGCAAACATATGGTCCCTGTCCTCAAGGAGCTAATATTCTAATGGGTCCATGGATACTGACCCCAAAGAGGAGTCTTTGATTGTCCGGTCCTGTTCTCTCCACTTAGCCACTCCCAGGGCTACCATGCAGGATTTAGAGTACATGGAGCTCTTCTCTGCCCCATCCCTGAAAGGACTTCCTTTCTTCCAAGTAAATACACATTCACTGTGGCAAGGGAATGACAGTTTCACCTCTCTGTGTATGCTGCTAGAAAGTGGGTCACCTCTTAACAATACCACCCCTTGGGCTTCCCAAGCCCTTTCTGGAAAGATATTGTCCAAACTATCTCAAAAGGAAAGGCAGCAAAAACCAAAATAAAACAAAACAAACAAACTTAAAATTAAAATTAAAAAAGGAAAGGTAGATTGCCAAATGAGGGAAACCTATGCTACGTCCCCTGGTGTATAAAATCCTCTGAGGGAGGCAAGGACCTCCGGGCACAGGTGATTCCGCACCAGCTGTGTGGCCTGAAATTCATGCCACTGGGAGGACTTGCCAGTTTCCCCATTCCCTAGGGTATCCCCCATTACTGGATTAATGGCTGCCAAAATACAGCTGTGTATGCTTCTCATAGCAGATATAGTCATTGCTAAATCAGGCAAAACGATGTTTCTCAGGAGTTGCGTCCTTGTAGGTGGGGGCCCATTGGGTTAGAGGAGGCAGGGTTTCAGGACCTCAATCTCGGGCATGGTTGCGACTAGTTTGTGAAGAGTACTAACATCGAAGGGACCCAGGCAGATTAGATTTAGTTCTTCCAAGTTACTGTGACCTCATTCAGCCCAGTCAACATTATGTTATCAATGTTAACAATTGTCATTCCCTCAAGGGGAGGAAGCCTCTTTCAGTTTGTTTGGTTTTTTGGGTTTTGTTCTTTTGTTTTTTGTTTTTTTGGTCCACCAAGATGTTGCAGAATGAGGGAAGAGTTCAAGTACCCCTGGGGAATGACATTTAATATATACTAGACTCCCTTCTAGACAGAAGTGACTAATCTCAACCACAGGCAGAGGAAAAAAAAAGTATTAGTGATGTCAGTTAGCTCATACCACTCACCCTGGGCCTGGGCTACTTCGCCTACAATACTGTTGGAGGAGAGGTGGTCAGAAACGGTTGTGATATGTAAGCTACAAGATACCATCCATCTTCCTCATGGGACACACAGGTTTGTTGCAGTGGGAGTTGGTATAATGAAATATTCCAGCTTCCTTCATCTTTCATCATTAGAGAAGGAATATCTTTCCACTCTCCCCACAGTCTATTGTTTGGTGTTCACTACATGAGATGTTGGTTCAGACAACACCAACAGTTTCCATTTGGCCCTACCTATAATAACCTGCAGAGAGGGTACCAAAAGATGCTGGAAGATTGTGACTCCCCAGAGTTCATGAACACCCCTTCCTTTCCTGGCCTGTCTTCTGTGACCCCCACTGGGGGAGGGGCTTATTTAGGGGATGCCTTAGGCTTGAATGGGGCTAGAGAGCCTTCCTGCCCTGGTGTTTGATATCACAGTACTGTTTTACCAGCATCCCCACAGGCTGACCATTGATTGCTTTCTTATCAATTCGTGTTCCTGGAGCCACACTCCAAGAAAGGGTGTCATCCTTCTCTGCCTACTATTGTAGGGTGAAGAGTTCAGTGCCTCTTCCCCCGCTCCTGAGTGCCTATGTGACATGACGGCAGTGTTTGTACAGGTACCGCTGTCTAAATCACCCCTATAGTTGTGAAGGGGTGGGTGGCAAGTGGACAGAGCCATAGCTGGAATCTGAAGTCATTCGGTGGGCCTCTGCCCAAAAGGGGGGATGGAAATGTCCTCTGGTTATAAGATGTGGTGGCTGTGTAAGGGGAGGCTGGTTACCCAGACTCGACTTCCACACCTTTGTAGCCTGAGCAGGCTACCTCAGTTAAAGATGAATGGAGGGGCAGCTAGGTGGCTCAGTGGATAAAGCACCAGCCCTGGATTCAGGAGTACCTGAGTTCAAATCCGGCCTCAGACACTTAACACTTACTGGCTGTGTGACCCTGGGCAAGTCACTTAACCCCAATTGCCTCACTAAAAAAAAAAAAAAAAAAAAAGATGAATGGAAAGGGGCGCAGTGGATAAAGCACCGGCCCTGGATTCAGGAGGACCTGAGTTCAAATCCAGCCTCAGACACTTGACACTTACTAGCTGTGTGACCCTGGGCAAGTTACTTAACCCCCATTGCCCCGCCAAAAAAAAATAATCAAAGATGAATGGAAATTCATTTTTATGAATATATGTCCATCTAACTCCCTCCCTTAAAGGGACAAACGGGAGGGGAAACTGGCCCAGGTCAGAAACAGCAGGTCAAAGCTTGCAAGCAGTGGGATTGTGCCAGTGAGGTATCGCTGTCTTTGTCGAGTTATGATCGAGAGACCCAGTCAGGAAGGAAGGAAGGAGAAAGGGAACAAGGAAGGGAAGGAGAGAGGGAGGAAGCAAGGAAGGAAAAGAGAGAGGAGAGAAAGAGAAGAAAGAAGAGAGAGAGAAAGAGAGGGAGGGAGGGAGGAAGAGGGAGACGGAGAAAGGGAGAGGGTGGGGGAAGAGAGAAGGGGGAGAGGAGAGGGGAGTGACAGAGAGACAAAGAGACAGAGACACAGAGACAGACAAACAGAGACAGAGAGAGATAGAGAGACAGAGTGAGAGAGAGAGAGAGAGAGAGAGAGAGAGAGAGAGAGAGAGAGAGAGAGAGGCACAAGCATAATTATTCACATCTGGTAAATGAGGAAATGGGTTATAATGGCCCATATTTTTCCTCACAACAACCTTGTGAAGCAGACAGTATAAAGGGTATTATTTTGAGGAAACCAAGACTCAGATGGAAGTGACTTACCCAAGTTCTCACAGGTGGTTCTGTTCTCCTGACTCTGTCCCACTGTCCCAAGTACCAACCCATGATTTCTAGATGACACCATAAAAGTACCCCAGGGTCAGATCCTCCCTAAAGTTGGCCTTGGCCCCCATATCCAACAGCTCTGTCTCCCTTCTGCCTCTACCCCTTTTCCCCCCCAAAGCATCCCAAGGTTAGGAACCCCTCCCTGGCCTAGGGCTGTCTCTGCCTATCACAAGACCAGACATGAGATCTTCCCTGCCCCAAAGTCAGTTCTGCCCTGGCTCTTCCTGACCTTATAATATGACTGCTTAAATGGTTTGAGGTTAAACTGGGCTGCTGAGCTAAAAATATGAGCTTCGACGGGATGGGGGTGACCGGTGGGGGTGGGGGTGGGGGTAGCAGACCATCCTCGGTGCATACAGACCAGGAAGCAGGGGCCTCAAAGCTCTCATTCTCCTCCCCCCACCCCCCAACCCCGTCCTGCCCATCCCCCCACTACCCAACCACCCACAGAACTCCCAGTCCTTGGAGCAGCCCCGGAACCCATGGCTCTAACAGTCTCTTTCATTTACACATTTGTATAGTATTTTAGAATCTATGAAGTCATTTCACATCCATTTTTTATTGTGCTCCCTATGCTCAGGGAAGAGGGAATTAAGCCACAGGGATCGCCTGTTTGGGGTAAGATGAGGCTGAAAAAAAAAAATAGAACAGCTAGATATAGGATAGGGCACTGGACCTGGACCATGTGACCCTAGGCAAGTCACTTAATCCTGTTTGACTCAGTTTCCTCATCTGTAAAATGAGAAGGAAATGCCAAACCACTCCAGTATATTTGCCAAGAAAACACGAATGGGGCCACGAAGAATTGGACACAACTGAACAGCAATAAGTTAAAAAATAGTTCTGTTGGGGATGGGGAAGTGTTGGGGATGAGGGGGTATACAACCTGACACACGCTTCTCTTTAGTATTTGAATGTAAGTTATGGGGCAGCTAGGTGGCACAGTGGATAGAGCACCGGCCTTGGAGTCAGGAGTACCTGAGTTCAAATCCGGCCTCAGACACTTGACACTTACTAGCTGTGTGACCCTGGGCAAGTCACTTAACCCCAATTGCCTCCAAAAAAAAAAAAAAGAATGTAAGTTACACCACCTTAGGGTTTCATCAGACAGGCCCCAAGCTGAAGGACACCCTCAGCTCCTGACCATAGCAGGCTAGTGAGAGGATCACAAAGTAGTTGTACTTCTCGGTACCTCTGATCTCCACCTTTACTGGGGAAGGACAGAACAGCATGCATTTGGTCCTGGGCTCCTGGGTGACCAGCCCCCAGCAGCAGGGGCCCTTCCCCAGCCCAGAATTGGGGGCTTTGTTAGAGATCCCTGGTCCACATTGTGGCCAGTCTTTGGAGCTGCCTTCAGAATCCCAAGCAGCCCATGGCAGCCATCCAAGTCCAAGGATGAGGTTGCAGCACCCTCTGCTGGTGTCTTGGCAGTGTCAGTGTCAGTGTCACAAAGGTTTCCCAAGATTGGGGAACAAATACCAAAGTGAATAGTCATAGATTTAACTATATAGTAGGGAGAAGGGGGAGGGGGGAATAACTCGTTTTAAGATGCAAGTTCAAATCCTCCCTCTACAACTTCCTTCCAACTCTCCAGGCCTCTGACTATCAAATGAGAAGGTTGGGAGACTGTATGGACAGTGTCCCGGGCGGACAAGTGAGACTGACACTACGGGGGAATGAGATGTCCTTGGAAGGTGTCGGGGCCTGCCAGACTTACCGTGCCTTTCCCCCTTTGCCCCAGGCCTTGGTCTTCCCAGAATGAACAGAGAGCTTTTTATAGCCCAAAGTGACAACCCACCCAAATGTGAAGGAGGAAATGGAAGTGCTCTGAGGGAGCCTGCTGGCCTGGAGCCTTGGTCACGCGCAGATAGATTTCAGCATGGCATATGGGAAACCCAACGCTCGCCAGAGAGATTATCCTAGCATCTCTGGCTGGGGGGGGGGGGCATACATTCATCCCATTTTGTGTCCCCCTGCCCATCTGCTCCCGGCCTATTTCTGAACCATGGCCAAGTTCAAAACTATGCAGGGCAGAGATGTGCTAGCTCCCTTAGGTGGCCTCTCCAAGGCTTATGGCCCTGTCTGAGTATTTCTGCTACATGTCCATAACTCTTCCCTTCATGTCATCAACCTATGTACACTCCTCCATGTCAATCAGTTTTTTCCTATCTTTGTGCCTTCCTCACAGTGTCTTCCATGAATGAATGAATGAATAAATAAAGGATCCAATGACTGAATGAATAAACAAATGAAGAAATGAATGAATGAATGAATGAACCAAAGAATAAACGAATGATTGAATGAATAAATGAATGAAAACCATTGTGTCAAGCACCATGCTAATAATACAATCACTGTACTTAAGAAGCTTATATTCTAATAATGACCCACCTTGCCCCCTCCTCTCTCCACATCCCTCTGTTGAAATCCCTTCCATACTTCCAGAATCAAGTTGGATGCTATTTCCTCCACAATCCGGCAGATGAAATAGTAATATTAATAAAAACTAGTTCTTAACATAGTGTTTTAAGGTTTGCAAAGCACTTTACAAATATTGTCTCATTTGAATCTCCCCTGTGAGGTAGGTATTATAATTAGTCTCCATTTCACAGATGAGGAAACTGAGGAAGACAGAGGTAAAGTGACTTGCCCAGGGTTACACAGCTAGTTAGTGTCTAAGGCAGGATTTGAATTCGGGTCTTCCTGACTTCAGGTCCAGGGCTCTATTCACCCATCTATTCACCTAACTGCTGAAAGCAAGGTCTCCTCCCAGTCCGTATAGCTGCGGGACAGACCTCTCATTTGTACAGATGTCCTTTAGTGGTAGATTGTAATCTTGAAATCTGGGACTTCTTATTTCATCTTTGTTGCTAGTGCCAGCACTAGGCCTTGGGCACAGTGTGCTCCTGAATGAAATTTGTTTGCTGAGTTAAATTATGAAGGGTCAATTTTTTTTTTCACTGTGTGAAAAAAACATTTCCACAGATGGAGGAAAAGAACTGCCTCCCTCCTGCCCCATGGCCCTTCGAAGGCCAACCTCAATTGTTGCCTCGGAATGCCCTGAGCTCACCAAGGTCAATGCTCATCAGCAGTGTCTTCTGAGTGGTAAGCTCTCAAAAGTGCCCCACCAACAAAGGTGCCTTTGGAACCAGGCTAAAGTGGGAGCATAGATAACCTGAGCTACTGAGAGAATCTGCTACAAGGGTAAGAGCACGGGCTTCCCTATGATCAGGAGCCCCCAGGCTCTGGAACAGCCTGTGCCACTGACTGTCCATGTGACCTTGAACAAGTCATTTCCCCTCTCCTGGCCTTAGTCTCTTCTCTTGTAAAATAGGGATATTAATTAATCACTACCCCCTCCCTCTCCAAGGACTGTTGCTCAATTGAGAATGAGGAAATGCTTTATCAAATTTTTAAAAATTATTATTTTAAATAATATTTTTCAAGAGGACCTTTTTTTTTTTTTTTTTTTTTAGTGAGGCAATTGGGGTTAAGTGACTTGCCCAGGGTCACAGAGCCAGTAAGTGTTAAGTGTCTGAGGCCAGATTTGAACTCAGGTACTCCTGACTCCAGGGCTGGTGCTCTATCCACTGCACCACCTAGCGGACCTTTTTTGTAGATCAAAAATGAGATAATATTTATAAAGTACTTTACAAACCTTAAAATACCTTATAAATGCTTACTATTAATGTTATCTACCATTTTATCCATGAAGGGAACTCCCTTTAATACTACAAATGTCCACAACTTAAGTCTCAGTGTAGCCTAGAACAAAACTTCTCAAACTGTGAGTTGAGACCCTATACGGGGTCTTGTAACTGAATTTGGGGATGGCAAAAAATGTGGCAGTAAATGTTTGATTTGCATACCTATTTTATATACCTATATACCCAGGGTTGTGTAAAAATTTCTCAGTGAACAGGAGTCACGAGTGGAAAAAGTTTAAGTAGCCCTGGCCTAGAACACTGAGAGGTTAAATAACATACCCAAAAGGGTGGTTGTTTTTTGTTGTTTCAAAGTCAACTTTTCATAACCCCTTTTGGGGTTTTCTTGGCAAAGATACTAAAGAGGTTTGTCATTTCCCTCTCCAGCTCATTTAATAGATGAGGAAACTGAAGCAAACAGGGCTCAGTGAGTTGCCTAGGGTCTCAAAGGTAGTAAGTGTCTGAAGCTGGATTTGAACTCAGGTCTTCCTGACCCCAGGCTCAATATTCTATCCACTGATGACAATTGTACTGACCACAGACATCAGAGTCAGAACTACTGCTTTAATTTTAGTGTCCTCTCCCCCCACTCCCCAACGCATGGAGGGTCACACAGCTAGCTACTAAGTGTCTGAGGCTGGATTTGAATTCAGGTCCTTCTGAGGACTTTATATAACTTTAAAGAATTTTAACCACCGTCTCGAATGAAGAGAAAAACTGCCAACCCAGTCTCTGTGCCAGCTTTGCCCAAAGTATAAAACGCCTGCCCCTTTAGAGAGGGGGGAAAGGCAGAATCTTCAGGATTATACTCTTCTCTGGCAAGTTATACAAGGGCTTTGATGGCTAATGGCCTACAGGATCAGATTCACCTCTAGTTTCTAATTTGACCCAAATCTCCAGTACTAACCAGTGGCTGATGGGTAAAAATCAGGTAAGGCTAGGCTAATAGTATCATAAAAGCCAACAACTGGCCTTGGCGGAAACGAGAGAGTAAAGGCAGTCTGCCACTTGGCCCAGCCTACCCTTTTAGTTAAATAAATACAAGGTTCAAGTGAGAACAGAAACTTTTGGGAGGCTTGGCCTATTAGTCACCAGTTCTTAGCACAAAGTATGGGCTTGGCAAATGCTTGTTAATTGATTGATCCTGCCACCCCATTCCCTCAACAGACATCAAAGGAAAATATTGACTTTTCAAGAGGCATTGTAATAACGACAGCTCACATTTATTTAACATTAAACTCTTTGAGTTTACAAAACATTTTTTTACAAAAAATGAGATCTATGTACATGATCTCATTTGATTCTAACAACCCCGTGAAGGGAATGCAAATATTATTATCCTCATTTCAATGGGAGAGGAAACTGAGGCTCATCCATCCCACTGGTGGTAGTGGCAAAGTTGGTCACAGACTTGAATCTGGATCCTTTGGCTCCAAATCCACCGGTGGACAAAATAGACCAATGGAAGTCACTTTTGTCTATCCCTATTTGTTTCTGATCAGGACAATTGTTTTTCTACATATTGACTGGTATGGGGTAGTTGTGGTGAGATGGCATAGGCGGGTAGGGAGAGGAGGTAGTAAGTCTTCTTTTAGGTCTATAAGGAATACTCCATGCAGGAGAATACCTCCCCCACCCCCAATCACCAGTGACCAGACACCCATCCCAGACCCTCCTCCACAGTCTATCCTGACCCCCAGAATCTTGGTAGTAAGAGGCGGGATGGATCTCCCTGACCCCCAATCTCGCCCCATGTTCCTGGAGTCTAGGCCCCCAATCCTGGGAGGACAATCTTGCCTTGTGCTGTGTTATCAGTGCGCTAGAAAGATGGAGCTGCTGGAGGCTCCCATGAACTGGAGATTTGGTATGTTCTGGGTGCTGCTAACTACCGGAACCTCTTGACTTGCGAATATGGAGGAACCGGGGCCTAAAAGATATGGGAAGAAATAAGGCAGGTACTGGGAGTCATCAGGAAAAGCAAGATATCCCTGAAAGGTCTCTGCCTCAACCCACGGACATCGGGGCTCCCAGGAAGTAGCCTCTTTGGAGAAGTGGACTGCCCAAACAAAGGGGAAATACAGGGACCAAGAACATCAAAGCTCAAATTAGCCCTGACTTGCCAAGAAAAATCTAAGTAAACAGGGGCCGCGCAGCTGGGGAGTTGTTCCTCAGAGGGTTCGGTTGGCTTTGAATGGAGAAAAATTCTCCCTTGGTCAGAGAATGACCTCTGACCCTGGCTCCAGGACTGAGCTTTGATCATGCCCATGGGTGGATTCAAGGATGTCTGCCTTGAGCCTCAACACTGACCACCCAGGAGTGGGAATAACCCGGTGCAGCCCACCCCCATGGCTGGAGACATCACTTAGAGTGAAAGGTCCACTGGTAAGAAGGACAGGAGTATGAGGACCATAGGGCCTGGATAGGAATGGCCAGAGAGAAGAGATGGATAGAAATGGGGCCATGTGGATGAAAAGCCTTACTTGCCACAGAAGTCGACATGTGTAGCTGAGATTGAGAGACCCAGGTCAGGGCAGCTTTGTAACCACTTCCCAACTAGCTCTGGATGCCGAGGGTCAACTTCTAGGAATATGCTTCTATGGAGAGGGAAAGAAACAACAAGAGGTCTGGTTGAAAGGCAGTGGGATATATTGGCAGAGGCACTGGGTCCTGAGTCAAGAAGAACTGAATTCAAGTTCTAGATCATCCCCTTACTTCCTACGTGACTCTGGGCCTGGCTGTCAGGTTTTACCCTCTGTAAAATGAGAATATCAATACTTGCATCCCTTCCCAGGACAGGGACATTCTTTGTAAACCCTGAAGTGCTAAGGAAATCTCAGAAACACCAATTAGCTTTTTACTGGCTGGGAACACTCCAGCTTTGCTCACGCTGATGTTGGTGAGGGTCTCGCTGTCTTTTTGCGGGGGGGGGGGGGGCAATGGGGGTTAAGTGACTTGCCCAGGGTCACACAGCTAGTAAGTGTCAAGTGTCTGAGGCCGGATTTGAACTCAGGTCCTCCTGAATCCAGGGCCAGTGCTTTATTCACTGTGCCACCTAGCTGCCCCTATATTTTTTGTTAAAGGAAGTTTTCTTTGAAGGGGGAAGCTCACGATGCCCAGTGAGACCAATTTGGTCCAAATCCTGGAATGACAATGTGAAGGACATATGAACAGGAGTTTTCTCTCCTGTTGAAATGGGGATAATATTTGCATCTCCTTCCTCAGAGGGTTATTAGAATCAAATGAAATCATGTACATAAGCATGTTTGGTAAACTCTAGAGTTTAATTAATGTTAAATAAATGTGAGCTGTCATCATTACAATGTCTCTTGAAAAATCAGTAAAAGAATACACTACTCTGATCAATACAATGATCCAAGAAAATTTCAAAGGACTCATGATGAAAAATGCTATCCACCTCCGGGGAGAGAACTGATAAATTTCGAGCACAGATTGAAGCATACTTTTTCCCCCCACTTTATTTTTCTTGCTTTTCTCTTTGCAACATGGCTAAACATGGAAGTATCTTGTATGATTTTGCATGTATAATTGATATCGCATTGTTGCCTTCTAAATGAGTGGTGGGAAGGACAGGAGGGAGGGAGAGAATTTGGGACTCCAAATTTTAGATTAAAATGTTTATTTAAAAGTTTTTTTAAAATATGGAAACTGGGGGCCCTGGATTCAGAAGGACCTGAGTTCAAATCTGGCCTCAGACACTTGACACTTATGAGCTGTGTAACTTTGGGCAAGTCACTTAGCCCTCATTGCCCTGCCCCCCCAAATGAAAGCTAAAAATAAGTAAATAAAATTTTCTTTGAAAGTCTTATAGTTTATTTCATCCAACTCCCTCATTTTACAGATTGGAAAACTGAGGCCCAAGGAAATGCTTATGATTTCCCCCCATCTTTAAAATTCTATGTTCCCTAGAGGAAGTATATTAACCAAGGTCATATAGGGAAGTCAGTGGCAGAGCTCAGGTCTTCTGACTACCAGCTCAGACTGTTTCCACTCTGTGTTTTGATACCTTAGGTCATGCTTAAAGGTGGCAGAGAACATCTGTGAGCATTGGAGAAGAGTCATCATCACAGGTGGCTCTGATCAGCCTTAGGTTTGGGTAACATCCCTACAATGGGGAGATCACCTATGAGGTAAGAGATGAGGGAACAGTAGGGGCCTTACCCTAGAAAACTTCCATCCTGCTCCACCTCCCACCCCGATCTTCCTTTTCCTCATACCCCGAGTCTTTGAGAAGCACGGGCGCCTGTGACAGGATCTCTGTTATCACCCTCATGCCGTCCTCTCCTCCATCCAAACTGTCTGTGTCTTCATAGCTGGAGCAAGAACAAGGAGAAGGCGCTTCCTGTGGCCTGGGCTTGAAAGGTCAGGGCCAGGCCACTCCCAGAGACACCCTGAGTCAGGCTTAAGGACTCTAATACGCTTAAACAGATGTCAAAATAGTCGTGTACCCCAGGGCTAAAAGGATTGAGGTGGCAGACTCAGAAGAGGCACCCCCAAGTAAGCCAAAGAATCTGCCTCTTCAAAGATCCCTCAGGCCCATCAGACAACATCCCCCTGGCAACCCCAGAAAATTAGTCCTGCTGTCCCTGGGTGCTTCTCCCTCCCTCCCTCTCTGTCTCCTGTTACACAGGCCCCTTTCTCCAAGGATGGGAAGGTACAAGTACCTGAGGATCTCTGGGGCCAGCTGTTCCATGTCCCGATGGAAGATGTATGGGGGGTTGCTGACCAAAAAGTCTACCGGCCCCCATACAAGTAGCTGTTCCCTGTTCACTCCTGTAGCAAGAGAGTGAACTCCTCTGTCCCAAGCTGGACAGCCCCCAGCCCCTGACCCCCCAGGACAGGGAGCCACAGATGGACAGGCAAGGCAGAACAGAAAGAGCAGTGGACTTGGAATCAGAAGACTGATATCCATATCCCTGCTCAGCTGCTCACTTCCTCCATCTTTCTCAATGGAATTGTAAATAGCTAGACAAATTACCAAAGAATCCCCTTCTCTAAATCCACAGTCCTATGGCAGCTGACACTGATATAGCGCCTTCGTGTCTACAAAGAACTTTCCATGTCTAATCTCACTTGATCCTCACAACAAAACTATTGGATGCAATTATCCCCATTTTATAGGTAAGGAAACTGAGGCTAAGAGAGGGTGACTTGGCCAGGGTCACACGGCTACTAAGTGTCTCAGGCAGGTTTCACACACACAGGTCTTCCTGACTCCAAGTGCAGGGCTCTTTCTATTATGGAAATCTCATCTTATTCTATTCTAGTCTTTCTATTATGGCCTCCCCTCCTATGAATTTAGAAGGCAACAGCTCCATCCTGGATCATCAACTCCCTCCTATCTCCCCCTCCCCATTGGAAACCATGCCTGTCCCTTGAGCATGCTTGTCTTTTTAGGAGGGCCAGGCTCCATCTTACAGGATGCCTACATGGCAAAGCATGGAGCAGAGGATCGCAGAATCAAAGGATTGAGGACTTGAAGGGATCTTGGACATCATTTAGTTCAGCCCTGAGGAGGCTGAGCCCCAGAGAGGCTGAGTGACATGCCCAGTCACACAAGTAGTTGGATGCAGAGCCACGGTTTGAGTCCCTGCTGTGTGGAACATCATAAGTCAGCCTTGCAAATAAGTAACCAAGATTTATCAACCCACAAACACTGTTCTCCCAGATTGCCCATCCCCCAGGAACTATACAAAGAGCAGCGTCATTTTTCAAATGTCCTAAAGAGCTAGAGTCACCTCTTGATTCTTTCTGCCAACAAGGAAAAGGACAACATTGTAGATAATCCAAAAACTACATATAAAGTAGGAATTTTGGCACTTACATTCAAATAAATTTGCATCTAACATTTATGGCATTTTACACTAAGTAATAAAACCATAGTATGATGGTCCAGCTGGGGAGACATCCCACAGCTATTGCATTTCCCTCTTTCAGCTTCAACCCAACTCTGCTCTCCTTCCTTGCTTTTATACATGACTCCTCTAGTGAAAGCAAAGGCACCAAAAGAAAGCTGAGCTGGCTACAAGGTGTCAATATGGTGGAAGGGAGAGAGAAAACACTTGTTTTGGCCAGGGTAAACAAAAGTCTTGTTCTAACAAATGTGCATTAAGGTCCTACTCTGTGTAAAGCACTGTGTTGGGTGCTGGGAGACACATGGACAAAAATAACATGGCACTTGCCCTCAAGGAGCTTACGATCTCCTGGAAGCCCATAAAATATACACAGAGAAGGGTGAGACCAGGTCATTTGAGGCTGGAGAGAGTGCTAGTAACTGGGGAGCAGTGAAGGACCAGAGAAGGCTTCACCTAAGCTGAGCTTTGAGGGTGTGTGACTGTAAATGAGCTGAGTAAGAGGAGGCATCCATGTAATTAAGAATCTGAAAGCAAGATATTATGCTTAACCATCAATTGGGGAGAGGACCTAATGGGTAGAACCAAGACTTGACTGTATCTGCCAGATTGTTGGGGACAAAGTGAGGAAGAGAAGAGGGAGAAGAAGTCCAGAGAAACATACCAGCAGTGACATCATGGTGGACAATCTGGATCCTATTTTCTAAGTGGAGCCTGTGGGGAGGAAGAGGAAAATAACTGGGTAAGGTGTGTGTTCCCCATTGCCTGTGCTCATGGACTGACAGAGGGCAGAGAACAGAGACATCCCCAACATACATATATGTATTTATGTTAGGTAGGTACGTGACGTGTCCATATAGAAGTAAAAATAGCATTTATCTGGGGTTTTAAGGTTGGCAAAGCACTTTACTTGATCTTCACAATGATCCAGCAAAGGTAGGTATTATTTCCCTAATTTTACAGATGAGGAAACTGAGGCTGAGGGGTTTAGTGCTTTTGTCTAGTGTCTGAAGCAGAATTTGACACTAGGTCCACCTTCCTCGATGTCTGATATTTTATCCACTGTGTCACCTGGACATATACAGTACTATAGACCAATGACTACAGCTTCCGGGACTTGTATGCCATGTGACCTGGATGGCCACGTTGACCTAAAGGCCAGCTTATTCCAGCTCCAAAGTTGCAGGATGTACCAGAGAGGAGAGAAGAAGAATGTACCTCCCATGCCTCAAGTCCATCAAGGCACAAAGAGTAACCTAAAACTGTGCCCGAATCCTATAATACAGATGAGAATCATAAAATGTCAGAGCTGGAAGGGACCTTAAAGACCATAGAGTCCAATTTCTTCATTTTACAGAAGGAGAAATTGAGGCCCAAGGTCACACAGTGAACCAGTAGCAGCAACAGGAATAGAATCCAGAGATCTCCCCACGATATCAGACTGCCTCCTGTGCATAGCTATCCTATCCTATCCAGTCAAGAGACACATGCCCTCCAAGTGGAAGGGAAAACACCCTGGGTGTCAGTAGACAGAGGTAGGGTCTTGCCCTTAGTACCAGTGGCCCAGAGCTAGGGACGACTTGTCAGCACTCAGTCACTGGCCAAAACAGCCAGAAATCATCCAAAATCTAGAGAATAAAGAGAAGGGAAGCTTAATGTTTGGGTAGAGTCAAGGGTCCCACATTAGCAAAAAAAATGGAAGGGGTTTAGGTTGAGCCAGGATATCATTGGAAGTAGCAGTTCAACAAAGAGATCCAAACCACAGAATCTCAGGTCATTTCTTCCACCTCATACCTGAACAGGAACCCCCTCTATAACATATATGCCAGGTGAGAACCCAGAGTTTCCTTGAAGTTTTACAAGGAGGTGGGGAATTCACTCCTTTATGGGGCAGACCATTCCACTTCATGATAGCTGTTTGTTGGGAAGTTTTCTTCTTCTAACTTTGAGCTGAAACTTGGGTCATCTACACTTTTAATTCTAGAATCACAATGTTTCATCATGATTCAAAACCATACAGTATCACTGAGAGGATGTAGGTCCCTTAAAAAGATGGATTTCAGTGGCAAGGAGGAGCATGGAATACTGGAATACTAAAGGTATGCAAAATTTTCCACTTGCAACTCGGCTTGCTTTCTTTCTCCAATTTGCTTTTGGGTCTGGATTATTGCCCATTTACAGCGCTTTCCCAAATATATTCGTTGGTGGACTAATCCAATGGGCGGTCCATTCAGTTGCATGTCATAATCTTGGCAAGGTTAATTCTTCATCCACTTGGTTTCTTCTGTGTGGATGGTTGGGTCAATCTCTACTTAGAGGCTGTAGATCTCCCTGAGGAAACCAAAGTGCTCTGGGTCTTTATGCATTTGTTTCTGTAAATAGCAAAAAGAACCTCTCCATCAGTAGGAAACCCACCTTCATTTTGGACTCCATACAGAACATTCCCCCAAATACTGGCCAATAACTTTGATGAATGTGTCATGAAACAGCAAAAAAATGAACAAATTAGGTCTAGAATAGTGTCAAACAAACAAGTCTAAGCAAATATTTAAATGTTTGATGACTTTTGTTGTTTTACATTGCCATGATTTCCCAACGTTATCTTTCCTCCTTCCTCTCTCAGAGAACCATCCCATATAACAAAATAATATGGGACAGACAGAAAGACACACACACAGAAAGGGAAAAATCAGCATAACTGATCAACAGATCAAAAAAGTCTGAAGATACATGTAATGTACCACAGTAGTGTACTTCCCTCTTTGTCAGAGGGTTAGGGTGAGGATATCTTCTCATATCTCTTTTTTGGAACTATGCTTGTTCTTTGCAAAGTTACAACATTCACTTTTGGTTTGGGGTTTTTTGTTTGTTTGCTTTGTTTCCTTTATGTTGTAGTAATTGTGTATATTGTTTTCTTGGCTCTGCTTACCTCA
The DNA here is from genome assembly GCF_019393635.1 of Dromiciops gliroides. Taxonomy (NCBI): domain Eukaryota; kingdom Metazoa; phylum Chordata; class Mammalia; order Microbiotheria; family Microbiotheriidae; genus Dromiciops; species Dromiciops gliroides. The sequence goes on along the minus strand of NC_057861.1, from coordinate 676,615,730 downwards.
CTTTGCATCAGTTCATGTATGTCTTTCCATGCTTTTCCATATTCATATTTGTCATTTCTTAGAGTATAGTAATATTCTGTCACATTCATGTTCCTCAATTTTTTAGCCATTTTCCTATGGAATTTTTCATGAGCTTAATTTATGCAAGTGGGAAACTTTGGGAGCTTTTAAGTTTGCTTTTTGCACAGTCAAATGATTTGTGTGATCTATAAACAGTAGGCACTATGGGTTCTCATTCTCAGAAGTGTGACTGCAGATGGTTGTCTGCCATAGAGTTTCTCCTAGTCCCATCTCCTCTTTTTATGAAAGACACATTCAATGCAAGTCTCATAAAGAGAAGTAGCCTGGTTTTGTGATGGTTGAGTTTTATCCCCTCTCAGTTGCCCCTGGGATCACCCTCTGTGGTCTTTTCCATTCTTTTGGCTTATTCTCCATTTTGATATATCTTTAAAATCATGCCCAGAAAGTCTTAAAAATCAGAAACCTTTTTCAATGCATGGATTTGCTCAGATCCAGTATTCCAGACTTCCTGTTAAGTTCCATCACCACTTTTCCCTTCTGGTATCACTGGGTCCCAAGGTGGTAATTCCCAAATGCAGGGGCTTCAGTCTTGTCATGGGAGAGAATAGATGGTGAAGGAAACACCTGCAGATTTCATTTATAGTATAAATTCTTAATTTTTTTCATTTGTCATGGACTTGTTTGGCAGTCTGGTGAAAGAGTGAACCTCTTCTCAGAGAGATATTATTAAGCGCATAAAATAAATTCATAGTATTACAAAAAAATCAATTATTTCTGGGGGCAGCTAGGTGGTGCAGTGGATAAAGCACTGGCCCTGGATTCAGGAGGACCTAAGTTCAAATCCAGCCTCAGACACTTGACACTTACTAGCTATGTGACCCTGGGCAAGTCACTTAACCCTCATTGCCCTACAAAATAAATAAATAAATAAATGATTTACAAATTATCAAAACTCATATATTTCTTAAAGTTCAAGGACCCAAAGTTAAGAATCCTTGATTTGGAAGATGGTAGGATTTAGCTCAAGACAGAACTTTAGAGACCGTTTTGTCCACTTTCATTTAACAGATAAGGAATCTGAGACAAAGAGGAGAAATAATCTGACCAAGATAATCCGGCTAATTCTCAGCCAAATCTGGATCTCCTGACTTCAAAACCAGTTCCCTTTCTGCTACAACCAACCTGTTCTGTTTTATATCTGTTTGTTGACTTCTATTCAGTTACATCCACAATGCCATTGGGATGATCTGGCTTCAATGGGTCACATGGCAAGTTCTTTGCAGCCTTGTTCTCCTCCTCTCACTTTTACCTGCTTTGTGACATGGTAATGCTTATAATCTTGGGGCAACTTCCTTCCTGTTTTGCAAAGTCTATCCTCTAAGTCAGTGTTGCCCCTGACTGCCATTCTTTCTGCCTGGCAAGCAGAGCAAAAATCTGCTGACCCAAGAAGTTTGTGGTCACCTTACAATGGTTGACTATTTTGTATTGGTCAAATTTCTCTAAGAAATGAGTGTTTGGCTTATAACATAGCACTCAAGATTATTATCCAGAGCCCTATACAAATGTGGAAGATGTCTTTACTTTTGTTCATTTCCTGAGTATCTGAGTGAATAACTTATTCACACTTGTAGATGGCTGTGTCTTTCCTAAGACAGGGTGCTCCAACCTAGATACAAGTCAGAATGAAGGACTGAAGGTCCAGTTATTACCAAGCTTAGCAGACAGTTTTCACGACCATGAGAACAGTAACGTACAATTATACAAAGGCATCTGTGATTTCATTAGGATGGGGGAACTTCTAAGTAGACAAAGATCTCTGGCAAAGATTGCAGCCCCTCAATTAAGATAAGTTTTAGTTGATAAGTCTTAGGTGGTTGCCTGTAGCTCAGGGAAATTAATTTGACCAGCTGATGCACTAAATAGTGGAGGTGAGATTTGAATCCAGGTATTCCTGACTCTGAGCCCAGCACTCTGTCCACTATGCTGTCTTGCCACTACAATAAGAATAAAAGCTGACTGCCCTTATGCACTAAGTAGGCCATAGCTCCCTAATGAGCAACAGCTGAGGCAAAGCAGCACGGTAAAGCAAAAAGGAGGCTATATCTGAGGATGTGTCATCTGAGGACCTGGGTGGTGAAAATACTGTTTTTGTCACTAGCTGTGTGACCTTTAGCAAATTACTTAAGCTCTCTGGGCCTCAGTTTCCTTTCCTATAAGATGAGAAAGTTGAACTAGATAACCATCTGGCTCTAAATCAATGATGCTCCAAAGTATATACCATTGATTCTTTAATTCCTGTCACTTCTGGCAACAGGTCTGTTTAGGATCTAGCCCTCGGCCCTAGGCTTGCCTAAAATTCTTCCTTGGAACCAATCTCAGGGACCCTTCTCTTGGGCCCAGGGCTAGGATTTAAAAAAAATTATTATTATTAATTGATAAACTCTACTATTTTCTAAGCCCTGGAGTGAGACCTGGAACCCCCTGATGTTTCCGGCCCCTCAGCTTGCTTGGCTCTCTGGTCTTAGAGATAATCATACCCAATATCTACCTCTCTGCCCCCCCACTTTCCCTCCCACTATTGGCACCCTGAGTCCCAGTTCCACTATCCACTTCCTCTTTTCCTTCTTCCCCTTGTGTGTTTTCTAGGGCTTATTCACAGTAGAAAGGATTGTCACTACCAAGGAGGATGTGATAAAGAGTGTAGCAAAGAATCATCCCAGGCATCCAGATGGGCCCGGCCAGGGATGCTAGAGAGGAAGTGCCCACAGAGCACAGAGTGGGGCCTCTCAGGGACTCCTGCCCCATTCTCATGGGGAGGTGGAAGTGCCCAGAGAATCACAAATCCAGATGTCTTCACCATGCTACAGGGCCCAAAAGGCCTTGGCTGTGGTGGCTCCCACCCGCTGCCCTTGGTGCCCAGGTCACACATCCCATCCCCAGCACCTCTGAGCATTCTCTCTGGTGAGCCGTACGGCCTCTTCTCCTTTGTCCACTGCAACCACACGGCTCTGGCAACAGAAGGACAGAAATAAGGGGATTAGGCTCCTTCAGCCCAGTCTTAGAAGGCAGAGGTGGGAGTGCCGAGGAAGAAATTACAGAGAGGCAGATTCTGGCTCAATGACCCAATGAGTACATTGCTTACAAAAGCTGCCAGTCCCTGAAGTAAATGGACTGCTCTGATAGTGAGTTCCCCAACTCTGGATGACCGCCATCAGGGATGGTATAAAAGAAATTCGGGGGCAGCTAGGTGGCACAGTGGATAGAGCACTGGCCCTGGAGTCAGGAGGACCTGAGTTCAAATCTGGCCTCAGACACTTGACACTTACTAGCTGTGTGACCCTGGGCAAGTCACTTAACCCCAATTGCCTCACCAAAAAAAACCAAAAAAACCCCAAAAAGTAAAAACAAAAAACAAAAAACAAAAGAAATTTGGCCTTGGGGAGGGGTTGGACTGGATGATTTCTAGAGTCTTTGGCAACTCTGAGATTCTATTAGTTTTTCAAGTATTAGCTAGAGATCAACAAAGTAAGGAATAATAGCTTCAAAGGACTGATGCTGAAGCAGGACTCCCCATAGCTGAGCAGATAGGCAATGGACTACAGGTGAAGAATGAGGCATACGCTTTTAGACCCAACCAATGTATTGATTTGTTATGTGTTGATTTGGCGCTACTTATCAGTAGCTAAAGAAGGATTTATTGGGACAAGGGTGGGGTGGTGGTGGAAAATGACTCATCATGAAGTTAAGTGACATAAGCAAAGGAAAGAGCAAGTATTTATAGATGTCATTACATACAAATATATAACATATTTGTGCATATGTGTATGCATGTAGGAATACAACTTATACATGTATGTGTGTGCATACACAAATGCAAATTCATATATACATACACTACACTATACTACACACACACACACACACACACTCTGGAAACACACGCCAGTGAGGAGTCCTTCATCAGTGTGGCTAACTTTCCTGGATGAAGAAGCTGATTTTTCCCTATTTTACAGATTGAAACCTTGAGATCTTGAGGCTTATGAGAGAAGGGTCATAACAAAGAAGGGAGTGACCAGATGAGAAACAGTGACATCTCGTTATAGAAAACCTCAGCATGCCCCAGCCCTGTCTCCTCCAGCAGCTAAAGACAAACTAGGTGGGGGCAGCTAGGTGGCGCAGTGGATAGAGCACCTGCCCTGGATTCAGAAGGACCTGAGTTCAAAGCCAACCTCAGACACCTGACACTTACTAGCAGTGTGACCTTGGGCAAGTCACTTAACCCTCATTGCCCCGAACAACAAAAAAGACAAACCAGGAAAATTTGCTGGGCCAGGTGACTCTTTGGGTCTGGAGGACTCACCTGGGTCAGTCTGCTCAGGAGGCTGAGGGCGATAGCCCCGGAGCCACAGCACACATCCAAGATGAGTGGGTAGGAGCGGGGCTGGTGACCTAGAGTCCCCTTTCCTCTGGGTTCTTGCCACCTCTGAGATTCCTCATGAAGTACTAAGTTGACCAGTTCCTGCAAGGAGAACAGGAAAGGGAAATTAGCTCCTAAAAGAAAGACAGTGGGCAAGGGGAATGGGATGCTGGTTAATCCCCCCTCTAGAAGGGGTCTGCATGGAGCAGTATAGAATGGACTCAGATGCTGTGCCTCTTGATGCAAACTAAAGTTACATTAGTTTTCTTTTTCTTTTTAATTTTTTCTTTATTTAATTTTTAGTTTGTGGAATAAAACAAATATTTCCATAACATGGTATAATAAAAAATGATTGTATTATGAAATTACAAATCTATTATGTACAACTTGCTATTCCTCTTAAATATATAATGAAGTTATCATGTAAATTTCTTTTTTTCTACCTCACCCACCCTAGAGATGGCTACCATTATGTATATATGTAAAACCATTCTATACATACTTCTGTTTATCAGTTCTTTCTCTGGATGTTGATGGCATCTTCCTCCATATGTCCTTTGTATTTTGGAGTATTTATAATAGTCAAAATTATTTATTCACTCAAAATTGGGACAATATTATTGTTAACATCCTCTTGGTTCTGCCCATTTTGCTCTTCATTATTTCCTGCAAATCTTTCCATGTTTTTCTAAAATCATTGAGTCCATCATTTATTATAGCACAGTAGTATTCCATCACAATCACATACCACAATCAAACTTTCTTGGCAGTTATATCATACATGGTTCATATTGAGCTTGCGGTCCATTAAAACCACCAGATCTTTTTCAGATTCACGATTGTCTAGCCATGCTTCACCATGTGACAACAGGTTTGCCACCTTGACATCCTTCTCGACTCCTCACTCTCACTTCCATGAAATGTCCTATCAGTGACTGGATCTCACTATTTCTATCTCCACAACTTATATCTGACCCCTTTTCTCTTTCTGCTCCTGTTGCCTCTCCAGACTTTAGGACCTACTCCCCTCTTCTGTGCCCTGGAGGCTAGACCTTGCTAATTGGTATCCCTGTCTCCTGTCTCTTCCCCTTCCATCTACTTCCCACAAAGCTGCCAAGCACAGATCTGAACACGTCACCCCCTGCTTCAGTGACTCCCCAGATAAAAGAGGGTCTCTTCTATTAGCTGCCTGAAGCCCTCACTTGCCTTGTCAGCCTTTTTCTATTCTCCATGCTGGCCAAAGGAGTCTTCTTGCTGCTCGTCCATCTCAGCTCAAATGCCAGGAGAAATTTCCTGTCTTGTATGTAATATATACATACCGCCTCTCCGAATGGAATGCAAACCCCTTGAGGGCAGGGACTTTTGACCTTGTATCCCTAGTGCTTCCTGTTATTATTCCCATTTTATAGATGAAGAAACTGGGGCTCAAAGAAGCCAGTGTCTACGATTATACAATACAGCTTCTAAGACCCAGATTCAAATCCACGACTCCTGATGCCAAGTGCAGCATTTTCTCTATTCTACCAGGCTTCCTGGCTGTGTCATAAGAGCTCATATTTCTGTGGTACTCTACAGTTTAGAAAGCACTTTCCCCAGAATTCTGGGGGAGGTATGTATAAGGATTACTGACCCCATTTTCCAGGTGAGGAAACAGAGGTTGAAAAACAGTGACTTGCTTAAGATCAAACAACTTGCAAATGTAGGAGCCAGGACTTGAACCCAGGGCCTCTTCCCTCTCTACCAGCATTCTGCTCTCATAGACACCCCAGTGCCCACCCTGCCCCTCACCTGCTCATCTTCACCTGTGAAATTCCCCAGATGATGAGAGAGAAAAAAGACACAGTAGTAACACCAGGGGGTGATGAGGTACCAGTCTGCTGGGCAAAACCAGGATGCCCTGAGTAAGTGATAGAGTTGGAGTAAAGGCAACCCTGGGGCCCTGTGGGTAGTGGCACCCTGCCCAGCACCCTGTACTCACCTGCAGCTGCCAAATTACTTTCTTCTGGGCCACTGGGGTCACTCCTCTGTGTCAACCAGGGACAGAATCTTTTAAACCACACTTCCTGTGGAGGCCCATGGTTGGCTACATGTATACCCCCAGAGTCTACTAGGGATGGCAGGCAAAGCCAGGTTACTAGAAAGCCTAGTCTTCTGCCACAGGAGAGTAACTGGAAAGGCTTACATTGCCACATATTGATGAATGGGAACTAAACAAACCCTCCCTCTACATCATAACTTCTCTCCCTATTGTCTCCCAAACCCCTGAAGGTACTTTGCTACCTACCAGCACTAGAGTCTTACTATCTTAGGGGATCATAAGACTTTGGAGCTGGGAAGGATCTTGGAAGAGAGAATGTCAGAAATGAAGGAGACCTCAGAGATCCTTTGTCATAGATAGGGATGTGAGGTCCATGGAGAGGAAAGGAATCTGTTTAATGTTACAAAACTCATAACTGGCAGAGCCAAAGTTTGAACCCTAAGCCTTCTGACTCGGTGTTTAATGTTCTCCAAGGGCAAGTCCTCACCAAGTTACTTAGCAAAGGAATTTCTATTATACTTAAGAACAGAAGGGAAGTTAGGTGGTGTAGTAGACAGAGCACCAGCTCTGGAGTCAGGAGGACCTGAGTTCAAATCTGGCCTCAGACACTTACTAGCTATGTGACCCTGGGCAAGTCATTTAACCCCAATCGCCTTCTTCCCCAACCCCTGCATCACTAACCCCCACCACAGCCCCAAAAGAATGTAGTATATTGTTGCTTTTGTTGGCTAACTTGGAGAGATGGGAGATGTGATGGGAAAAATATACTGTATTTATAGACAGAAGATCTAGGTTCAAATCAAATCCCGGGTTTGCTACTTATCAACTGGATGACTTTGATTAAGACTCTTCCCCAATCTGGGACCCCAACCCTCTTACTTGAATTGAGGGAATTAAGCTATATGCCCTGTAAAGACTCTAGAATCTGTGGGACTATCACTAAGACTAGGGGGCAGGGGGAAAAAAAAGGGGGAAGGTGTGCAGAGAGCAGCATCTATTGTTCCGTCTCCATTCTTGAGGCTGCTGGGGGTTGGGGGGAAGGGCAGGGGCTGGGGTGCATGCTCAGCAGAGAAGGCTCGGGGGAGTAGTGGGGATTTGGTGAGCCAGCATTGTGGTCTGGGCCCACTCATTTCTGAGAATTGACACTTCCGGGGAAGCCCTTGGTACCCACTGTGGTCATGTATACAAAGCTCCCCACCCCTCCTCCCCCAGCCGCCTCCTCCCTGACCCAGCCTGGATTTCAATCTTGCAGCCTCAGAAATGCAGAGAGGCCACAGGTGAGGAGGTCAAGGGGGAAGGGGGGAATAGATCACAGATGACAATGAAAACCTCATTCAACAAATGTTTACCAGGTCAGGGGCACTGACTGTGTTTGGAAGCCAGGTAGCTTAGAAGTGGAGCTGTTAAGGAGTATGTGAACTATAACAAGGGTCCAAGATAGAGATGGCAGAGTGTGTGATCCCTCAGCCTGCATGGCCTGGGCTTTCCTGTTTCCAAGCTCTGTCCTGACCACGCTCTCCTTTGATCCTCGAAACAGCCCAGCAGGAAGAGGGCAGGGCAGAAATTATGTCACCCCATTTTTACAGATAAGGAAACTGAGGCTTGTAGCCCAGGGTGTTCTCTTTCTGATGTACCAGCTCGGTTATGAATACTTAACAGAATTCAAGGTGGCAGAGTAAGTACAAGCTCGGGGCCAGGAAGACTTGAGTTCAAATCTCATCTCAAATATCAGACCCTGACAACCTCAGTTTCCTCTTTTGTAGAATGGGGATATTCACAGCACCCATTTCACTGGGTTGTTGAAAGGATCACATGAAACAACAGGTACATCCCTTTGCAAACCTTAAAGCATGATGTAAATGCTAACTATTATCATAATCATTATCATTATTATTCCAATCATCCCTACAGGGCACAAGTAGGGAAGGAATCACTCTAGGTACATGTGAATGTCTATGAATGTTTAGCCTTCCCATCATGGTTCTGTCCCAATTCCAAACTGTCTTCCTGGCCACCAGCACCACAATAATCTGCCTTAGCTTTCATCCTACCACTCCATTATTCAAAGACTTTCAATGACTTCCTATTAAAGTCTATTGAGTGGAATTCAGATTTTTCTGCTTGGTATTCAAGACCCTCCCAAATCTGACACCCTCACTTACTGGCCTCCTCTGACATGACTTCCCTCTAGGAACTCAATATTTCAGACCAACTGGACTACTGTGTCACCTACATTCACCCTGTACTTTCCCATCTCCATGTCTTTAGTCAACCTCTTTGCCAGTTCTCCCTTCCCTCTTCCCACCAATTCTTTAAAGCCCAAGTCCAATAGTATCTCCTCTAGGCTGCCTTTTGTGATCTCCTCTCCAATGGACCTGATGTATAACCCTGTTTAGCACATCTACAATGTACTTATCACAGGAGAGTAGCTTCATACCTGAAAGGTACCTCAGAGACCCTCTTATTTTGTAGATGAGGTCATTGAGACAAAGAGGTTAAGTGACTTGCCTGGGGTCACACAGCTAGTAAGTGTCTGACAGAGCCAGATCTGAGCTCAGGTCTTACTGACACTAAGCCCAATGTTCTGAAAATCTGAAATACCATCATGCCCCCAAGACTCATGGGACAGTGGGGAAAAAAATCATCCTTTATTCTAGAGGTTCTGGATCAAGGTATAAATTGGCTGTAGACTCCTAAGATACTTTATTATACTTCCTGCCAGGTCTACTCCAGACCATCCCTTCAGCTTAATCAGCCCATTATCCATCCATCCATCCATCCATCCATCCATCCATCCATCCATCCATCCATCCATCCATCCAGCCACCACTCTATGCCCACTTTCCATATCCCTATGGAGTCCTAAGGGAAAACCTGTCCTGTTGGAGGTCTATCTTCTCTTCCTTTGGTTTGTCTTCTGTGATGTCACCAAAGGCAAGCTCATTAGCTAGATCCCAATGCCAAAGGACCGTGCCACATCAACTGAACCAACCCTGGCAACAGTGATCACCTTATGGCAAATCTGGTTTTCCTTTAGGGTAGTCACTAGCCCTTGCCAGTTTCCATCTTCGACATGGAGGGAGTCTCTGCCCAAAGGAGGTAGATGACCAGCACTTGATGGGCTCTGAGATATGACAACAGTGTTCAGGGATGCAAAGAGATACAATTCTTTTTCAGCCAACCTTCCATTCAACTTGTCATGAGTAGGGAAGGGGCTCAGCCCTTGCTGAGTTCACACGAGAGAAACAGGGCAGGGATGTACACACCTTAAGACTCAGGAGATTAGGACAAAGGCCTGAGAAAGTGCTTTGGGAAAGAGATTAGTCTTGGGCATCAGGGAAAGGGGTTCAGGGAGAAAAGAGAAAGTGTTGGGGGCACAGTGAATAAAAGCACTGGCCCTGGATTCAGGAGGACCTGAGTTCAAATCCAACCTCAGACACTTGAAACTTACTAGCTGTATGACCCTGGGCAAGTCACTTAACTCTCATTGCCCTGCAAAAGAAAAAAAAAAGAAAGAAGAAAGAAGAAGAAGAAGAGGAGTTGGAGGAGGAGGAGGAGGAGGAGGAGGAGGAGAAGGAGAAGGAGGAGGAGAAGGAGAAGAAGAAGAAGAGGAGGAGGAGGAAAAAGTGTCATTGTGGCTATTACCTGTGAGTTAAGAAATAGAGAAGGGTCATACATGGCTCCAAATGTGGAATGGACCGTGGACAGCAGCTATTGCCTTCTTATTTTCAGAGAAAAAAACTGAGCCCCCCCCCCCCGCCCCGCAAGATGTTAAGTGCCCAAGGTCACAAAGAGATTGATCAGTAAGGTTGGCATTCAAACACATCTTCTGACAAATCCAGCGCTCCTGGGGTCATAGATTTAGAGCTAGAAGACACTTTAAAATCCCTGGTCCAACCCCTTCATTTTAGAGATGAGGTGCTGAGGCCAAGAGACATGAAGGGATTTGCCCACTGTCACATCAGCAACAGGTGGCATCCGAACCTTTGTTCTGACTCTAAATATGGTGCTCTTTTGACTGTGCCATCCTGCCTTGGTGCCAAACGGAAGAAAAAGGGGCAAGCAAAGGACTTGAGATGGGGGAAAGTATTTGTCACTCAGCTCTCCAAGGGTAGGGTCTTTGTATTCTGGTTTGATTGTATTCTCTCACGCTGTTTAGCAATGGTCTGGTGACACCTCTACCACCCCCCACCCCCAGAGACAGTGGGGGTGTAAGAGATAGAATACCTCACTGAAACTCAAACACCATCTTCCCACACTTCCTAGCTGTTTGACTCAGGGGAAAATCCCTTTATAGGATCATAACCCTAGAATTCTAAAGGACCTTAGAAAGTCCAAACTTCCCTTATTGTCCAGGTGAAGAAACCTAGGGGACAAGTAACTTGCCCAAAGTCACCCAGCTAAGGAAGTGGGAGAGCCAGGATTCAAACTTAGGTCCCTTGGCCCCACATCCAATCCCCTTTCTACTACACTGCTTTGTTGCTGTTTCACCTCGGAGACTGTTTTCTCATCTGTAGAATGGGTCTAATAATACTTGCACCATTATCTCTATCTCGGGCTTGCCAGTGAGAGAAGCACTTTTCAAGCTTTAAGGAGATGGACTGTTATTATTAGTAGTAATTATTATATTATGAACTAGAGCGAGCTCAGCCGCTGATATCTGTTGATTCTCCTCCTGACGGGACAGACAGGGAAATGTGCATGTCTCTGGACTGGCTGCTGCAAAGAGCAGCCTATCTGTCATATCAGTACACATGTGGTTAGGAGCTCCAGGGTGTATGGGGGAAGTGTTAGTCTCGGTCCCAGGGTGGGGGGTGCAGCCCAAGTACAAGCAACAGCCAAAGGCTGAGCGCCTGTACTTTCCCCCTTCTCGAGGGTCTGAAGGCAACCCACACTTTGTGGAAAACTTTCACCAACTTTCACCTCAGAAACAGGGGTTGGGGGTGGGGGTGGGGATGGGAGGGAAGGGGGGGAGTGCGGTGTCCTGGCTTTTATCTCTTTGTCAAGGGTGCGGCACCCAGGCACTGTATGCAAAAACAGGATATTTGCTCTTCTGGGGCAGCTGCCTTTTCTCCATAGGGCGGCCACACCACGGTTTCCATGGCAACCAGTGATTATGGTAAAAACAAAAGTGTGAGACCTTGGAGAGGGGGAGAGCCAGGCTGTTTTGGAGGGGAGCCATCATCTCCCCTTCCCCTTTGTCCTCAGCTCTCCTTCTGAGAGCCCTGGGCTGAGCCCGCCTGACAACAGCCTCTAGGATGGAGAAGAGAGGCCCAGGGAAGCATGGGACAATGGACTTCTGGGAGTATCAGGACACTTGGCTTCCAACCCCAGAATCTGGACTTACTAAATAGCTTCAGCCCAGTTGCCGGACAGGCGGCTCTCTTTCATGCAATGGGCAGGGGACACCAGGGTCCTGGGGTGAAGGGCTGGGGCATAGGGGCCTCCGAACCTAAGAATATGAATCCTCCGCATGGTAATGGGCCCAGAATGCCTGAGGCTTTCATGCTCTCAGATTCCCTCCCACAGAGCCTTCAAGTCTGTCATCCCCAGTAAATATTTCATTGCTGCTCCTAAAACAAGTGACTTTATCTCCCTGAGTTTCAATCCCCTTGAAATACCATAATTAATGAGAGATGCCCAAAGCCTCCTAAATCCCTCTTGCCATGTGCCTCCTCTTGGATATGACCCCCACCCCAATTTGGACCTTCTTCACCTGTCATCTGGAGCCTCCTCACTGGTCACACTGCCTCCAATCTCTGCCCTGCCATTAATTAATCCTGTACAGAGTAACCTTCTGAATTTAGAGGCCTGCTCACATCACTCTCCTGCTCCCCAGAAATCTAGCAGCTCCCAAATGTCTAGAGCAAAGTGCAACCTCCTCAGCCTGTCATTCAAGGCTCCAACATCCTGTCCCAAATTTCTTTCCCAGAATTCCTCTTCAAACACCCCGTGTTTCATCTATGGCTTTGTTGTCTGGTCTTCTCTTGATGCCGGCAGTTTACAAGCATTAACATAGGCTGCCCCCGCACCGCCACGTCTGGAACACACATCTTCCTCCAAGTTGTTCCTTATTGGAATTCTTCCTGTCCTTCAAAACCCAGCTGAGGTGATAGCACCTTCCCTGATCCCTCCAGGTAGAAGTCATTCCTCCCTCCTTGAAGAGACTCACAGACCACTGGAGATGGAAGAGAACTTTGAGGTCAGCCCCCTGATCTTTGCTGTCATTCAGTCATTTCAGCACCATCCAACTCTTTGTCACCCCATTCAGGGTTTTCTTGGCAAAGATGCTGGGGTGGTTTGCCATTTCCTTTGCCATCACATCTTATAGATAAGAAAACTTAGGCAAACAGGGTTAAGTGACTTGCCTAGGGTCACACAGCTAATAAGTATCTGAGGCCAGATTTGAACTCTGGAAGATGAGTCTTCTCGACTCTTGATGCTCTAGGTACTGTGGAGCCACCTAGCCATCCACTGACCTTACTGATATTGAAATGGAGGCCATGAGAGGCCGAGAGTTGCCCAATGTCATATAGAAAATCAGTGACCCCAGGGGCAGCTAGTTGGAGCAGTGGCCCTGGATTCAGAAGGACCCGAGTTCAAATCCATCCTCAGACACTTGACACTTACTAGCTATGTGACCCTGGGCGAGTAACTGCCTCACAAATTGGAAAAAAAAAAAAATCAATGGCTGATCTGAAAAAGAGGATAATGGAATGTACCTCCCACCAGCCTCTGCAGAGGTTGGCAACTCACTGAGTGTGGAACGCCACGTATCGTCTTTTTGCTTTGCTCATCTGCTTTTTCCTCCTCTTTTTTATTCTTTGTTATAAGGGATGGGTCTCTCATGGTGGGAAGTGGGGCAGGGAAGTGGGCAGAGATTGAACATATTGGGAAATAGAAGTAATAAAAGACAAAAAACCTCAAATTAATGCAAATTTTTTTCAAAAATACAATTTAAAGGGGGCAGCTAGATGGCGCAGTGGATAAAGCACTGGCCCTGGAGTCAGGAGGACTTGAGTTCAAATCTGACCTCAGACACTTGACACTTACTAGCTGTGTGACCCTGGGCAAGTCATTTAACCCTCACTGCCCCCACCCAAAAAAAAAATACAATTTAAATAGAAATTTAAAACATTAAAAAAACCATCAGTGGCAGATAAGGAAACTGAGGCCCCAACAGGAGAATATATTAGATCTGATCACTGACCTGGGAAGTAAAAAGACCTAGTGTCCAATCTCAGCTCTGAGAAGCAAGAGTAATTTAATAGACAGGACACCAGAGTTGGAGCCTGAGAGACTTGAATACAGATCCTGCCTCTGATATTCATGAGTTGCGTGACCCTTAATTTAACTTAATTTCCCTGTGCCTCAGTTTCCTCACTGATAAAACGAGGGGGTTAGATTCAATGCAAGGGGTGGGAGATAGCACCTATGTATAGCATCTACTCCATATAGCACCTACTATGTGGCAGATACTGTGCACTTTATACAAATATTATCTTGCTTGATCCTTATATCAACCCTAGGAGGTAGGTACAATTGTTGCCCGTTTTACAGATGAAGAAACTGAGGTACATAGGAGGTGAAGTGGCTTCCCCAAGGTCTCACAGCTAGTAAGTGTCAGAGACTGGATTTGAACTCAGGTCTTCCTGACTATAGGCTTGGTGTTCTGTCCACTTCACCAGCTGCTTCTAAAGGTGGCCTCTGGGGTCCTTCCAGCTCTAAACCTATTACGGTGTGATTTTATTCATGCTATTAAGTCACTTTCCTCGCACCTTAAACACTTGTATTTTTTCTCTAGGAATACAGAGAAGAAGAGAAGAGTTTTAGTAAGAGCAAGAAAAAATTACCCAAACTCCTCCTTGACCTGATGAAAGAGCCCTTTGTGGAGCTCTAAAGGATACCAAGTATGGGAAGGGGATGCCTTGGAAAAGATGGGTACAACTCATTCTGCTTGGCCCCTCTGTTCAGAACGAGGAGCAGTGGGTGGAAGGTGTAGGAAAACTGGCGTAAGCTTAATACAGAGGAACAGAAGCAGCTAGGTGGCACAGTAGATAGAGCACCGGCCCTGGAGTCAGGAGGACCTGAGTTCAAATCTAGCCTCAGACACTTGACACTTACTAGCTGTGTGACCTTGGGCAAGTCACTTAACCCCAATTGTCTCACCAAAAAAAAAAAAATACAGAGGAACAACTTCCAAGTCATCATAGCCGACTCAAAGTCCTGCCTCAGGCCAGAGAGCCTTGGGGCTCTTTAAACAGAGGCTGAATGACCATTTTTGGGGTGGGGGTGGGGGGTTGGACCTCGGGCAAAGGTTAGACCGGTCCCCTGGGAGGTCCCTCACACCTCTGAGCTTCTCTACCCACACTTGAACCCTCCATGAAATGACTGGGTTAAAATAAAATGCTGGTTTCTTCTTCATTAGTACCGAAGAAGGACTGTGACTCCTTGGCCATGAGGATCGGCCAAGCTGAGGAGAATCACGGCTCCTCACAAACCTCAAGTGACAGTTCCTGTGGCCAAACAACTCACCCTCTGGTGCTGCCCCTCTGGGGATAAGATACTGAGGGCCAAATGACAGGCAAGGCACAGCGGATGCCAGGACCAAAATGAACCAGTCCTGGCTGCAATGAAGAGGATGTTGGGGAAGGCCTGGACCCCCACTGCCCCAGTAGGATGGAAGCTTCAGCAGTGCAGGTCCTAGTGAGTTTTTGTCTGTGAATTACCAGTGCCTGTCACCCAGCAGGAACTTAGTAAACGCTTGTTGAATGAATAAAGCCCAATATTAATGTGAGTGAGGAGCGTATCATTTTTTGGTCCAGTGGTTTCTGACTCTTTGTGACCCCATTTGGGGTTCTCTTGGCAAAGATACTGGAGGGATTCGCTGTTTCCTTCTCCAGCTCATTTTACGGACGATGAAACTGAGGCAGACAGGGTTAAGTGACTTGCCCAGAGTCACACAACCAGTAAGTGTCTGAGGCCGGATTTGAACTCAGGGAGATAAGTCTTCCTGAAGCCAAGTCCAGCACTCTATCCACTGCACCAGTATTATTAGAGCTGAGAGTGGCCTTTGGAGATCTACCCTAAGTACCTCACTTTACATATGGGGAAACTGGGGCCCAAAGACTGGAAGGACTTGCCCTTCAGTGACAGAGCAGAGACGAGGCTCCCTATGGCAAAGTGGGAAGAATCCTGGACTTGTGGCTAAAAGGCCCGAGTTCAGGTCCCAGTTCTGTGACCACCTGTCTCTGTGACCCTGGGCAAGGCCTTTCTTCTCTGTGGGCATCAGTTTCCTTTCTCTGTACAACAAGGGGGTTGAACTAGATAATTTTTGAGGTCCCTTCCAGGTCTAAATCTTATGAATTCTGACCCCATCTAGATTCTCTATGGCGGGCAAATTGTTTCTCCAGTGAAGGTCACCCACAGGACCCCATTAGGAAACAGCCTGGTAGAGAAATAGTGTGGTGTAGGGCCTTCCTTTGACAGTCTTCCTCCTGCCTCATCTCTCTAGCCTGTCCATTCAGATACCTCTCCAGCTGGGACACAAACCACACACACACACACACACACACACACACACACACACACACACACACACACAGACATGTGCACGCGCGCCCTCTTTTTGCATTGTCCAAGTTGACCATGCTTGATTATCCCCCCCTGCCCAGGCCCCCCGCACCACCCCCCTCAAGAGCTAAAAGGTATACATATGCAAACATTCCACCCTCCTGTTTCCCACCACAGCCCACGTCCTCTCTGATTCTAGGTATCTGGTATCAGGCTCGTGGCAGCCTCTGCCCCTCCCATCATCCCTTTGCTGAGATGATGCTGCTGCTGCTGCTGCTTTGGTCTCTCTTCCCCACCCCCAACAGCACATGGCTTCTCACGGGCCGGTATCTCTCCCATTTCTCAGAACTGTGGCTGTAAGTGAAAGCTAGTACACTGCCTTCCAGCGTCCAAACCACAGCCTTTCATGCCCCTACCCCCACCCCCACCCCCACCTGCATCTCCACCCACTGGCTGCACGCACACATGGCTCTGCCTGGCCGGCACAGATGCACTCGGGAAATGGCTGGCATATAGCCGGTGAGCAGCCGGGCCCCAGGAGCAGGAAACCACGACCGGAGTAATAGAGAAATCTCTCAGCTCACCTTAAGGTTGCTCCCTTGACGACAGAAAGAGGAATTGGGAGTCATCTCGTTCACCCGCCCTGGTTTTACAAAGGAGGAAACTGATGTCTGCAGAGGGGAGGGGACTCAGTTACAGTTTTACTTGG
Organism: Dromiciops gliroides; assembly: GCF_019393635.1. Lineage (NCBI taxonomy): Eukaryota > Metazoa > Chordata > Mammalia > Microbiotheria > Microbiotheriidae > Dromiciops > Dromiciops gliroides. The sequence continues at coordinate 676,598,972 of NC_057861.1, read as the reverse complement.
AGCGGGCTCTGACGCCAACACCTAGAATTCCCAATCCAGTGTTTTTTCACCCAGCCTGCCCCACGCCTAGGATCTGGTGCCACTGATCCAGAGGATCCAATTGTAAATCCAGCTGTAAATCATTTCCTCAGAATGCAGTAACGCTGGTGGAGGGAGGAGGAACAAACCAGGCAGGAAAGGTCTCTCCTGATTGGGAGGAAGGGCCCTCTGTCATTACCAATGCCCGATAACCCCAAGCCGTCCCTGCCATTACAGCCTGGCTTCTGGTCCCTGTCCCAACTTGTCACCTTGTCACAGCATCTCCAGACAACTAAGGAACGAGTCTCATCTTTGATTGAGAAGGAAGGCTAGAGGACCAGCAAACCAAGCTAGGGGGTCCAGGCAACATGGTTTTGTGGATAGGGTGCTGAACTTGGATCAGGAAGATCTGGGTTCTGATTCTGCCACAGACACTGTTTGGGTGACTTGGGACAAATCACTTGATATCTCTATGTCTCAGCTCCCTCATCTTTAAAAAGGGGTTGGAATCAATGCTCTCTTAACTCCCTCCCAGCTGTAAATCTTTGACACATTGATCCCAACCTTCAGAAGACCTGAGTTTGGGTCTCTCTGCTGGTTACTGCCTGTGTGAACTTGGGGAAGTCTTTTTCCCTGTTAGCCTTAGTTTCTCCATTTGTAAAATAAGAAAGGCGGGACTAAATGACTTCCCAAGGCCCTTGCAGCTCTAAGTTTCTATAATCCTTGAGGAAGAAGAAGAGGCGGCAAGGACTGGGAAGGGATGGGGAAGACCTGAGCTTTGTCCACTCTGTACTTGTGCGTCCCTCACCCAGCTCTTCCAGGGAATGTTTGTGTGAGAGGCTTTTTCCAGAAACACACGTTCCTAGAAGCTAATGCTCTGGGTACTGCCCTACTTGGCTCTAGCCCAGCCCTGCCTTGCCTTGGCTGCTTCTTCCTCTGTCACCTGCCAGTCAAGAACAAAGACTGGGATACCCAGAGACCTCAGAGGACCACGTAGGCTATGACAGACTATGGAGTACAGAGCATCACAGATTTTGCAGATGAGTAAACTGAGGTTGGGAAAGAAAACAATTTGCTCATGGTCTCACAGAGAATAAGCAGCAGAGCCAAGACTCAAACTCGATAAAAAAAAAAACCCCAAAAAACCCAGAACTCACCCTGCTACATGGTGATGTCTCTTATCAACCAGTGTCTGGGCTAATCCCAAGGAAGGCTAGGACTAAGGTCACAAAAGAGGCCTTCAGGGTCACAAAATGGAGCAAAGAGATAGTTTATACAAGGAGTGTGTGAAGGGTGACAAAATGTCGCACTGCAAGGGACCTCAGACACCCTCCAGTCCAATGCCCTCACTTTACAGGTGAGGAAATAAACTCACAGAAGCTCAGATGACCTCCCCAAGGTCACACAGGGAGGAAGCAGCCAACCTGGGACCCAAAGCCCAGCACTCCTTCCATGATATCATGTTCCCTTCTCCAGAGGCTGTTTCTCAACACCCCTTCCTCTGCCATAGGGGACTGGGGGCATTTCTATGCGTCAGACTTCCTGGCTAGGTCAGGATAACCCGGGTTGCCTCACTCTACTTGGCCAGTCTGTGACTAGGGATGGTCTCAGTAGAAGGTGGGAGACTCAAGGCAGCTAGATGGTGCAGTAGATAGAGCACCGGCCCTGGAGTCAGGAGTACCTGAGTTCAAATCTGGCCTCAGACACTTAACACGTACTAGCTGTGTGACCCTGGGCAAGTCACTTAATCCCAATTGCCTCACTAAAAAAAACAGAAAGAAAGAAAGAAAGAAAGAAAGAAAGAAAGAAAGAAAGAAAGAAAGAAAGAAAGAAAGAAAGAAAGAAAGAAAGAAAGAAAGAAAGAAAGAAAGAAAGAAAGAAAGAAAGAAAGAAAGAAAGGAAGAAAGAAAGAAAGAAAGAAAGAAAGAAAGAAAGAAAGAAAGAAAGAAAGAAAGAAAAAGAAAAAGAAAGAAAGAAGGTGGGAGACTGTATCCCTATGCATTATCTACACACAGGTACAAAGAGGGAAAGTGCAACCTGAGAATAAGAGCCTTAATTCTAGCTCTGGTGCCTTCTTGGTCTTTGGGCAAGTCCCAGAGCGTCAGTTTCCACATCTGTAAAATGGGGGTGTATCCTGTCTTCTTAGAGGCGTTATGGGAACACACTTAAGAAACTAGAGAGATGGGGGCTGAGGTTATTGATATTCTCCCCAGGATTGTCACAAGGCTCCCATAGTCCAGACCTCTCCTACTGTTCTTAGTTCCATCCATCTTTTATTAAGAGTTTAATAAGTAAACCAAAGAAAAATAATTCCTAGAAGCCGAAACATCCCTCAGAGAATTTGGCAGCTGAATGGACGGGACCGGCGCGCCCTCTACTGGTAGCATACTGTCATCATCGACCCAGATTTCCTAAAAGCCTTTCCATTTTCCACTGTAGACATTGAGAAAGTAGCTTCAGATCACAGAATTCTAGAGCCCCAAGGTATCTATGGAGAACAATGGACCAGACGCTCAAAATCTTGGCACCGTCTTCCTGCTCCTTCACTTCTCATGTAAATCAGCCATCAGGTCCTATCATTTCCACCCCAACAACATTTCTCCAATCTTTCCTCTTTTCTCAAGCACCTGGGTTCAGATCCCACCTTTGATATTTTCTGTGTGACCTTGGACAAGTAGCTTAACTTTCTTAGGCCTCGATTTCTCTAACCAGAAAATGAATAAGATGGTCTCTGAGGTACTTGCTTCCTGATCCATAAACCAGAACATAGTGTAGGATTATGGATTAAAAACTGAAAGGTCACTTAATCCATACCCCTCTATTTCACAGATTAGGAAAATGAAGTCCAGAAGTGAATGGCCTGACTGTCACACAGAATTTGAACTCAGCTCTAGCTGAATTTGAAGCAGGTGCCCATTCCATCCCACTGCATTGCTGTCCTAAAAACTACTGCTTGGATTATTACAACAGCTATCAGGGCTTCCTGACTCCACCTTGCCTGCTCAGTCACTGCTCTGCCCCCTATCCTTCCATTATTCACTTTGCCAGAATTATCTTCCTCATGCAAAGATCAGCCGAGTTATTACTTTGTGCAAAAAAACCTCCCACAGCTACCTATTGTCTACTGAGTGAGGTGCACACTCTTCTGTTGGTATCCAAGACCTTCCACAATATACCACCATTCCTTCCTCAGCAGTTATTGCTCCCGTCCCCATATTCTATCCCAGCCAAATGGATAGCTCTCTAAACTTTGAGAAAGCCCTGCCCCTAGACATCCTGCAATGTCTTCCTTGTTCACCTACTGAATTCCTATATATTTTTAAAGCCTAACTCAAATGCCAGCACTTCTAAGATCAAGGTCTACCATGATTCCTGAATCCCCATGAATGGTGATAACCTGGATCGACTCTTGTCACCTCTCACCTCGAAGTCACCCTTCTTCCAGTTTCTCCCTTCTCCAGTGCTTTTCTGCACAGTTGCCTAATGCTGATACACCTATAACAGAACTGACCAGGTCACTCTCCCTTCTTCAGAATCTTCAGTGGCTCCCTATTACCTCTAGGAGAAAATACCTGACTTCTCCACCTGGTTTGTAAAGCTCTCCACAATCTAGGCCCCAGCCTAGTCTCATTTCCTATCATTTCCCTTCAAGCACTCTCTGCTCCAGTGAAACTGGCCTACTAGTTACTGCTCATAACATTCCATCTCTATCCTCCATGTCTTTGTTCAGCTGATGCAGCATGTCTGGTGTACTCCTCCTCCTCCTCCTTTTCGAAGCCTCTTAGAATTTCTAGCTCCCAGGAGGCCCAGTTCAAGTGCTTTTGGACACTCCTACAGGAGGCCCTTCCTGAACCCCCCAGGGGATAATGTTGACTCTGACCCCTTGGTGGTTAATGTTGCTGCTCTTGAATTTATTTTCTGTGTAATTTTGTTTACTTATCTGTGGACTCATTGAACCCCTCCCTTCATCCCAGCAAATTATAGGCTCCTGAAGTACAGGATCTCATTTCCTTTTTGTGTTCCTTGTACATAACAGGAAGTTAATAAATGTATGTCAAATTGAATTAAATATATTGTGATTTTGCGATCTTTGTCCTCTCAGCTTCAACAAATATTTACTGAACACCTACTATATGCAGGATTCTAAGCCAGGCAGTGAGCAGAAGTATGGGGAGGGGGAGGGAATAAGCATTTATTAAGCACCTACTATGTACTAGGCACCGTGCTAAACACTTTTGATCTTCACAACAACAACCCTGTGAAGTAGGTACTATCATTATCCCCATTTTGCAGTCGAGGAAACTGAGGCAGGCAGAGGTTAAGTGCATTGTCTGGGGTCACACAGCTAGTAAGGATCCGAGGCTGGATTTGAACTCAGGTCTTGCTGCTTCCAGGTCCAGAGTTCTATGCACTACAGCACCACCTAGATGCCTCAGATGTAAGGTGAGAGCCTATGCTGGCATGAACAAGGAGACAAGCATGAAGAAGAGATAGTCTCTGCCAGCAAGGAACTCAGAGTCCAGTAGGTAGTGGGGTAAGACATGGATGCTGTATGGACATAATGATGAAATAGAGAGTACAGAGCATGATGAGGGTACACAGAGAAATGCAAATGATGTTGTAGGAATTCTGAGGAAAGAGAAGACACTTCCAGCTGGGGTGAGGGACTGACTTGGGAAATTAGGAAAAGTTTCTTAGAAGAGGTGGAAGGGTGGGATTTTATGGGCTGGAATCATGGTAGGTATCATGGGCTGGTGATTAGTGCTGGCTCCTTGCCAGGTATAGTCTCTTTCTTTCTCTCTCTCTCTCTCTCTCTCTCTCTCTCTCTCTCAGGGCAATGAGGGTTAACTGACTTGCCCAGGGCCACACAGCTAGTGTCAAGTGTCTGAGGCCAAATTTGAACTCAGGTCCTCCTGAATCCAGGGCTGGTGCTTTATCCACTGTGCCACCTAGCTGCCCCAAAACTTTACTTAGGTATAGTCTCTTAAATGCAATTGTGGGGAACTAGAATTACCTTTGGGTCATAAGTCACTCACTCCAATTTTCTGAGCCTCAGTTTCTTCATCCATAAATGGGTGTAGGCTCCCTCATAAATACTTACAATACCTAGCTCATAAGGTTATGATGAGGAAAGCTCTTTATAAACCTTAAAGCCCAAGAGATATGGGAGCTTCTACCAGTATCACACTCTATCTACCCAGGTGTTTGCCACACTTTGGTGGTGGTGACAGGGGTGGAAAAAATCAGTACCGGCTCCCTCCCGTCTTTGCAGAGTTGGGGCACTATGGATGCCAAACACTGAATGCACAGTCTAGCTCAGGAGGGGTGTGGTTTGACTTTGAAAACACTTTCTCTTTTTTTGTTGTTTTCCTGTAGGGTATGGTTCACTGGGGAGAGGAGGGAGGAGGGGTACTTGGGTAAATGAAAGTAAAATAAAAAACAAAAAATAGCAATGAAATTTTAAAAAGAAAAGAAAAAGGGAAATCAGTGCTGAGTAGACGCTTAGTTTTGCCAGGAGGGGAGCCAGAGCAGGTGTCCAAAGGACATGGATAACGATGATGCCTGGTCTAGGATCTGGGTCATATAAGGATTAGTTGAAGGAACTTGTAGCCGCTAGATGGCGCCATAGTGCATAGAGAGCCAGGCCTGAAGTCAGAAAGACTCATCTTCTTGAGTTCAAATGGGGTCTCAGACACTTAGTGGCTGTGTGACCCTGGGCAAGTCACTTAACCCTGTTTGCCTCAGTTTCCTCATCTGTAAAATGAGCTAGGGAAGGAAATGGTGAACCACTTCAAGTATCTTTTCCAAGAAAAGCCCAAATTGGGGCAGCTAGGTGGCACAGTGGATAGAGCACTGGCCCTGGAGTCAGGAGGACCTGAGTTCAAATCCGGCCTCAGACACTTAACACTTACTAGCTGTGTGACCCTGGGCAAGTCACTTAACCCTAACTGCCTAACCAAAAAAAAAAAAAAGAAAAGCCCAAATAGGGTCATGAAGAGTTAGACACAACTGAAAATGACTAAACAACAAAAAAGAACTTGGGGTGCTTACCCTAGAGAAAAGGCTTTGCTAACAGCCTTAGTCATCAGTGAGCCCTCCAGCCTCTAAATTCTTAAATCACTATCTACCTCTCCTGCAAGGGTAGTGTGGTCCAGTGGAAAGAATACATGATTTGAAGTCAGGAGGCCTGGGTTGGCATCCCAGCTTTGACACTTCCTGGCTGTATAATGAACTGTGGGGGAAGCTGCTTGACCTCTGTGCCTCAGTTTACTAGATAATAACCCTGCACTCCTCACCCCACAGGGTTGTCATTAGAATGTACTCAGTAAACCTAATGAGTATTCTATCTGTGCAGTGCTCAGCACAGTGCCTGGCATATAGTAGGTGCTTAATAAATGCTTATTTCCTTTCCTATAACAGCACAGTGCCTGGCATACAATAGGTGCTTAATAAATGCTTATTTCCTTCCCTCTAAATAGAAGCTATAGCATCTTTTCACTTGGCTCCTAGGGACTATCAGTTCCATAAGTAGTTTGTCTCCCCAGCTAGACTGGGGGCATCCTGAGGGCAGGAACCATCCCCCTCAACACCCAGCCCAGTTCATGGCTTTCCACACAGCAGATGAGGAGCACATATTCACAGAATGAATGAATGAAGGATTACATTTTCCAATGCAAACAACCTGGTCACCCATGACAACCCTCCCCCCACTAGGAAACGCCGGCCTCAGTGCCACAGACAGCTTCCTACCTCAGTTTCAGGCCGAGGGATGAAGACTGGCGGTGCCATCTTGAGGGTGAGGCCCTGGAAATCCCATTCACCAATGACATATTGCACGGGCATCCTGTAAAAGAGAAATACCCTCAAGAGCTGGCTTAACCCACCCCAAACTATGGACCCCCAAAAGCCAATGACCTGGCAGGAGACATAGGCATGCCAGCCCCATGGAGGGCAGTACTAGGAGTGTAATGTTCTGATGGGGTTTGTAGGGCAGGTTTGTGTCTCCCTTCCTCCCAGAGTTCCTCAGTTCTAACCAAAGGCTTCCTTGGGGCGGGACCATGTCTTCCCAGAAAGACCAGGGACTCTCCTGGGACCTTACTCTACCAACTCCCCTGGCCCTCTTAACCAAGCTAGGAGGAAAGAAGAAATAAAGATGGTGGAAACAGGTGATGGGAGGAAAGGGGGAAAGGACTGGAGCCACTGAGAGGAAAAGAGGCAGGTGAAGGACCTGCCTTTGGCCATGTCCCACCTCTGAAGCCTCCGAGCGCACAGCTCTCCAATCTGCTCCTGCTGAAGCTTGGTGATGGGGGTGGATCTTTGGCTGGCCGGCAGGCTCTGAAACTAAGCACAAGTGACTCTGAGCTGATCTGCAGGCTGTGTTTCCCCAGCCCACACACACACGCCCACCCTCCAGAGGGCCCAGGGCCAGGCTGGCACTGTGTGATCCTTAATCTTTCTGGGCCTCAGTTTCTTCATCTGCAAAAGGAGGGGGTTGCACTAGGTGGCTTCTCGGTCCCTTTTGTCTCCCAATCTATGATGCTAAGTCAAACTCAAGCATCTCAGAGCCTTCCAGGATCCAGAAGCTCACCCCAGGGGCAGAGAGGGGAGACTGATGCCTGAGCCTGGGTCTTCCCAGTGGGACAAAGAGAGGAGGGAAGAAAAACCAGGAGGGGAACAGAGGTCTACAGAAGGGCTGAGCACCCCCCAATTCTCCAGGCTCCCAGCCTCCAGCTACCCAGGGCAAAAGTCCAGGCCCTCTCCTTTTCTGCAATAGCTATCTGAGCTGAGAAAGGACTGAATTCTTCTATTGCTAACACCACCCCCCTCGCCACTACACACACACACACACACACACACACACACACGCCCCTCTAAGGGATGAAACCAAGGCCAATTTATACATGAGTCATCCCTCCCCTCTACATGGTCCAGCCCTAGTATTCAAAAAACAGGGGCTGAGACATCATTCAACATAAAATACATTTCAAGAAGCTGCTTCACAGAGCAGGGCAGGGTGGTAAAAAGACACCAGGGTATTCGGGGTCAAAGGTTGTGATTTTGTTTGTTTTGGTTTGGTTTTTGTTTTTTCCTTTGTGAGGAGATTGGGGTTAAGTGACTTGCCCAGGGTCACACAACTAGTAAGTGTCAAGTGTCTGAGGTCATATTTGAACTCAGGTCCTCCTGAATCCAGGGCCGGTGCTCTATCTACTGTGACACCTAGCTGCCCCAAAGGTTGTGATTTTGAAACCCTGGATCTGTCATTGACTACCCACAGGCAATTCCATCCCCTTTCTGGGCACCCTGCTATGAGCCCCAGAGAGGCGGCAGGGGCCTGTCTGAGGTTACACAGCCAATAAGCTACTTATTCCACAACTGAACTCCTACCATGTGCAGAGCCCTGGGCTTGTGCTGGGGGACGACAAAGATGCATAAGTCATTGTGCCTGGCCTCAAGGGGCTTACAGTCTAAGACTCAAACAACTGTACTAAAAGGCCAACTGTGGCTACTGATAGAAGAAGTTACAAAGGAAGAGCTTTGGCAGTAGGAGAGGACAACATGTGGGAAAGGGAAAATAGGAAAGGCTTCCTGGAAGGGGTGGCAACTGATCTGGGTCTGAAAAGAGAGGAGAATTCTGACAGGCAAAACTGGAAAAGTGAGAGGGAAGACTGTGTCTAACTGTAAAATTTATTGTTATAAATTTGCAAATATGTTTTCACATGTATAATTGATTATTGCTTGCCTTCTCAAAGTATGAGGGAGGGGTGGAAAGAAGTCAGAACTCAAAAAAATTTAAAATGAATGTTAAAAATAAATAAACAATTAGTTTTTTTTAAAGTGACTATAAAGCAGTTATCCATGAATTTATCTAAACTCTTCCTGGGGTGGGGAAGTTAGGTGGTGCAGTGGATAAAGCACTGGCTCTGGATTCACAAGGACCTGAGTTAAAATCTAGTTTCAGATACTTGACACTTACTAGCTGTGTGACCCTGGGCAAGTCACTTAACCCCAATTGCCTCACCAAAAAACCAAACCAAAACAAAAAAACAACCGTCTTCCTGGACAGATTTAGGATTTAACCTATTACCCCAATACTCTGTGCTGGTGGAAATTCTGGAACCTGCCTGGTGTCCATGAACTTAAAAAATATTGATAAATGTTTCGACATAATTGGCTACTATGAAATCCTGTGGGGCAACTAGGTGGCGCAGTGGATAGAGCACCAGCCCTGGAGTCAGGAGTACCTGAGTTCAAATCCGGCCTCAGACACTTAACACTTACTAGCTGTGTGACCCTAGGCAAGTCACTTAACCCCAATTGCCTCACTAAAAAAAAAAAAGAAAAGAAAAGAAATCCTGTGTGGTTTTTGCATTTAAAAGCATTGTTCTTGGGCAGCTAGGTGGTCTGGTGGATAAAGCACTGGCTCTGGATTCACAAGGACCTGAATTCAAATCTGGCTTCAGACACTTGACACTTACTAGCTATGTGACCCTGGGCAAGCCACCTAACCCTCAGTGCCCCACAATAAAATAAAATAATAAAATAATAAAATAAAATAAAAGCATTGTTCTGAGAAGAAGTCCCTAGGCTTTACCAGGCTGCCCAGGGGGACTGGGACATTGCTAATATTTTCATTCCCAATGCTTAGCACAGTACCTGATACTGTAAAATGCTTAATAAATGCTTTCTGAGATCAAAAAAGGCTCAGTACCCTTGCTATAGACCCACTGTGTGTGTCTGTGGACACTATAATTAGTACCACCTTCTTCCTAAGTAGAAGGCATTTGAATGAAGAGGATAAGGGTTTTGCCCAAGGGTAACTGGGCTGTGATTACCAAGCCCGGAACTGGTTGGGTCATCCTGGCCTTCTTGTTGGAAAATCAAAGTCCTTCAAGAGAGTGATGGAGGAAGTAAGGATGACTAGCCACACTCTATGGATGAAGGATCCAAGTAGGCTGTTGCCCCTTCAAGGTCACCTACCACAGGCAGTGATAGACCAGGTACATTTCCCAGGCTCCTCTCCTTAGAGGGGGAGCTTAGGAGAGTCAGCACAACTCTATCAAGAACAAGGAGGTCCTGCCCGACTAACCTCATCTCCATTTCCGACAAGGCCACTACACTGATAGATATGGAGAGTGTTATAGACCCCAGTAACCTAGATTTCAGCCCAGCATCTGATGAAGTCTCTCATGCTGCACTTGACGACCGAATGGAGACGTGGGCTAGGAGTCAGCATGATTAGGTGGATATGGAAATGGTTGAATGGCCAGCCATGAGGAGAAGACGTTAAAGTCCAGTAAGGGTCAATGAACATTAAACCAACCACCTTTTTAAGAGGGCGCTAATGGAAAATCCCAGGGATCTGTCCTTGGTCCTGGGTTGTTTTTTCAATGACCAGGCCAAAAACATACATTTATCATCCAACATTGAGGCTCTGTAATTCCTAGTGTCTTAAGCCCTAGGGTGTCTTTTTGTGCCAAAGAATCTGTGGCCAACCATCAGTCCAGCTTCCTGGACCTCTAAGTAACTGATAGCATTTCGTTCAATTATGAATGGAGGCAACAAACTAACTGCCTTTTGGGAAGGGGTCTGCAGGCTTAGCCAGATTCCACCAAAAGAGTTTGGGACACACAAAAATGGTTAAAAACAAAAACAAAACCAAAAATCCCCTACTTTTACTGCACAATATATGCCCTATCATAATGCAGGTTATAGTGCAAAGAGTTCTACATTCAGAAGCTCTAGGTTCGGATTTCACCTCTGAGACTTACCTTTATAACCTTGAAGAAGAATAATAGCTAGTGTTCATGTAGCGCTTTAAGGTCTGCAAAATGCCTTAGGAATATGATTTCAGGGGCAGCTAGGTGGCGCAGTGGATAAAGCACCAGCCTTGGATTCAGGAGGACCTGAGTTCAAATCTGGCCTCAGACACTTGATACGTGCTAGCTGTGTGACCCTAGGCAAGTCACTTAATCCCCATTGCCCCGCCAAAAATAAAAAGGGGCAGGGGGGAGAATATGACTTCATTTTATCCTTACAACAACCCTGGAAAGTAGGAGCTATTATTATCCCTATTACTATGTCCATATTATTGTTATCCCCATTTTGCAGTAGAGGAAACTGAGGCACAAAGAGTTAAGCAACTTGCCAGGGTCATACAATAAATAAGTATCTTAAGCAGGATTCAAACTCAAGTCTTATTGAGTCCAAGTCCCCGACTCTTATCATCTGTGTCACTTAGCTCCATAAGTCTCTTAAATCTCCTTGGCCTCAGTTTCTTCTCTATAAAATGGAGTGGGGGGGGGGGTTGAACTAGATGGCCTCTAAAGTTCCCCCAAGGTCTAGATTCACGATCCTGCAAAAACTAAATTACCTGTGGATTTGTCTTATTTCCCCAATAATGGATGAAAAAGTGTTTATTTAATGTCAACACTGTGGCAAACATTGTTATAAGAGCTGAGAATACAATTAGAAAAGTGAGGGGCAGTTAGGTGGTGCAGTGGATAAAGCACCAGCCCGGGATTCAGGAGGACCTGAGTTCAAATCTGACCTCAGACAGTTGACACACACTAGCTGTGTGATCCTGGGCAAGTCATTTATCCCTCATTGCCCCACAAAGAAAAAGAAAAAGAAAAGAAAAGTGAGACCATCCCCACTCATGTTATAGCAAGTGGAAGGGGACAAGGGGAGGGATGATAAAAGCAAGAGTATATTAAGAGAGGCAGTAGTCAGAAGCAAAACAGACTTTAGAGGAGGGTCAAGATAAAAAAAAAAAAGAGCAAGGAGGCTACATAGAAGAAAATAGAATGAAGGGAAATACAGTTAGTAATCATAAATGTGAATGTGAATGGGATGAATTCACCTACAAAACAGAAGCAGATAACAAACTGGATTAGGAACCAGAATCCGACAATATGTTGTTTATAAGAAACATACTTGAAACAGAAATACATACAGAGATGTAAGATAAGGCGCTGGATCAGAATCTAATACTTCAGCTGAATAATTTGGGGAGCAAAACATACAAGGGGGCGGGGTTCAGCTGCAGAGGAGGTGACAAGACCCAGTGGTCCTTAGAGTGCATTGGCAGATCAGATGGCAATGCCTATAGGTCAGCTGGGCTGATAGCAAAGTCCCGTGGCCCTCCATTTTATGGGAAGGATTATGATTGGTGTTTCCCTGCTTATCCAAGCAGTATGAAAAGCCATGGGGCAAGAGAGCATCATTTAGTTGGGAGGAGGGGTAAGGAACTTGCAGGGACAGTGGAGTGGAAGGGACCCAAAATCACAAACTCTGACTGGGCAGAGCCCATCCCAGCCTAGCTCTACCTGTAACTCCCTTGGAGGGAGCTAGCCCAGGGTGGCGGATGGTGTCTTCTCTCAGTATCCCCTGTGGATGAATAAAGTGTACTGAGCAGAACAGGTGCTTAAATTCAATCTCCTTCAGAGCCACCAGGGTGATTAGTTGCTAATGAACTAAGGGAACTGTTTTAAAACAACTGGTTTAAACTCTTCTAGCAGAGGGGTCTTTGCCAGAAAGCACTGCATAACTTAGAAAGGCAGCAGAACTGGGTACGGTTGAGAGAAGGGCAACAAGGGCTAATAGTGTGTGTGTGTGTGTGTGTGTGTGGAGAGGGAGAGGGAGAGAGGAAGAGAGAGAGAGAGAGAGAGAGAGAGAGAGAGAGAGAGAGAGAGAGAGAGAGAGAAATCATGAGCACCAGGAGCCAGCCCATGAGGACACACTGGAAAGAAAAATATTCTAATCTAGACAGACAGGCCAAGAAGAGAAAGTTAAAGATCTATGTATCTTCTTTTTTTTTTTTTTTAGTGAGGCAATTGGGGTTAAGTGACTTGCCCAGGGTCACACAGCTAGTAAGTGTTAAGTGTCTGAGGCCAGATTTGAACTCAGGTACTCCTGACTCCAGGGCCGGTGCTCTATCCACTGCGCCATCTAGCTGCCCCAAGATCTATGTATCTTCCTATGGAAGAGAACTCAGGAGCAAGGGCTTCCCCCACCAACCCTAGAGATGAAAACCTGGGGTATTGTCATAAAGTTTCAAAGAGACCAATGAAGGACCAGAGAAAGGAAGGATAATTTTATACACTTGGTTGTAAATTTATGGATGTTATCCAATGGATTTGGAAGAATCCAATTATGTGGCATCTGCTTAATGCAAACCATTGCAGATACAAAGACCATATTTAAAAAGGAACTTACTCTTTACTGAAGAATGTAGCATTTAAAGAAGGAGCTGACCTGGAGAAGACTCAGGCAGGCCATGATCACAGCCTTCTAATATCTGAGGGCCACTAAATCCTTCTCTAATATGGGGCCATTCTTCCTTTAAATCCTTATGTATAAGGATTAAACCTTTATTATTTATTATTCAGCTCCAGCTAAAGTGGGCTATTCTTTATTTTCTCCTACATACCCTATATTTTCTTGCTTCCTCACCTTTGCCCATGCTGTTCCCTACACCTGAATTATCATCCCTTCTGCTCTCTGGCTGTACTATGCTTATCCTTCTGTTAAAACCTAACTCGGAAAAAAAAAAAAAGGGGGGCGGCTAGGTGGCGCAGTGGATAAAGCACTGGCCCTGGATTCAGGAGTACCTGAGTTCAAATCCGGCCTCAGACACTTGACACTTACTAGCTCTGTGACCCTGGGCAAGTCACTTAAGCCCCATTGCCCCGCAAAAAAAACAAAACAAACAAAAAAAACCCCCTAACTCGGCTTCTGAGTATTCAGCATGGGGCAACTAGGTGGCGCAGTGGATAGAACACCGGCCCTGGAGTCAGGAAGACCTGAGTTCAAATCCAGCCTCAGACACTTAACACTTATTAGCTGTGTGACCCTGGGCAAGTCACTTAACCCCAACTGCCTCACCAAAAAAACAAAAAACAAAACCTTAACTCAGTTACCTCCTCCTCCAGACAGCTGTTCCTGATCCCTCTGTTGATAACTATTCCTCCTCCCCCTACCTCAGCACATCACCTGGTTCCCTGTGTTATTGTGTACTACAATTATGTCTGTTGCTGTCTCACCCCACTACAAGACTGTGACAGCCATTAGAGTAGGGAATGTCCTTTATCTAAACTTAGCATCTCCTCTCCTGCCTAGCACAGTGCTCTAAATACAGTGTGTACCTAATGGGGGATGGAAATAATGTCCCTAATCTAAATTTAACATATCCAAAGCCTAACACAGTGCTCTAAATGCAATGTGTACCTAATGAGGAACAGAAATAAGCATTTATAAGACACCTACTATGTGTTAGGCACTGTGCAAAGCACCTTACAAATATCTCATTATATCCTCACAACAACCCTGAGAGGTAGGTGCTTATATTGTCCTCGTATTACAAGTGAGGAAACTAAGTCAGAGACAAATTAAATGACTTGCCTGGAGACACACATCTAGTAACTGTCTGAGGCTGGATTTGATCTCAGGGCTGGCCTCAAAAGCCTACTAGTTTCATGACCATGGGCAAGTCACTTAGCCCTATTTGCCTCAGTTCCTCATCTGTAAAAAGGAAATGGCAAACCACTCCAGTATCTTTGCCAAGAAAACCCCAAGTGGGGTCACAAAGAGGCAGACACAACTCAACAACTTCCGAACTCTGTGCCTAGTGTTCTGTCTACTGTGCCACCAGCTGCCTAACCTAACAAATGTTGGTTGAATTAAAATGACTCTAGGAACAGATTTATTCCATGTAACCCTGGAGAACAGAACTAGAAGCAGTGGGTGGTACTGACAGGCAACAGATGTTAGCTGAGGGTAGGGAAAACTTTTCTATGAGGCAGAGGAAGCATGATGTTGCAGATGGAAGTCCTCCTTTGAATGTGGCTGGGACTAGATGACAGCTCGAGTCTCTACCAGCTCAGGGGGTCTATAACTCTAAGTAATAAAGGTCAAAACTACAAATAAGTCCAGGAAAAGTAATACATGTTGGTTGCATTAAACTTCTGGCCAATTCACAGCATGTTATCAGTAGAGAGATGAGGGAGTCTGTGCCTTATTCCGAACCCCTTGAGGAAATTGACCATAGCTTCCTCCAGCCAGGGGTTCTTGACCTGGAGCCTGTGAACTTGTCCTTTTTAAAAGACCATTATATTTCATTAGAATTGGTTTCCTTTTCAATCTTATATATTTTGTTTTACAGATTTGAAAATATGATTCTGAGAAGGGGTCCATTGGCTTCACTAGGCTACCCAAGGGACCCATGATTCCAAAATGGTCAAAAACTGAACCATTCCCAGCAGAGCCAGAATCCTGGGCTGGAGAGGTCGTGGGGCTGACCCCAGGCAAAAATTCATATACTTCTATGTGAGTTGCATTAGGAAGAACACTAGATTTGGAAATAGGGGACCCTGGGTTCTAAACTCAGTCCTGTTACTTGCTACCTTTGGGAGACTAAAGAATTCTCTTTCTCTCTGAGCCTCAGTTTACTCCTCTGTAAAACTGGAGATGGAGGATGGGGTGGGGATTAAAAGACAGTATAGGGGCAGCTAGATGGCACAGTGGATAGAGCACCTGACCTGAATTCAGGAGGACCTGAGCTCAAATGCGACCTCAGACACTTAACACTCACTAGCTGTGTGACTCTGGGAAAGTCACTTAACCCCAATTGCCTCAACAAAAATAAATAAATAAATAGATTGAAAAAAAAAAAGACAGTATAGCAGTGGCAGTTAGGTGGCACAGTGGATAAATCACTGGCCCTGGATTCAGGAGGATATGAGTTCAAATCCAGCATCAGACACTAGCCACTTACTAGCTGTGTGACCCTGGGCAAGTCACTTAACCCTCATTGCCGAGCCAAAAAAAAAGGCAGTATGCATAGTGGATAGCGAGCTGGACTTAGAGTCAGAAGGATCTGACTTCGAATATTGCTTCAGACACTAGCTATGTGAGCCTGGGTAAGCCGTTTAACTTCTCAATGCCTCAGTTTTCCCATCTTCTTGTTGTTCAGTTGTGTTTCAATCATGTTGGAATCTTTGTGACCCCATTTGGGGTTTTCTTGGCAAAGGTACTGAAGTGGTTTGCCATTTCCTTCTCCAGCTCATTTTACTGTTGAGGAAATTGAGGTAAACAGGGTTAAGTGACTTGCCCAGGGTCACACAGCTAGTAAGTGTCTGAGGCTGGATTTGTACTCAGGAAGATGAGTCTTCCTGACTCCAGGCCCAGTGCTCTATCCACTTCACCACCTAGCTGCCTTTCCCCATCTACAAAACTTGATTTAATCCCCATATACAAAACACAATTTAACAAGATGACACCAGATTCATTTGGATCATAAAACTGACATACCATCTACCCTGAGTTCCCATCAAACATATCAGTCGTTCCCCTAAGGTTCCACCCAGCTTTAAATCTCTGCTCCCATCATTCCAAAGTCCCTTTCTTGCTCTAACATTCTCTAACCCTCCCAGTTAAGATCAGTAGCTTTTCCCGATGAGTAAGCCCTTGTGCAGACATTTTACACAAAATGAGTTCAGACTTAGGTCAGGCCCTGGATTAACTGTGAGATGATTTCCCACTAAACTCCAAACTAATCTATAAGCTCTTTGTGTACAAGGACATGTCATATACTCTTCCTACATCCCATGGTGGTTAGCAGGATGCCGGCCACACAGTGGACCCATAGATATTTGGGGCTAGAAGGGACTTCAAAAATCACCCAGGTCAACCCTTTAATTTCCATTTTACCCCTGGGGAAACTGAGGCCCCAGGAGAGAGAAAGGATTTACCTATGGTGATCCTGCTGGCAAATGTAAAAGCATTATTTACTGTGTGTTGGGCAGGCACTGTGTTGGGTGCTGGAGATTCAAAGACAAAAATGAGAACAGTCTCTGGCTTCCAGGAGCTAGCCAGCAGGGTCTAGAACAGCGAAGGCAACTAATAGATGCCTGTTGACTGACTGACAGAAACACAGTGGTCCCTGCTCTCAAGAAGCTTATGTTCTCCCAGCAGGAGTACACACCTGCTGAGTAGAGAGCCAAATTCTGCTTAGGAGACAGATCCCAAGATTCACTTTTCTCCCTCCTGCCTCATCCCTGGGGTGGGGGTGGCGGGGTGTGTGTCAGGGGATTATCTGGATCATTGCCTTCTGTTTAGGAGCCAACTTAACTGTTTTGGCTCCAAGCACATGAGCCACGATGTACTCGCTGGATTCCCGGGCTTCCGGAACGCCTCTCTCCTCAAACAGCTGTGTCCAGTGGTTGACCAAGGCTGTCGCTGTCACCAGCAGGGCCCTGCAGCCACTGACTGGCCTCAGAGAGGCCCAGTAGAGTCCTCCCTTCCATTTTACCCCTCTAGGTCCGAGGATCCATGGCTTCATGCGCCAAAGCCACATGTCTCAGAGGAGCAGTGTCTGCAGCTGGAGTGAATGGCAAGAATCTCCTAGAGTCTGTGATTCTCTGTTGACCTGGGGCTGGGGAAGAGAGAGACAGACACCCCCACCCCAAGAGCTTCAGAGAGAATCAGGGGACTTTCACCTCTGTCTCTTGAACATCTTCCCCAATCCTGCCCCACTCCATCTCCATCCTTACTCCCAACTACCTGGGTACAGGTCTCACCTGGATTACTTCAGGTGTCTCTGAACCAGACTCCCCACACCCAACCTACCCTTCCCACACAGCCAGAGGAAGCCTTCTTCCATGGTCTGTAGCACACCACACCTTTCATGCAACGAATATTCCCTAGATATGTGCTGCATGAATAGAGTGTGTATTTGGGGCTGGGGTGCTGTCATCCTCCCATTTCACAGGCTGGGAGACAGAGGCTATCTCTCTTCCTCTCCTAACCCTGCCCAACTTTCAAGGCCCAGTTTATCCTATCTCTCCCAGAAAGCCTTCCCCACCACAAGGATCCCTCCTTCCTTAGAACAGCCAGAACTTTGCCTCTGTTGTGCTCATGAGTGTTTCTCAATATTGTTCTTCTTGAGAAGATCTCAAGTCTTCTGTTATTATTTAGCTTTTCAATGTCCCTGCCTCCCCAAGCCTTGTTGAGCCTTCCCTGCACTAGAGCTAGTTGAGTGGGGTATAGAAAAGGGGGAATCTGATAATAATCAGCTGATTGGCTTTCCTAGGAAGGCATTGGGGTGCTGTAGGCAGAATCCCAGCTTGATTTCCCTGGGCCCAGCTTTGGATCTCTACCCTGTCATGTTAACCCGGAGACATCTTAGTAAAGTCGAAAAGTGGAAGCTGGATTCTTCCTGGCTCTGATATTTTCTGTCAATCTGAGCAAGTCACTGAAGATCTCTACATCTTTTTCCTTATCTGTAAAAGGGAGCTGATTTATCCTCTCTACCTCATGGCATTATTACAAGCCAAGTATTTTCCAAAACTGAAGAGAGAAAAAGTTATTCTGGTATGAGCTAACAGAACTGACTCTCTAGTCAAGAGGACCTGAGTTCCAATTCCCCCTGTGAGTATGACAAGTCCCTTGGACAAGTCCCTTCACCTCCCTAGACTTCACTATTCTCATCTGTAAAATGAGGACTCTGGGGTCCCTTCAAGCTCCACAGGTTTTGTTTTTGTGGGGGGTTTTTGTTGTGTTTTTTTTTTTTTAGTGAGGCAATTGGGGTTAAGTGACTTGCCCAGGGTCACACAGCCAGTAAGTGTTAAGTGTCTAAGGCCGGATTTGAACTCAGGTACTCCTGACTCCAGGGCTGGTGCTCTATCCACTGCGCCACGTGGCTGCCCCAGGCTCCACAGGTTTTAAAGCAGGTTAAGATGGGTTTCATAGAAGGCTGGATGGCTAGATTTTAGGAGATCCATGAATTTGGATAGGGGGGAAATGACATCTGTTTCTTAGTTTTCTTGGCAATCCTGGGCATGTCTTCAAATATACTTAAAACCATTATTCTGGGGGCAACCAGATGGCGCAGTGGTTAAAGCACCGGCCCTGGATTCAGGAGTACCTGAGTTCAAATCCGGCCTCAGACACTTAACACTTACTAGCTGTGTGACCCTGGGCAAGTCACTTAACCCCCATTGCCCTGCAAAAAAAAAACAAAAACAAAAACAACAACAAAAAAAAAAACATTATTCTCAGAGGGGATCCTTAAACTCCAGCACATTGCCCAAGGGGTCCAGGACACACTCCTTCTCTAAGGGCTTGTCCAGTTTGGACAGTCTATGGATATGTCTGACCAGGTTCTGTCTGATCCTATCATCAAGATACTGGATTCTAACAAGCAGAGCCCCAAGCATGAGGCTGTGGGGGGCTGGTGGATCCTTCGTGGGCCAGAGGCCCTGGACACTGGCCCTGGCCTGCTTTGGCCACCTGGTTGGGAAAGGAGGCTTCAGATGAACCTGGGGTCTCCCTAAAAACCTCCCTGCCAGGCCCATACCCTAAGACCCCAGGCCATCCTTACCTGGGCAGACTGCTCTAGGCACTGGATGCTGAGGTTCTGGGTCCCTAGAGCTGTAGGTACTGTCTCCAATCACCCTCCTTTCTCATTGCCAATCCCAAGCCCATGGGTCCTTTCTTCTTTCCTTCCGGGAAGGGCAGCAGCCTCAGCGAGTGGCTCCACCCCCAAAGCACAGCCTCTCTCTTCCTCCCTCTGAAGGGCGAAGCTCCGGTGCTGAAGTCCCCGCCCTCCTCGCTTCTCCCACCCAATCCTCTCCCTTCCTCTGTCCTTGAAGAGGCAGGCCCTCCCACCTGACTCTGCCCTCCGATGTGTAAAGATCACGTGGTTTGTGCTCTAGCTAGAGCTTGACCCCGGGTGATTATGCAGGGAGCTCTATTGGCCCCGGGCTCCCACCACCTTCTCCCTTTGATTAGCTCCCAACCCAGCTCAGTGCACCTCTGTATTCCACTGTGTAATGTGTAAGTGTGCAGACACATCATGCAGTTCACTATCTCTATGTATATCTGGAATGTCAGCATCCCTATATGAATGGTCTGGAGATGCCCGTAGCTGTCCTCTGGAGGTGTTCGTGCATCCCCTAGAAACAGAAAGGAAAATTGAAGCCCAAGCAAAGCAGGTTACTAGGTCTCCCTGGAGGGTGACAGCATTGGTACGGGAAGGAAATGCCCATTTATATTAAGCATCTACTATGTGCCTGGCACTGTGATGAGCAATTTACAAATGTTATTTTATTTGGTCCTTACAACAACTCTGGGAGGCAGGCGCTATTATTATCCCCATTTTACAATAAGGGAAACTGAGGCAGAAGGCGGTAAATGACTTGCCAGTGTTACATGGCTAGTGTCTTAAGACTGAATGGAACTGGGGCAGCTAGGTGGCGCAGTGGATAGAGCACCGGCCCTGGAGTCGGGAGGACCTGAGTTCAAATCCGGCCTCAGACACTTAACACTTACTAGCTGTGTGACCCTGGGCAAGTCGCTTAACCCCAATTGCCTCACTAAAAAAAAAAATTAAAATATGGTGCATAAAAAAAAAAAAGTGAATGGAACTCAGGTCTTCTAGACTCCCTACTCAGTGTTCACTGTGTCACCCGACTGCCTTTAATGTGACTTACTGATGATGCCCTGCTCCCAGAGCTCACAACTACCAGATATAATTCCTTGGTCTTTAGGCATACATCCTGAGAACCTTCCAGCCTTGGAATAGGTATCCTTGGGTCTGGTTAAGTTTGTCCCCCAGCCTCAACCATTTATCAAATTGTAACCATCAGTCCTACTACAGTTGCCTAGTTAGGTAAAGGAGTCCACTCACAATTTATTATTATGAATTTAATTCTTCTCATCTTTTGTTCAATAAGGATTCTGGGATAAAACATTATCCTGCTATTACTTTTTTATATTTCATGTTCTTTTAGGACTGTCAGACAGGTGGAGAAAATGGCTGCTTTTTGCAAATGAGTAAGAGTATTGGGGGCAGCTAGGTGAAGCAGTGGATAGGGTGAAGACCTAGCATCAGGAAGACTCATCTCTTTGAGTTAAAATCTGGTCTCAGACACTTAGTAGTTGTATGACCTTGGGCAAGTCACTTAAGCCTCTTGCCTTAGTTACTTCATTTGTAAAATGAGTTGAAAAAGGAAATGGCAAACCACTCCAGTATCTCTGCCAAGAAATCCCCAAATGAAGTGTTGGACACACATATGAAAAGACTGAACGACAATATTGGAGAAGGCACCTAGGTGGCTCAGTGAAAAGACAGGTGGGCCTGGAGTCAGGAGGACCCAGATTCCAATCTGGTTTCAGATGCATGCTACCTATGTGAGCCTGGACAAGTCACAATCTATGTTCATCTTAATGCACAGAAGAAAGAAATGGCAAAGCAACTGCAATGTCTTTGCCAAAAACCAACCAAACAAACAAACCCCCCACAAACAAACCTATGGATAGTATGGTCCATGGAGTCAGGAAGAGTTGGGCACAACTGAACAATAAGAATATTAGAATGAAAAGTCATCTTCTGAATGCTTATTGAAAGCAGTTTCAGGAAAATTCCAACATCAAATAGGATGACTGGAATAATACCATTCCTCATACTGGTTTTATATGTTTGCTTTTTTTGGCAGGGCAATGAGGATTGGGGGGGGGGGGCGGCAATGAGGGTTAAGTGACTTGCCCAGGGTCACACAACCAGTAAGTGTCAAGTGTCTGAGGTCAGATTTGAACTCAGGTCCTCCTGAATCCAAGGCTAGTGTTTTATCCACTGCACCACCTAGCTGCCCCCCTCCCCCCTGGTTCCATATGATTTTGATTTCTTTGGTTAGGTCCTTGTATTTTGAAAGCTTTTTGTTTCCTCATAGCTTGGAGATGATGTCTTTTTAAAACTTTCTTATGTTATATTTGTATGAATGATATATGTTGATACAATGATACATGAATTATGTATGTTGTATGAAATCCTATTGGAGAAGAAGGGGAAATGTATTTATTAAGCACCCATTATTTTGCAGACATTTTACAAATATTATCTCATTTAATCTTCCTAATGGCCCCTGGAGGCGGGTTCTATTGTTATCCTGGTTTTGCAGAGGCAGACTAAAAGTGACTTGGCCAAGGTCACACTATTAGGAAATATCTAAGACTTGATCTGAACTTAGGTTTCCTTGACTCCAGGCCCAGCACTTTATCCACTTTGCCACCTAGCTGCTTCTGGTCTCACTATTAGAAGATGTAGACTAGACCTGTGATTTCATCAGAACCCTCATGTCTGAGGAACAACCCCCGCCCCCCCCCCCCCAAGTGGGTCAGCACTCTCTCTACTACTTAAGGCTTCAGAGAGCTACAGGTCAGAAGCAGGACTTAAACCCTGAACTTGTTTGGTTTTGAGGTCCTTGTCTGTATGAGATATACCACTGTGGTAGCCGTATTGCTGTCTTGGGCAGGGCAGGGGTAGAAGTAACCCTACAGCAGCTCACAGTTGTTATATCATTTTAGGGGTTGAATGCTCTTTATAAATATTTTTTGTTTAGTCATTTTCAGTCATATTCCACTCTTCCCAACACCATTTGGGGTTTTCTTTGCAAAGTTATAGGAATGGTTTTGTCCTTTCCTTCCCCAGATGATTTTACAGATGAGGAAACTGAGGCAAACAGGGTTAAGTGACTTGCCCAATGTCACACAGCTAGTACGTGTCTGAGGCTGGATTTGAACTAGCAAAGAAGAGTTCCATTGTGCCACTTAGCTGCCCTCTACAAACATCTCATTTAATAATGGATCGGAATCTCCTTGAGGTCAGGAACCGCTTTTTGCTTTTGTTTTACATCCCTAGCTCTTTTAAGCCCTTAACCAATGGTGAGTGATTGATGGATAATGACGCAAAGAGATGCTCATATTTCACTTTCAAAGTACATTCCTCATAATATCCCTGTAAGGTGACCCCTCCCTCCCACCGCACCGTTCCAGAGAACGGGAGGGAGTAAGGTCTGATTGTGAAGAGCAGTTAGAAGACTAGTTCTGCCCAGTGGCTCACACTCGCTGGAGGGTGACCTTGGGCTGGTTCCTTCCCCTCTCTGGACTTCACTTTCCTTCGCTGTAAAAGTAGGGGTCCGAACTAGCGAGTCCTGCAAGAAGGGGTTAGAATGTCAGCTCCTCCACTGATTCACTGTGGTTTGGGGAGGACGCTTACCAGCTTTTAATACGATTAATGCTCCTAAGTGCATAAAGAGATTTTGCCCATCCCCTTTCTGGGTGTCAGCTTCTTTCTCAGTAAAGGGTGGGGTAAGGGTGGGAGCCTGGGGGGAGGGGAAGGTTAGATTAAAGAGGCACTGGAATTTAAATCCCAGGATCTGGGTTGGCATCTCTGTTACCTTAGTGGTACATAAACTGATCTTGGGAAGAGCCTCAGTCTCCCCATCTGTAAGATGACGACGTTGGATAATAGGATCCCTAAGGGCCCTCTCAGCTCTCACATGCTATCATGATTCTAAGATTAGCCCAGGCCTCAACCCTGGAGATCTGTGATTTGGTGGATGCCAGCCCATGTCCTGCCGGTTCCCCACCAGCATTTCCATGAGGGGATGCCAGCTCCTCCTGCCACAAATCCAGTGCTGATTCTGCCTGGCTAGCTCGGCACCGGGCAGGAGTAGCGGAAGAGTGGCAGGCGAAGGAGCCAATCCTCAGCCCGAGCCTAGTCCGGCCACCAATCCCCAGGCAGGACAGGAGGAGAGGGGAGGACCCAGGTCAGCAAGCTGGGGAGGCGGGACCAGGTACTCCAGGCATTTCGGAAAATACAATGCAAACAAACGCGCTGACAGCTGCGCCTGCTCCCCGGGCCTCGCTGGAGCCTGCTCGGGCCCTGGCATCGGCGCTGCCAACCCCATCAGGCCGGGGCATGGTGCCAGGCTGTCCTCTGCAGAGCCAGCGCCTCCCGGACTGCTGAGGTCACTCGCCAGGTCGGTGCCCGTTGGCAGGAAGGCAGCAGCCCTCACCCTCACCTAACCTGCTGCCCCCTCCCTGCCCCATGCCCTAAGGAGCCCCCAGAGACAGCCAGCGATCTTCTGCACCTGGTTCTGCAGCTAAGGCAGCCGGGCAAGCAGGTGGGCAGGCAGACGGTCGGGGAGGGGATAACGGGGGACGGGCGCTCTCACATCCCCCAGTTCCTGGACCAGCCCCGCAGTCCTGGGCCGACGGAAACCAACAGCTGGAAACCTGCAAGAGAGTGACTTAAGGGGAAACCAAGTAAGTGCTGATTCCCATCCTTTTTATTCAAGCCCTTGAGACAGGAGGGGAGGCTAGGCGGGCAGGGGGCGTGCACACAGGAGAATAGGACAGAGGCTGGGAGGGCATGGGGCAGACCCAGGGGAGGGGGACAAACAGGGAGTTTGGCAGGGCCGTGGGTGGAATAGGAGGGGGGCAAGAGGAGAGGGTGGTAGGGCTGGGGGTGGCACAGGAAGGGGCAAGAGAAGAGGGTGGCAAGGCTGGGGGTGGCACAGGAGGGGGGCAAGAGAAGGGGGTTGCAGGGGGGGTCCAGGGTAGGGGGTAGGAGGGGAGGCTGGGAGGAAAGGGGGCTGGCACAAAGGAGGAGGAAGAGAAAACTGGAAAGGCAGGGAGAGGCAGGAAGGAAAGCTGGAATGGCATGGGGCGGATACTGGAGAGGGGAGGATAATATATTATTACATATTGGAACATATAATATATTATCTTATATTGGCACAGGCATGTATATAGCTTACAGAGCACTTTCACCCATGTTGTGTCTAGCTGTATCTTCACAAGGCAAGGCAGAGATTGTCATCCCCAGTTTACAAATGAAACACTTTGAGACTTAGGTGACTTGACTTGCCCCAGGTCCCACAACGAGTGGATGGCAGACCCAGGTCTCAGTGCTTTATAAACTCCTCGAAGTGGAGAATTTGTCTTCTCTAAACTATATGTCTCCCCTGACACTTCACACAGTGCTCCTCAAACCTTAGGCACTAAATGTCTGTTATATTGGATTGTACAGAATCATCAGATTTTAGAGTTGGGAGGGATCTTTGAGATCACCTGTCTAGCCCTAGCCCCACTTTAGAGACCTCACTAGAGAGGGGAACGATGGTAATGGCAGTAACTTACTGTCATCATACTGACCTCTGTGAGGTAGGTAACGCACATACTCAATCACATTTTACAGATGAAGAAAATGAGGCCCAGAGAGGTAAAGCAATTTGCCTGAGGTCACACAGCAAGTGCAGTGGCAAGAGCCCAGATCCCCTGACCCCCTAATCCTAGGAATCCATTAGGAATATTGGGATGAGTTTGGAGAGAAGATGGGAGGACAGTTAGAAGGAATAGGAAGGAGAGGGGGTGAGACAGCAAGGGGGATAGGAAAAGGGGATCAGATAGCAGGAACCAGGTGTGTGTGTGAGGGAACCAGAGAAGGAAGGGGAAAGGCTAGGGTAGTAGTGAAATAACATAGTAGAATCAACAAGCACTGGATTAGGAGTCAGAAATCTTGGGTCCATATCCCATCTCTGCCACTTACCTTGGGTAGGTGCCTGGACCATCCAGGGACTCATCTGGAAAATGAGTGGGCTGAGCAAGACAGTCTCTTCCAGATCTAAAATCCTCACATCGCTTTGAGAAGAAAGACACAGTGAGTGTCCCTATAAAAATAGGTGTAGCTTGACCACTGGTATCCCCACTTTCCCCCGCCACGACATCTCCCCAGTGAGCCCTTAGCTACAGCTGCAGTAGCTAAGCCGAATAGTGGGAGTACTGGGTCTGGAGACAAGAAGGAAGATTCATCTTACTGAGTTAAAATCTGACCTCAGGCACTTACTACTTGTGTGACCCTGGGCAAGTCACTACTTAACCCTGTTTGCCTCAGTTTCTTCATCTGGAAAACGAGCTGGAGAAGGAAATGGCAGACCACTCCAGTAACTTTTGCCAAGAAAACCCCAAATTGGGTCATGAAGAGTCGGACATAACTGAAAAGCAATAGTAGGGATATAGAGGGAAGCAAGTTAAGCAAGCTTGTCTGAAGAGCTGGTCCTTGGCTGAAGGTTGGTCCAGTTTTTTG
Source organism: Dromiciops gliroides (assembly GCF_019393635.1). Classification (NCBI taxonomy): domain Eukaryota; kingdom Metazoa; phylum Chordata; class Mammalia; order Microbiotheria; family Microbiotheriidae; genus Dromiciops; species Dromiciops gliroides. Next base: position 676,573,027 of record NC_057861.1, on the reverse strand, counting down.
CCTGAAGGCAGTGCAAGTGAAAAGTGGAGGAAGACCTAGAAGAGTTTGGGGGGGGGCGGGGCATGCAGTGAGTTTGGTTCATGTGATTGATGGGCTAAGGTGGTAAGATACAAGATATAGGACTGGGACAGGAGAAGAGAGACACTTTCACAAAATCATAGAATATCAAACTTGGAAGGGACCTCTGAGGGCATCTATTTCATCCTCTAGGCAGACAGAAATTGTCTCTATGATGTCCCTGACAAGTGGTCACCCAGCCTCAGTTTGAAGCCTTCCAGTAATCTGAAATCCCCTAGGGTGACCCATTCAACTTTTGGATGACCCTAATTGATGACATCTTTCTTTCTATACAAGTGAAAACAGCTTGTATGCAACAGGCTCCCATGGCCCCTAGTCCTGCCCTTCAGAGCCAAGAAGGGCCAGGGACACAGCGGGGAAAGGATGGCTCCCCCAGGCTGAGGTCTTAACCCATCATCAGTGAGCTGGCTTGGCCAGGCGTTCACTTGGGCTCCCTTATTTAGAGCCACAGGGGGATTGTGAGGAGGAGACTCAGAAGTGGGGAGTCAGGGACTGCTGGAAATATTTTCACCCATGACAGATGGCAGGCCAGAGCCACACTGCAAGCAGGACTGCGAGGGACATTGTGTTCCAAGTGACCCGAAACCATTTTTGTGCAATCAGTGTTTCTCTTGTGTCATGTACACACTCATGCAACAAACACACACACTCTCCTTCAAATTGTCATTCATTATGCCCTTATGCTCATACGTATATTATGAGAGTACATACACTGAGTGGGTGTACATACACACTCACAACTTATATGCCTGCACTCATAAGGAAGAGCAATAGATTCTGACAAACCTTTGGACACACACACACACACATACTCAAAGAGCACTCACTGCCTTTGGAGTCCGGAGTTGGGTTCAAATCCTGTTTTTGTTTCTGGTGATTTACTACCTTATCTTGTCATTTCCCTTCTCCTAAAGCTTATCAGTTTCTTCATCTGTAAAATGGAGTGATTAGACTAGATGATCTCTAGAGCCCCACTCCAGCTGGGGAGGGGAAGATAACAATAAGAAGCATCTCTTATATTGGCACAGGATGTGTGTGTGTGTGTCTATACACATACACACATATATATATATATGTATGCATATGTGTATATACATACATAGTGTTACAGAGTACTTTCACACGTATTGTGTTTAGCTGGATCTTCACAAGGCAAGGCAGATATTGTCACCTCTTTTACTGATAAAAGAGACAGACTGGGTGGAGTAAAACCGCCCATTCACATATATTCACAGGCAAACATGGTACCTTGTCACTCTCACACAAACTTTCACAAAGACAATTTTACTTTTGAATCCCCACCCCCCCAAAAAAACCACAAAACAAAACAAAGCAAAACAAAACATGAGGCACCTCCTGTGTACCAGTCAGTGTGCAGGGTGCTAGGGATACAAGTTCCAAAACAGCCTGTCCTCAAGGCGTTTACCCTCTACCAGGAATACAGCTTCTCCCCAGGCAAATAAATACAAAGTAACTTGAAGAGGAAGTAGGAATTCACATGAGAAGCTGTGGCTGAGCTAAGCCATGATGGAAGCTCAAAATTGTGGGAGGCAGCGAGAAGGAGGGTCAGCATTGCAAGTTTGAGAAATAGTCTGTCGGGCTAATAGCCCTCTCAGACGAAAGGCTACATCCAGGACATGACTGGGAGGCCAGTTTAGCTGGAACATAAGCATGGGTGAAGAGGAATAGAACATAAGTCTGGAAAGATAGGTTGGAGCCAGATTGTGGAGGCTTTTAAATGCTGGGCTAACAGGTCTCTCCAACCCATCTTCCAAGTCATAGTCAAGTCCCTCCCTCTCTCTCTGAGCCTCAGTTATCTCACCTGTAAAGTGGGCATAGTCCTATTTGCATTTGTCTACTTCACAAAGCTGATAAGTGTTTTGTAAAATGTAAAGGACAGGGGCAGCTAGGTGGCGCAGTGGATAAAGCACTGGCCCTGGATTCAGGAGGACCTGAGTTCAAATCAGGCCTAAGATACTTGACACTTACTAGCTGTATGACCCTGGGCAAGTCACTTAACCCTCATTGTCCTGCAAAAAATAAAAATATAAAAGGTAAAGGACATGAGAATGAAGATTCAAACCAAAGTGCCTTGAGACTAAAAATAGAGCTATTGTTACTGTTATTATTCCTGTCTGCCCAGACTAGACCTGATCATGTCAGTGTTGGGTGTGTGGGTTCAGGGCAGAGTTTGCCAGGCTGTCTTCACATGATGCTTACAGGACAGAATGAGGAGCTAAGGAAGGTTGACATGAAGGGAATCAGATCTCAGCCTCCCCAAACCATTGGTTAGAAAGGTTTGTCAGGGACAATACCCCAGAAGGGTGCCTCCAAGTCACATTATTTCTGAGCTAGAGGTGGTGCCTCAAAAATCATCCAGTCTAACCCATGCCCATCTCTTCTAAAACATACCCCTTAAGGAATCAGACAACCACTATTTGGAGACCTCCAATAAAGGAGAAGCCACCACCTCTGGGGGCAGCCCAGCCTATGGCTCTAAAGTAAGGAAGTCTTTCCACCTTCACTCAATTCTGATTTGGATCTCTCTCTAGAGCCAAGGAGAATAAGTGTAATACTCTTTAAATACCTGAAGACAGCAATCAAGTCCCCTGTAAGTCTCCTCTTCTCCATATTTGGGGGTTATCTTACTGACTTTAAATAATGGAGTTGGTGGGTTTTGTCCCTTAGTCAGCATAAGTATTCATTTAGATACTCCCACTTTCCTCCTTTTGCAGACCTTTCTTTTTTAAAAAATAAAAGTATTTTATTATTTTCCAGTTACATGTAAAGATAGTTTTCAGCATTTGTTTATATAAGATTTCCAATTTCAAACCTTTCTCCCTCCCTCCCCTCCCTCACCCCCTACCCTAGACAGCAGGCAATCCGATATAGGTTATATATATTGCAAACCTTTCTTGACACACTCATTTGATAAGATTTCATCCAATCTCTTTTCTGACAAACCTCTAAATCCAAGATCTTCCTTCCTTATGGTATATACCAAAGTTTCCTAACCTTTTAGAGCGTAAGGACTCCAGCTTTAGGGTAAGAGAAACAGTGGCACTTTATCAGAGTTGTATTCAATTCAACAAGCCTTTATTATACTCTTACAATGTACAAGGCAGTATAGTAGGTGCTAGAGGCACAAAGACAAAAATGGAAGTTATCGCTAACCTCAAGGGATCACTGAAACCAATAGTACTTCCAGTCTCACTCCCCTTTGAGCCATTTCCTTTCTTCTGCAGCCATTTTAGACTATAAATTGCTGCAAAGACATCCCTGTGTAGGGGAAAAGTCACTGGGACTACAGTGCAAGAGGTGATAGTGTTGGAAAGAGCCTGGGGGACCTGAGTTCTAGTTCTGACTGCATCACTAGCTTGTATAACCTTGGGCAGTGACTTCTCTTAATCACTTTCCATTCTCTTAATCACTTCCATTTCCCTAAATATAAAGTGAGGGGGCTGGACTAGTTGAGTGCTCAAGCCCAATCCAGCTGTGACTCTAATTCTGGTACTATGTGGCTGATCCTGGATTTATCCTGAGCCAGACTGTGAGGTTTCTTGTATATCATTTCTCTGTGAGAAAGAAAGAAACAAAGAAATGAAGAAGGAAGATGGTTTGTCCAAAGGCCTATACTATACCCTAATGGGAGTGGGATGGTTAGCCTCCACTGAAGGTAGTGGAATGCCCACCCTCCCCCTTTCTTCCCCCCATTAGCTGTCAAACATGGAGAATATGAAGAATTGTATTTTTAAATATTTTTTTTTGTTATTGCCATCTTTTGGTTTCACATTGCCTAGATTCCCCCCCCCCTGTCCATCCTCCCCTTTTCCATCCCAAAGATCCATCCCTTATAACAAAGAATTTTTTAATGAAAAGACTTTAAATTTAAGAATTATTTCAAATCTTAATTATTTAAAAGAATGAAAATGAAGAGGAAAAAAATCAGCAATACTGATCAATGCATAAAAAAAACCTGATGTATGCAATGTTCTACATCTGTAGACCCCCATCTCTGCAAAAGAAGGAGGAGATTCTTGTATCTCTTCTTTGTAACCAAGGTTGTTCTTTATACTTTTGCAATATTCAGTTTCAATTGTTTTGTGATTTTTGAGTTAAGGCATTTAAACTTTCATTTCACCTGCAACCAGCTACATAGCAAAATCCACAGAGTCTTGTCTGTTGGGCTAGTGGCAGAGAACTAGGCAGCTGAGTTTAGGCAACTGGTTTAGGGTTTGTTTTTTTGTTTTTTGCTTAATGTGATTTCTAAAAGCACATTTTATAATATTTTGATTAACGCCTTCAATTTTTAATATTCTTCCCCCTTTCCTTATGCATTGAGCCATTCCTTGTAACAAAGCCTAAAAAAAAAAAGAAAGAAAAGAGGCCTTTGTTACAAGAATTGAATGGTTCTCTGTAGGGAGAGATATACTCAGAAATGAATATGATATAAAAACAAAAGGCATCCATTAAAAAAGAAAGCCCACATACTTATTATTCTCCATTAAGTCAATCCCTCTCAAGCAAAGAAAAAATAAAAGCAATTCAGAAAAACTAGTCCACATAGCCTTTATAATAGTCTTGGAGGAAGAAACAGTGAGGAGAGGGAAATAGTTTCTCCCCAAATTCTTCTATTGTCCTTCAGTTGTTTCAATCATGGTTAACTCTTTGTGATTGCATTTGGGGTTTTCTTGGCAAAGATACAAGAGCGGTTTATCATTTACTTCTCCAGCTCATTTTACATATGAGGAAACTGAGGCAAACAAGGTGAAGTCTCTTGCCTGGGGCCACAAAGCTAGGAAATGTCTGAGGCTGGATTTGAACTCAGAAAGATGAGTCTTTCGGGCACTCTATCCAGCGTCACCTAGCTGCTCCCAAATTCTTTAGTGTTATATAATTTCATTGGTGGGGACAATCCCTTCACTGATGCATATTGCAGCTCTATTCATACCTTAAGAGATAGTTTCATGAGTTGCCAGTAGTCAAAAACCTTCCTCACTTGGTAGCCAGTCTTCTGGTGACAGATTTAGTGATACTTAGCTAGACTGGTCCTAAGAAAAAAAGTGAGCAGTCTGTTTCTAGACCAACTTCAACCACATTCAAATCATTAAACATCAATTAAGCCCCAACTGTGTGCAAAGCTCCTGTGCTGGGTTCTGGGACTAAAAAGATACAGCTCAGTCCTTGAAGAGCTTTCATTCTAAAGAAGGGTGGAGGGGTGGAGAAGTGGGAGAACAAGTAAACATAACTACTATACAAAAGAAAAATAAAGACAAGAGATATGTCTTTATTAGAATGTGAGCTCCTGCAGAGAAAGGATAGTCTGTCTTGCTTTGCTATCTGTATCCCTGGGGCTTAGCTTAGTGTTTGGTACTACGTAAGTATTTTTTTCCCATTTATTCAATCCATGCAATGTACTCTGAGAAATTTGAGTAGGAAGCAATTATTTTCATCTGGGAAAGTCTGAGGATGGCTCCCTAGAGCAGGTGGCCCTTTATCTTAGCTTCAAAAAGAAGGGATGGGGGCAGTTAGGTGGCGCAGTGGATAGAGCACCAGCCCTGGATTCAGGAGGACCTGAGTTCAAATCCGACCTCAGACATTTAACACTTACTAGCTGTGTGACCCTGGGCAAGTCACTTAACCCCAATTGCCTAACAACCCGCCCCCCCCAAAGGGGGGGATGAGGTTAAGCAAGAAAGTCTAGTCCCCAAGAGCTTGAGGAAAATAAGAATATGGGAGTGGAAAGAATAAGAAGAGGAAACAGAGAATAGCCCGGTTTGGCTGGATTATAGGCTACATGAAGGACCATCCTGTGCAAGAGAGCTGGAGTAGTAGAGCAGAGGCTTTTCAGAGGCTGGAAAGGTCAATTGGAGCAGGGTCTTGAATGCAAGAATCATTTGCACCTTGGTTCCATTTGCCATAGCTTGTGTTTCTCTGACACCCCCTCTGAGAGCTTTGAGAGGTCCCTTCCCTGCCCTGGCTCTTGTAGAGGATTTTCTCCCAAAACATTGAGAATAAAAACAAAAGACAAACTAAGCTTTCACATCCTCAGCTGTCCAAAACATGGCCTTTTCATCGCAAATTCAGTTAAATCTAGTTAATGTTATTAAATGAACAGAGTGAGCTCAGATCCTGTAAAGAATGTTCTAAAAATAAGGGTTTCATAGATTTTTTTCACTTGTCTTCAAATTTCAGCTTTCTTCCACCCCACCCCCACCCCTATTTGTGTTTTTCCACAACTTCAGCGTTTCTGGACATTTGGTATCTCTGGGCTCAGAAGCCAAGGTTCTTTCTTCATTGGGAGACATTGTGGCAGCCCGTGTATATATATGATGCTTCAGGCAGACCCTCCCAGGAAAGCCCTGGGGAAACCCCAATCTGCTTAAAACCTTTGGAAGACTGTCCTGCTGGGGACAGTTGTTGGAGGATTGGACCTGACGTGGACAGAGCCTTGGGATGACTTATAGCCCAGCTTCCCCTCGGGACTTGTACCAAAGCAGCTCCACCACCCCGGAGCCTGACCTGGGGACCACCACAGATGGGGCTGCTTCAGAGAGTGCCACCCTCGGTCCCGAAACTACCAGCTTTAATGGCACCAAAATTCCAGATGTGGCCAGCGGCGGGGCTAACATGGGCACCATGCTACTATCCTTTGGAATCCTCACTGTGATTGGCTTGGCTATGGCTATGGTAAGAGATCAAGGGATGAAAAGAAAAAAAAAAAAGGACAACATGTGTCTACCTAATTTGAAGGAAATTCACAATTGGAGACAGGGGAGGGAGGTGATCAGTGTGTTTTCATATCTGTCACACCAGTAGTAAGTGGAAGACCCAGGATTTGAATCTGGATTCTCTGGCTCCAAAGGGGTGCTTTTGCCAGAGGTAAAGTCACAACCCTGTCATCTTCCAAATCACAGAATCTCAGACTTTACCAATCAAATTATGGGATCATAGAATTTTGAAGATGGAAGGACCCTTTGTGATCATATAGCCTCATTTTTCTCATTTCACAGGAGAGGCAACAGAGGCTTTAAGAGGGTAAGGGACTAGGGGCAGCTAGGTGGCACAGTGGATAAAGCACTGGCCCTGGATTCAGGAGGACCTGAGTTCAAATCCAGTCTCAGATACTTGACACTTACTAGCCGTGTGACTCTGGGCGAGTCATTTAACCCTCATTGCCCCACCAAAAAAAAAAAAAAAAGAGGGTAAGGGACTGGCTCAGGGTCACCCATCCATTAGTGGCAGAGCGAGGATTTCTTATCCCTTTAGTTAAGGTTCCATTTGGTACGCCATGATGACATTTTCCTTGGGCAACACCTGATGGGCATCAAGCACCAAGATTGGTTGGGCTCGTGTCCTCTCTGTGACCCTGAAGTAGGCTGGGAGGTACTGTGATGATGCTCATCGTTTCTTTTTGCAGCTCAGTTGGCACTTATGGTAATTCCTTAAAATTGCAAGGACCTTGTTGGCTCATGATTCAACACTGGGGCAGAATGACAAGTATACATTCAGTTTTTTAAATTAATGCCAAAAAAAATGCACCTAGTTTCCGGGAGGCAGCATATGAATTGGGAGCCAGGAAATCTGTGTTCTGATCCCACTAACTTATTGACTGACCTTAGGCAAATCACTTGATCCCTCTGGGACACAGTTTCCTTACCTGTAAAATGGGTGGTTTGGACCAGCTTCTCTCTAAGGTTTCTTCAAGCTCTGACACACTGTGTTTCCTATACGACTGAGTGAGGTTCTCAGATTTGTAAGGAAAAGTTGTTGGAGATTACAAGAGTTTGGGGTCTCCCCACCAAGTTCTCTTGGCCCTAACCCATAGGGTAGATAGAATTCAAGTACTTTGCCCAGACTGGGTCCAAGAGAGAGAGAGAGAGAAAGAGGTGTATAAGGTAAGCTGGAATCAAGGATGGAGAAAATAGCTAGTGCTGGCAGAGAAAGGTTAATGCCTTTTCCAACCCACAGAGCAGCCCAGGCTGGTAGGGTCATCTGCTGGGGATAGTTCGGGGCTCCTAGGAATATGTTCCTAAATTGTTCTCAATTAAGGGGGAATCTCAGTCCACTGATCTTGGGTAAGACACTTCCTCTCTCTCTATTTTTTTCCCCTCTTCGAAATTGGGGATGAATTAGTTGGTCTTGATTTCTTGAATCGCCCCTAGCTTTGAAAGGTTTCCCCCTCCCCCCATTCAAAACTTAACCAATAGACTTTCAGTTCAATCCAAGACATTTTCAAAGTGCCTAATGTGTGCAAAGCCCTGTGTCAGACACTAGGGGAGATGACAACTTTTCAACAAGTCATAATCTCTGCCCTCCTAGAGTTCCCAGTCTAGTAGGGTGATAAGACACAGATACACAAAATTATGCAATATTACGTGACAAATGCACGAAATGTCCTAGGTTTGAAGGCCGGTTGCCAGGCGAGTGAGCCAAGTGCCTGGCCTTGGCTGCTTCCTTCTCCAGGCAGCTAGGTGACTCATCAGATAGAGCCCTGGGCCTGGAGTCAAGAAGACCTGAATTCATATCTGGCCTCTGACACATACTACCCTTACTAGCTAGCTGAATGACCCTGGGCAAATAATTTCATCTCTGCATGCCTCAGTTTCCTCAGCTGTAAATGGGGATAATGATAGCACCCACTCCTAGGGTTGTGGTGATGATCAAATGCAATAATATTCGGGAAGGGTTTAGCACAGTGTAGGTGCTTAATAAATACTAATTTCCATGGAAAGGGCCCTCAGGAACCCTGGCACATGCCCACTGCGCTCTTGAAAGTGGGAGATTCTCTTGCTTTGTGATCCTCCCACTCTAGCCCTCATCCCCTTCCCACTCACCCATCTTTCAGGCCACCTTCTTGCCAGTCCCACCCCTCCCCCCAAGTGAAAGGGGTCTTCCCTCCTCCAAGATCTCTTCTCATTCTCCCTAGTTACCTCCTTTTGAGGTTAGGGTGTGGGGCAGCTTAGAATGCTCCCATTTAGAGCACCTTTTTAAATTGAATTGAAGGAATTTCAGTTGCCTTGGGGGTGTTTGTGTCTCGGAGGGGAGGTGCCTTGAACTCCTACTTGTCAGTTTTGTTCTCAGTCCACAAATTTAGCAACAAACTTTCCCCTTCCTTCCGCCCCCAAGAGGCAAAGTCAGCATTTACAAAACCCAGATTTTGTCCCAGAGAAATCCCCTTTCCTTCTATTATTCCCACAACAGTAAGAGCTTGCTTGTCCACTACAGAGGGAGACAGAGAAAGGACTCCTCATTCTGAGTGAAGGTCAGGGAGGCCCTGCTCTGAGTGTGGCATCCAGCCTTTATCCTCACAGTGCCCCTGGTCTGAAGGGGTCACTCAACCTCTAACCACAGAGAGCCCCTGGTTTGAGGGGGGACACGCTTCTCATGTCTTCGGGGAGCCCCTAGTTTGAGGAGAACACTGCCCCTGTCCTCAGATGCCCCCTGATCTGAAGTGGGGAGATAACCTCTGCCTTCAGGGAACTCATGAAATAAGGGAGACATCAGGGAGTCCCTAGCTTGAAAAGGGCACAGAGCCCACACACTTAGGGAGGCCCTGGTCTCAGAGACAGCGCTGTGCCCTGATGGTCTGACAGAAAAATTACCTTTGCTCTCAGACACCCTGAGTCTGGAGGAAGGGAGGGGCAAATTAGAGGATACAAGTCTCATTCAAAGGAGGAGACCTTGTCCAAGTTGTTTCCTCCCTTGAGGGGAACCTTTACAAATTCTAGGGGATACCCCACAGTTCTCTGTATCCTCCCCCAACTTCTAGTCTCCCTATCCCACCCCATTAATGTTTGGGGCAGGTGTAAGGTAGACAAAGGCAGGCAAGTGGAAATTAGTGTGCTGCCCATGGGCAAAGCTGGTGCCCCCTTCCTTAGCTTTGCTAAGAAAGAACCTTGGGGTTGATCACCTATGATCCATTAACTAAGGTGGGGGGTAAGAGCACTGTGTTAACCGGGAATGGAAATCCTATTAATTTAATTCCACAAACATTTATGAAGGTCCCATTGGATACATATGGGGAAAAAAAATATAGATCCTTGTCCTCAAGGAGCTTAAAATCTTTTGTTGTTCAGTTGCATCTGACTCTCAATGACCCCTTTTTGGGGTTGTCTTGGCAAAGATACAGGAGTGGTTTGCCATTTTCTTCTCCAGCTTATTTTACAGATGAGGAGCTGAGGCAAACATAATTAAGTGACTTGTCCAGGTCACACAGCTAGGAAGTATCTGAGGCCAGATTTGAACTCAGGAAGATGAGTCTTTCTGACTCTAGACCTGGCACTCTATCCACTGCACCACCTAGTTGCCCCCATAAAAAAATCAACTAGGGTAAATAATAACTTCCATTGTCATACCACTTTAATGATTGCAAAGAACTTTCCCCTACAACTTTGTGAGGTCAGTAGTGAGAGTATTATTATCCTCATTTAACAGAAGTGCAAACTGAAGCTCCTGTTTACACATGACCACACAGCCAGTACAACCTGATTCAGTTTTCCTGGTTGTATATGTTGATTCTTCTTTCCTGTCATTCTATGTTACCGGCCCTCCCCTAGATACCTGTATTACCAAATGCTTGACTCATGCCTCACCTCTTCCCTCCTCTTCCTTAGGGAGGGTTTACCCACCCTACAATAATTTTGTCTCTCCTTCTCCCCTAGGTTCTGTACATCAGGAAAAGGAAGAGGTAATCCCCTCCTTTTTTCTCCTGCAGGCTTTCTGTACCAGGAACAGAGCAAAGAGGGGAGACCATTGGAAACAACCAAGAACAGGGAAGGGAGAAATGCAGGACAGACAGACAGACAGAGGTGTTGGGCTGGGGATCAGATCCCTGCTCCTAAGACAGGAAACCAATGGTTATAGAGCTTAGAGGAACATTTCTTCCCAGCTGCCCAGTGAATCCTTTGGAGGAGAATACTAACCCTCATTTTTCTGCTATCCCCTGGGCACCTTTATGGTCCGTACTTATGATTTAATTGGTGTAGGAAACTCCCTTCTATCAATGAAGACTGGTACCTTCTTTTCAGTTTACATTCATATATTTATAGCTTTAGAGAATGACCTGATGTACAGAGAGATTGAGTAACTTGCTCAGTATCACGAAACCTCCTGATCCAGAGGTTGTCCCTCTATCTACTAGGTCACATTGCCTCTCTTAGCCCTAAAAGTGTCGTGTGTTTTTTTGAAATGCTTTACTCACAATAGTGCAGTTATTATTATTCCTATTTTGAAGATAGGAAACTGAGGCACAAGGAGATTGGCCCATTGTCTAACCTTTAGCTGGGAGATTAAAAAAAAAAAAAAGAAAACTGGTAATATCCCCTGCCCTTGGGAAGTCTGTTGGAGATAATATGTAAAAGTCAGGAACTGAACTCAGGTCTTTTGACTAAAGAATGGTACTCATTCCACTCACTCACTGTATCTTGATGAATCTCAGCAGCTTTTTTCTTTCCTTTTCTTTCTTTTTTTTTTTTTTTTTGCAAGACAGTGAGGGTTAAGTGACTTGCCCAGGGTCACACAGCTAGTAAGTGTCAAGTGTCTGAGGCTGGATTTGAACTCAGGTCCTCCTGAATCCAGGCCTGGTACTTTATCCATTACACCACCTAGCTGCCCCTCCTCAGCAGCTTTTTAAACCATAGAGTTAGACTGTGTCTGAGGGGTGGGGAGGGGAAGGTGGCTAAAATTAAAATGGTGGTTCTGACTTTGACATCTGTGACCAATGTGAATGTCATCTGGATGGTGCAGTAGAGAAAGCTCTAGACCTGGAATCAGTAAGACCTGAATTCAAATCCAGCCTTCAACACTTATTGACTATGTAACCCTGGGCAAATGACCTAACCTGTCTCTTAGTTTCCACATCTGTAAAATGGAGATAATAATAGCACCACTATCACTATCACCACCCCAGTGCTGTTGTGGGGCTCAAATGAGATATATTTGTAAAGCACTTTTCAAACCTTGAAGTCCTCTACAAATGCTAGCTAAGGTTATTTTTCCCTTTGTGTTTATGGAAATCTAGTGAGCTGTGAGGCTCCTACCCTAGGCTGCTTCCCTTCCCCCCCCCCACCCCGCGCGCCTCCCATATCCACAGTCCCATGCATTCATCCTTTACCAGGCCCCTATTCGAATTGCTACCTTTTGCTGGGTCTCTTGGCCTCAAGTCAGAAAGGCTCTGCTTTGGAAATCAATAACTTCACCTTTGCTGCCTCACAGTCTCAACTAAATTATTCTCTGAAAGTAAGTTTTTGAAAAGTCGGTTGGTTGCCTTTGTTCCTGTTCACATCAATATAAGTCAAGCACTAAAGGGAGCTAGCTAAATCTTGCTATTTACTTCTGGGGGTGGGGGGTGGGGAATGAAAACTCAGAATTGCCCCAAGGTCACCAGGCCAGTTGGTTAGTGGCAGTGCTGAAAGAGAAACCAGACTAGGATTCAGGACATTTGGGTCCTAACTTTGACTTTGCCACCAGTTACTGTGTGACCTTGGGCAATTCACTTCTTACTGGGCTTCAGTCTCCCTTTTTGAAAAAAAAAAAAATAACGAGGGATGACCTTTAAGGTTCCTTCCTGGAGAGAGATGTGTGCCAGCGTAGGTAGAACAGCCTGGGATGACACCCTCACACTCCGCACCCCCACAAGTGGGAGTCAGGAGACCTGGCTTCTGGTCTGTGGTCCCTTCCAGCTCCAACCTACTTTTTTCTATGTTCTGTGGATATCTTTTCTTTCTGCCTCTGATATTCTAAGTTCTGTCCCAGCACTGGCATTATCTGTCCTGTGTGCTAAGATCTCTTCTTCTGGTGCTATGTTCCAAAGCCCTTGCTAATTCTAACAGTCTCATAGTCTATGAATTCCAGAAGCAAACATAAATCTTTGTGATTAATATCTGCTTCTTTGGTTCATGTCCACTCCCTTCCATTCATGTGTAAGGCACAGTTGATGGCCCACAGGACTCAATAAATATGGAGTACCTAGAGGCTGGAGGACCTGGGTCTGAGTACCCATGGGAAGGCCTTAAGGGCTAAGCATATCATAGGCCCTGCCCTCAAGGTCCTTGCCAACACCATAAGTAACTTGCTAAAAAATGGGGGGGGGGAAGCTAGGTGGCACAGTGGATAAAGCACCAGCCCTGGATTCAGGAAGACCTGAATTCAAATCCAGCCTCAGACATTTGACACTTACTAGCTGTGTGACCCTGGGCAAGTCACTTAACCCTCATTGCCCTGAAAAAAAAATGGGTAAGGGGGAAATGAAGGTGTTAGTTTATGGCTACACAAGTTCATAGGTTCTAGAGCTAGAAGGAACTTTAGAGGCTGTCTATTGGAACCCAAAACTGAGGCCTAGAGAGCTGAAGCCCAAGGTCACTCAGCTAATAAGCAGAGGCGTGATTCTAACTTAGATTTTTAGCTCCTAATTCAGTGCTGTTAGTACCCAACAAAGGTGGGGGAAGGGGAGAACCGAAAAAAGGAAGGCCCTACCTGTCTCTGGCCACCAACAGCCTCCCCCGTGCTACCCATGAGCTGAGCTATTTCTTAGGCTACTTAATAAAGTGGTCAGGAGCCACCGTGTATAGAGTGAGGCCGTTACTAGCACCAGATAGGGGGGCAGGGAAGAAGGGAACCTCACTTTCCACCCTACCCTCTGCTTTCAGGCTGGAGAAGCTTCGTCATCAACTTATGCCCATGTACAACTTTGACCCTACGGAGGAGCAAGATGAGCTGGAACAGGAGTTGCTGGAACATGGGAGAGATGCAGCCTCTGCACAGGCCTCTCAGAACAAGGTACAGAATTCTCTCTCTCTCTCTCTCTCTCTCTCTCTCTCTCTCTCTCTCTCTCTCTCTCTCTCTCTCTCTCTCTCTCTCTCCTGCCCCCATCACCCCATTCTCTCTGAAGTTCAGCTAAGCTTCAGGCCCTGCCATGATCCCTAGGCTCATGGTCTAGTAGTTTAGGAGATAAGATAGCAACACTGACAAATATAATACACATCCGTGTATCAGAAAGCTGCCTGGTGCTATGTATAGGTTGAAAGGAAACTCATTACTGAGAGGAGATCTGAGGATAGCTTCCCAGAAGAGGATGCATTGGATTTGGGCATTAAAGAGTAGAAACTTGGAAGAGTGGTCAGGAAGGCATGAATTCAAATCCCGCCTCAGCTACCTACCAGCTGCGTGACTCTGGTCAAGTCACTTAACATTTCTCACCTTCAGTTTGCTCATCTGTAAGATGGGGAGAACAATGACCCCTAACTCAAAAGATAGTTGTTCAAATGAAAGCCATTGAGATAATATTGCAAAATGCTTTGTAAGACTTAAAGCACTATATAAATGTTAGCTACCATTCTCATTATTGCCATTATTTTTAAAAAGGGTGGGTAGAGGGCAGCTAGATGGTGTAGTGGATAGAGCACTGGCCTTGGATTCAGGAGGACCTGAGTTCAAATCTGTCCTCAGACACTTGACACTTACTAGCTGTGTGATCCTAGGCAAGTCACTTAACTCCAATAGCCTCACCAAAAATAAAAATAAATAAAAATAAAGGGTGGGTAGGAATTCAGGCAAAAAAAGGAAAGAGAATGTTACAGACATAAAGGACAGCATACTCCAAAGTACAGAGTATAGAAAGCACAGGCCAGGTTCGAGGGCAGTGAATAATCATGTTTATCTGGAGTCGAGAACATGGATGAGGGTCATAGGAGATGGGTTGGAAAGGCAGTGTGCTATTCATTCATTGTGCAATTATGCACACCCACTGTGTGCCCATCTCTGGATTAAAGGTTATGGGAAGATAGAAGAAGAACTCAGTCTAGAGAAAAGGGCAAGACAAACACAATTGGGAGTCAAGAGAGCCGGACTCCAGTCTTGGTTCATATGTGTGCACATATGTTGTGTGTATATGTATAGTCTTGTGTGTATGTGTATATATGTATGTGTGTCTATGTAGATGCATCTATATAATTATAAATATAAATCTACAGATATAATATATTATATAGATATGAATATAAATTATATAGATGATATATTGGTAAATTATGTATAGATAGAAAATATTTTACACACATACACACACACTATCTTTTCTTCTTTTCCCAGAGAACTACCCTGCTATACAAAGAATAATAAAAGAGGGGAGGAAATTGGTCAACAAAAACAAGGCAGCACATTCACTGAGTCCTACATTAGACATAGTGTTCTGTATCCATATTCCCTCACCCCTCACAAGAAAGTGAAGGCATGCTTTTTCCTGTCTCTTTGTTAGGGCTAAGCTCGGTCATTAGAATTTCACAACACTGAGTCTCATTTGTTGTTGTTGTTCCTTCCATCCACATTGTTCTCATCAGGTATATTGCCTGGTTCCATTTACTTCACTTTGTATCAGTTTGTAGAAGCCTTCCCATGCTTCTCTGCATTCATCATATTCAGTATTTCTTGGGTACAGTAACATTTTATTACATTCGTGTGCCACATTGTTTAGCCCATCTCCCATCAACGAGTGTGTGCTTTTTTTTGCTGGCCCTTATGAACTTGTCGTGTAGCCTTGGGAAAGTCTCTTTCCTTCTGTAGTTCTCCAGTTTCCCCTTCTGTGACATGTTGGGTTTGGTTGGTCTCTACAATTCTTTCCTTCATTCTCTGATGTCCTTCAATTTGCTGCTTCCTCACAGATCCTGTTGACGAACCAGGGCCCGATGCAGAGACCGAGCCGGCTGGTTTTTACTGATGTGGCCAATGCCATCAACGCTTGACTGGCATTATTCCCAGACTGGTGATGCAGCTCGGGGCAAGTGGGACAATGCCCCTCACTGGCCAGCATTAACTCTAGTCAGCTGATGGGATCCCGGAGCTGGCTCTGCTGGGAAGGTCTCCCGGTCATTTCTATTTCTAGCCCACACAGTGCTGCCTGACGTGAAATTTAGAAAGCCCTGGATGGACATAAAGTTGGCATCACAACCCAGCATGGGGAAAGACAGTGTCCCCATGACATAGGACAAAAATGGGGCCTGAGGTGTCTGGCTCCTCTCTGAAGGAGGCATTAATTGACTCCACAATTCACTGGTTCTCTGGACCTCCCCCTCCCTCCTTCACTCCTCTCTTCCCACCCTTCCTTCCTAGGCTTCAAGCAAATCAGACCAGGCTGATACCTGGCTTAAACTGATGGTCAAAGGAGTTGGAATCTACGAGCACAACATGCTAAAACTCGGGTCAAGTTCAGTGGTCAGCTTGTGTGTGTGTGTGTGTGTGTGTGTGTGTGTGTGTGTGTGTGTGTGAGATAGAGAGATGGGGGTGGGGTGGGGTTGGGGAAAGCTAATGCCATCATACCTACAAAATTTTTCTGTCCCCACTCTCACCTTGTCCCCAAATAGTGCATTTTCTAATCAATAAACAAATAAAGGAGAAGGGGTAAAGGGGGAGGGGAGGGGGTAAAAACAGGAAGGAGAAAGAAAGGGAGACAGAGGGATGGAGGAGAGACAAAATGAGGAATAGTTAGAAGGGAAAAGGAGACAGGGAAGGAAAGGAAGGAGAGAGATGGAAACAGACAGAAATGGGAGAGAGAAAAAGATTTAAGTAGGGAAAGCAAGGGAAGGAGAGTCTGGGCAGGCTCTCATTACAGTCCTGTCCCCTGTCTAGTATGTTTGCTACAGTTCTATTTCTTATGGAAGAGATCACTGGTGAGTGAGGGTGAGTGGGTTTGGAATCGGGGGAGAGAGAAACCAGTGACTCATAGGAAGGTATCCTCTCCTCACCCCTCACTAAGGCCTATTTTCAAGAAGGAAGTAGGGCTCCTCCAGCCACCTCCCCTGTGGAATACAGAACTGTATTTTTGGAGGGGAAGACACTTGGAACCCCTATTTGTACTCCTGAGGAGTCTGAGAGAGGCTGAGAGATGTATGGAGCAATCAAAGGCATTTGGGACCATCTACCTCCCAAACCTACGGTCCAACAGATGGCAGGTGAACACTGCTGAATTAGCACCTGGACTAGGTTTTGCTTGGAGGAGGGAGGATTTCTGACCACCCCAGCTAATCTAGCTGCACCATCAATAAATGTCTGGTGTGTGCACATGTGTGTGCATGTGTGTATGCATGCTTACATGCAGGAGCATATATGCCTGAGTGGTTTCGTGTGCAAATGTATGAACGCGAGTATACATCTGCCTTTTGCTGCTTTTTTTAATCCCCCAAGTAGATACTTGGTTCATCTAAAGTAACTCTCCCCGGTGATTCTGCTGATGCTCCCAGCTTCCTGTCTGATGGGGTTGGGTGAGGGCAAGCAGGTAGTTGCTTCCTGCCACCTGAATGGGTACAGAAACTGGGCTAGGAGGCACCTGGAGGAGGTGGGGGTGGGTGGGAAGCAGAGGGCAGTTCAGGTCTAATCTCCAGAGGGCAGTGAAGACATTGCGATGAACCTTTCCCTTTCCCCTCTTCATGGAGCAAGAACACTCTTCAAAAGGCAAACATGACTTGCATCATGTTCTCTGCCCACCTGTCAGTAAATACTGCCTGGGGGCAGCTAGGTGGTGCAGTAGATAAAGCACCGGGCCTGGATTCAGGAGGACCTGAGTTCAAATCCGACCTCAGACACTTGACACTTACTAGCTGTGTGACCCTGGGCAAGTCACTTAATCCTCATTGCCCCACAAAAAAAATACTGCCCTACCTGTAGCTGCAGACCCTTAAAATGGGGAGCTTCATCCCTGAACAGGATTGGGGTGGGGTGATGCTGACAGCTTGGAGGAAGGAGGCAAAGGGAGGCCTTTGGGGGGGAAAAGCCCACAAGGCATCATGCCTGTTTGTTGGACTGACCGCATTATAGCCAGGCCTTCCACCTAGGGCGTAGATACCCAACTGAATTCAAGGAACACATTTTAGAAAATATTTATTAAACATCTGCTGCCCTAAAGGGCTTTGTGCTAGGCCTTGGAAGCCATTCACAGTTTATCCAACACTGGGTCTTTGCCCTTCACAATGTTCAGGGTCTAGGATGGGGAAAAGACATAAACACGGATAACTACAATGCACACTATTTTTTTTAAAAACCCACTATTTTGGGGGAGGCTAAGTGGCACAGTGGATAAAGCACTGGTCCTGGATTCAGGAGGACCTGAGTTCAAATCCGACCTCAGACACTTGACACTTATTAGCTGTGTGACCCTGGGCAAGTCACTTAACCCTCATTGCCCTGCAAAAAAACAAAAAACAAAACACCCCCACACACACACACACTATTTTATGTTTTCTTAATTACATGTAAAAACAACTTTAAACATTCACTTAAAAAGATTTGAGTTCCAAATTTTCTCCTCCCTCCCTCACCTCTTCCTTCCCTAAGATGAAAAGCAATTTGATATAGGTTATGTATGCAATCATGTAAAACATATTCCCATATTAGTCATTTTGATGCACAATATTTATTGACAGGTTCATTAGAGAGGTTCAAAGTCTTGTATAAGGTTCCAGTTCACCCTTAAACATTTTTCCCCTGCTTCCCAGGTAGACCAGAAGTTCCTTGAGGTTAGGTCTGTCTCACGTTTGTATTTGTATCTCCAGCATCTAGCACAGGGGGTGTCTGACACATAGTAGATGCACACACATCCAGCCTTTGGCCTTTTCCCTACCTCCCATGATAACTGCACATTCACTCTAGTCTACAGGAGAAACATAGTGCATTCTGTGTGTGTGTGTGTGTGTGTGTGTGTGTGTGTGTGTGTGGTGGGGGAAGAGGGCGTGAATTTGCAGCTTTTTCTGTAGCATAAATACTACCTGTCAGGAGTGCCAGGGTCTGGGAAGGCTTTGCTAAGGGAACAGTATTTATAAATTCCTGCTTCAAGAAGCTATAAATATATTGGCCCTTCAGTATGCTCCCAAGGTCTGAGGATAATTTAGCATTCCCATTAAGGTGTGATTTAATGCTGAGGGTTTCCACGTGAAGGCATTAAAGATGCAATTAAGATGTTTACATGAACTGAAGTGAGAACCTGTTAAGGCCTGTGTGTTTGCAGGGTGGGGCATCCACACTAGCACACAGTGGGGAGAATGCTGGGATTAGGTGTCAGAGCAGCCACAACTGCATTCCCACTTTGCCACTTGTGTGGCCTTCAACAAATTACTTGCCTACCTGGGACTTTATAGGATTATAGACTCAGAGTTGCAAGGGACCACGGAGGTCACCTAATTCAAACACCATTTGAAGAGAAAATTATTCTACAACCTCCCCAACAAGTGGTCACCTTATGAAGAAGCCTGTTTCATTTTTTAGGATAGCTCTAATTGTTAGGAGGGCAGCTAGGTGGCACAGTGAATAGAGCGTTGGGCAGGGAGTCAGGAGGACCTGGACTCAAATCCAGATTTAGACACTAGGCTGTGTGACTCTGGGCAAGTCACTTAATCCTGTTTTCCTCATTTTCCTCATCTGTAAAATGAGTTGGAGGAGGAAATGGCAAGCCACTCTGGTGTCTTTGCCAATAAAACCCCAAATAGAGTCCTGAAGAGACTGAAATGACTCAACAACAATATTTGTTAGGAAGTTTTCCTAAATGTTGAACTGGAGTCTACTTCTCTATAGCTTCTGAAACTCATTGCTTTTTTGACACCCATCAGAAAAAAGCATAATATCCTAATCAAACTCTTGGGTTTTCCAAAGAACAAGTGACAAATATTTTGAGGAAAGTTATAATGTCCTCCCTTCCTCTTCCACCACCAACCATACCCAAGTCTTCCCAGGCTAAATATCTGTGATTCCTTCAATATACTCTCACCATAGCAGTCTCCTTCCTTGAAACATGCTACATTTTGACAATGTCCTTCCTAAAATACATCACTCAGAAATACACTGGACTAGATTGCCAGAGGACAAAGGAGAGTCAAAGGGCTTGAGTTTGAATCCAGGCTCTGCTACTTCTTAGCTGTGCAATGGTGGTCACAGAACCTCTATAGAGGTTGTGAATCTGACAATTGTTAACTTCACAACTGGCAGCCAAGAGAGATAGAGAACAGTTAGGTGCCATGTGTTCACCACTGAGCATTGGCTATTACCACTGGTGGTGGTCTAGTTAGTAGATACTATGCTACAATAATTACCGGTGTCTTGGAGAGCTCATTCACAGAATTCTATCAGCATACTAGACTAAACCAGAGGTCAGATCCAAGAGTGGTGCAGCAAGGACAGAGCCAGAGGAGGAGCAGCCTTGCAGTTGTGAAACTTCAGCAGATGTGGTGTATATGTGTGTGTATATGTATATACACACATATGCATATACATACACATATACATGGTATATATAGGCTTTATTTCTTTGCGGTATATTCCTAGAAGTGAGAACACTGCTAAACATTTTAGTTATTTTCTTGGCATCATTGCAAGACTGTTGGTGGAGGTATAAATTAGTCTAACCATTCTGTAAAGCAATTTATTTTTAATATGTTATTGATAATATATTTGTTTTACTTTGCTTTTATTTCTCATATCCTTTTTTCCCCTCTCCCACCCTTGAAGTCATCTCTTACAACAAAAACAATGAGAGAAAGAGAAAGAAAGAAAGAGGGGGGGAGGGGGAGAGAAGCACAGAGCAGATCAGCAAAACTAACCAACATATCCATTTGTTCCAACATAATAAGAGATGTTCCATTCTTGTGGTTTTCCAAGTCTGCAAAAGAAGGAAAGAAGTTATATTTTCATATCTCCTTATCAGGGCCAAGCCAAGTCATTATACTTACGTGGCAACCAGTCTCAATTTCTTTCATTCTTTCTATTTCCATTTTGTAGTCACTTAGTTTCCAGTTCTTCGGAAAGATGTGGTTATATTTTGGTTTACATGAGACCTTCTTATCTTTGACTTCCTTGGAGTATATGCCTGGCAGTGGTATTGCAGAGTCAAAGGCTACAGACATTTTAGATACTTTCTTGGCATTATTCTAAACTGTTTCCAATAATAGTTGAAGCAATTCATAGCTCCACCCCCCGAAGAGTCTATTAGTTTGCTTGTCTTTGGACACCTCCTCCAACATTGACCACCACTATTTTTTGTCCACCTTGCCAATATTCCGAGCATGAGGTAAAACACCAGAGTTGTTTTGATCTGTATTTCTCTTATTAGTAATTTGGAAGAATCTTTCATATTGTTATGTTGATTACTGTTTATATCCTTCGACCTCTTATTCATTGGGGAACAGCTTTTTTTAAATTTTTAATGTGAGGCAATTGGGGTCAAGTGACTTGCCCAGGGTCGCACAGCTAGTAAGTGTCAAGTGTCTGAGGCCAGATTTGAACTCAGGTCCTCCTGAATCCAGGGCCAGTGCTCTATCCACTGCGCCACCTAGCTGCCCCTCAGGGGAACAACTTTTGATGCTAAACCTTTGATATTTTTCTATATACCTTGAATATCAAGTCATTATTTGAGATATTTGATGCAATTTTTTTTCTCACTTGCCCACTTCCATTCTTATCCAGGTCACATTGATTTGTTTAAACCAAATCAACCAATATGGATCAAGTCTTTATTATGTACTTAAGTATGACTGAGTACATCAGACAAAGTCAGAAATTAGGTCCTACCCTAAGTAGTTTACATTCTGCTTTGTTCGGGACACTTCAAATTCCTCTTTGTCTTCACCCATCCTCCTTCTGTTATAGTCTCAAGAGAATGAAGTAACTGCCAAATGCTCAGCTCTTTGCTTATGCCTTTTGATGCCATCCCTTCCCCTCTATTACCACCATTGAATGGCTAGCCCTTCAATCTCCTTTTCTTTGTGCAAGGCAGACTGCATGATCCTGCGTGTGATCCTTTCACATCCTATAATGTACTCCTGTGGTTCTACAGTTATTGTGGTGTCTCCATCTGACCCATTCATCTTATTCAAAACCATAATGCTAAGACTGGACCCTTTGGAGTGCATGACACAGTGCAAAGTATATGCTGAGGGCATGCAGATTGCCATTAGATTAGAATCTGAGCTCCCTCAATTCTCTGGGCATGGATAGCCTTAATAATGGTCAATTTGGTTCTCATCAAGATGAAGGACTTATCTGGAATTCAGGGTCATTCTTGCCACTCATGCTGACAGACCTTGGCTCATTGACCTTTTACCTTGTTCCTGCCCAGAGGACAAATCAGAGGGTAGTTGAGTAGATTTGGGTCCTAGGGAAAGGGAAACCTTTCCATGTGTATGGTCTTCCTTCCTGCCCCTGAAACCAGTAATGAATTCCTTAGGATGGGACCACATAGAAATAACATCTGGCATTTGTACCAATTTAAAGTTCATAAAGAATTTGTATTATATATGTATATATACATTTATATGTGTAATATACACATACATGTCATTTTGTGCTCATATCAACCTTAAAATCAAGATTGTTTCCATTTTACAGATTAAGAAACTGAGGAACAGAATAGTTAAATGACTTTGATGGAGGAAGCCAAAAGGGGTTAACAGATAAACTGAGGCTTGAGTCCTTATTAATAGTACCTAAAAGGGTTAACAGAGAAACTAAGGTTTGTGTTCTTACAGTAACCAAGAGGGTTTGTCCCTATCAACCCTTACTATCAACAGAGATAGTAACTAGGGACTATTAACCATTAATAGCCATTAATATTCCTAGATGACAGGACACCTAGAAACCAGATCTTAAGTAAAGAGATATCATAAACACAGAGACCCTCTGGGTCTGACAAGTTTTAGCATATTTTTAGGAGCATGTGCAGAAAGGACAAAATGTGTCCCTAGGTTCACCTTATGACGTGTAAACCCCAAAAACACACCTCCAGGGAAAAAGGTACCGGCTTTGTGGGTTGCCTTAGGACCCTAGGAAGTTCAAATTAGGATAAGACCTCCCATGAGCCTCCCACAAGGAGGAGATTAAGATAATGAGATTCTCACTATAAATATAATTATTTCCATCTCCCAAATTGAGGCACCTATCTCCATGGTGCTCTCCCTGTGGTCAGCAGTCTTTCAATAAAACTTGGGAAACTGAGTTACTGAGTCTTGTAATTCTTTGAGATGCGTCACGATTAATTTAATCAATTAAATCCAGCCAGGGTCATACAACTAGTATATATTTGAGGTCAGTTTTGAATTGGGATCTTCCTGACTCCAGGTCTATCACTCAGTTATCTATTGCACCACTGAGTTATGGTCCAGTGTTTTGCAAGCACAGGTTAAGACCAAGAGACTTCATGCAGAAGTACATGGTAGAGGGTCAGCTAGGTGGTGCAGTGGATAGAGCCCCAGCCCTGGATTCAGGAGGACCTGAGTTCAAATTTGGCCTCAGACACTTGACACTTAGCTAGCTGTGTGACCTTGGGCAAGTCACTTAACCCCAATTGTCTCACCGCCCCCCCAAAAAAGAGAAGTGCATGGCAGAGAGCCACCTTGATCTATACTACCTAAAAGGAGATAGCAGGGCTTGCCAACCCAGGAGAAGGCCCAACCATCTGCCTTACTTCCTGCAGAAGCACATGGCAGAAACAAATATGTTTTCCAAATTGGGCTAAGTGTTAATGGGAAATATTCCTGAATATAATCCTTTTGGGGGAAAAAGGAAGTTTGCCTATGTAGTTACGGAATAGTACTTCCTTCCTGGACAAAGATGGCCAACATGACTGCTCTGGCTGGAAGTTTAGAAAGGGAACCTGTGATTTGATGAAGCAATGGATCTTGCCACTCCCCACTAGTACAGTTAGTGAATCAAGATAGTGCTGGCTGGCTTGATAGGGAGATTGCTTTTTTAGCAGCCCTCAAGTTGTGGTCATCTTCCTAGGGGGTCGTTTATAAGCTGATCATTTTTTTTTTCTGTATCGGTTTATGGGCTCCTAAATGTCCTTTTTATCTTATGTATTTTCTGTGAAGTGAAATATTTTCCTGTTCCGAATCCTCATATTGTTACTTTGACTTCTTGTATGGGAGCTGGAGTTATCCATATTTGGGGAAACTTGGATATAACCCATATCTAAACTATAGTTGAAATTTACCGGGGGCGGAGCCAAGATGGCGGAGAGGAAACAGCAAGCTCCCTGAGCTCTCCTTTTGTTCCCTCAAAAAGAACTTTAAATCAAGCCTCTGGACGGATTCTGAAACTATAGAACCTGCAAAGAGACATAGAGACACAGTCTTCTAACCAGAGATAATTTAGAAGATTTCAGGAAAAGGTCGGTCTGACTCGGGCAAAAGAGAGGCCTAGCGCCGGGCAGCAGCCTAGCGCCGGGGGTTGGGGCAAGTCAGCAGGAGCTGCTGGTCACAGCTGAACAACTGAGGCCCCTGGAACCTGGCTCAAAAATCTGGTGGCCAAGAAGGACGGTGGAAAAACCTACCTGCACCAGCCGAGAAGGCAAGTTGCCAGTTGTAGGGCCACGAACAGGATAGGTGCGACCAGGCACACTGACGCAGCGCGCTTAGATAGGAAGTGCAGGGGGGCGAACTGCACACACTATAAAGGCCTCAGAGTAAAAAGCCGGTCACACAGCACCTATACCCCTGCACAAGAAGCCCAAAACAGGGATCCTGATGCCCCCAGAGCAGACCTCAACTTAAAAAATAAATAAATAAGCTGCAATAATGAGTAAGAAGCAAAAAAGAGCCCTCTCCATTGAGAGCTTCTGTATCAAGAGGGAAGAAGCCAATGCAAACTCAGATAAGGACAATACCCTCAAATTGCCTACATGTGAAGCTTCAAGAGGGAAGGTGAATTGGTCTCAAGAACAAAAAGCCTTCCTGGAAGAGCTCAAAAAGGATTTCAAAAATCAATTGAGAGAGGTAGAAGAAAAAATGGGGAGAGAAATGAAAGCAAAACAAGAAAACTATGAAAAAAGAATCAGCAGCTTGGAAAAGGAAGCACAAAGATTGACGGCAGAAAGCAATTCCTTAAAAAATTCATCTGGCGGAATGGGAAAAAAAGTTCATAATTTCACTGAAGAAAACAATGCCTTAAAAATTCATTTGGCCAAATGGGAAAAAAGTACATAATCTCATTGAAGAAAACAATGCCTTAAAAAATTCATCTGGCCAAATGGGAAAAAAGGTGCATAATCTCACTGAAGAAAACAATGCCTTAAAAAATTCATTTGGCCAAATAGAAATTTACCACAGAAAACTCTTGAGTGGAGATATAATGAACCAAGTTTCCTTTCTTGGGTCTTCCCAAAAGATTGGCCCCAGTCCATGTGAACAAAATGTCTTGGGGGCCATGGATCATAGGTCAGATCTAAATTCTGAATTCCCATAATCCCCTATCAGCTACGGTTGCTACCTTAACAACCACCTGCTGCTGCTGCTGCTGCTAGAGGAAGTCAATAAATCTCGCTGACTGAGCTCATTATAAACTCATGCTGTCCAACTGTCCAATACTCTTCACAGCCAACTGTCCTAAATCTCCTTTCTCTGATTCTCAAGTCATTCCAGAGATGACAAATATGTGGGCCCCAGTGGTGTTGTTTAACATTCTGGAATGAGCCAAACCAGATTACAATGTAATTGGAAAATATTTAACAAAATAAAATATACTAGAACATAGATAATGCTAGCATGTGGTTTTTTAAGTCATTATGTAGCTTGGCGGCCCTAGTTTCTATGTGAATTGGACACCACTGGAGTGGACAATCTCACCTCCTAACTTTGCTGAGATCCATATTTGGATCTCATCATCTATAAGCAACTATAAGCAAGTCATCATCTATAAGCAACTTCTCTCCTCCTCCCCACCACAAAATGTGCCTATACCTTCATTCCCATAGATTTCTCCATTGCTCTATATGAGAGAGTCCACCTACTTACCAAAGCTACCAATGCAATCTCTTCCTGCCTCTACTGCAAGTTTTGTCTTTTTTGTCTTTTTTCCTTTCCTTTCCTTCCTTTCCTTTCCTTCCCTTCCCTTCCCTTCCCTTCCCTTCCCTTCCCTCCCCTCCCCTCCCCTCCCCTCCCCTCCCCTCCCCTCCCCCTCCCCTCCCCTCCCCTCCCCTCCCCTCCCCTCCCCTCCCCTCCCCTCCCCTCCCCTTCCCTCCCCTCCCCTCCCCTTCCCTTCCCTTCCCTTCCCTTCCCTTCCCTTCCCTTCCCTTCCCTTTCTCTTCCTTCCTCCTCCCTCCTTTCTCTCTTTTTCCCTCCCTCCCCTTCCCTTCTCTCTTCTCTCCTCCTCTCCTCTCCCTTTCTCTTTTCTCCTTCTGTCTCTGTCTGTCTCTCCCTTCCCTCCTCTCCCAACAGTCCCAAAGCAGCAACAAGAATTTGTTAATCACCTGCTATGTGCCAGTCATCATTAGATGATAGGGATATAAAAATAGCTCCCCCTTCAAGGTGGACCATTCCTTCTTCTCTTACACTCTTCCTGACATATAAAACCAGGAATTGGCACAATTCTTGCTCTCCAATTGCTACCTTCAAACGCTGCTTTCTGCCACCACCCCTAGTAACCCCTTCTCTATAACATTTTCTCCATCCTATACAGATCATCCATGAAGCTTCAGGCCATCCTTCCTTCTTTCCCAATAAGCTCAGTAACCTACCTCAGTTTTTTTCCTCCACCCTAACCTTCATCACATTCCCAACATCGTGGTCTCCAATTTTCTTCACCTTTCAACTCCTAAGAACTACTTTCTCCAGTATATCCCAGCTACTCACCAGTAATCCCTCAAGACCATTGGTTCTCAAGAGATATGCTCTGGTGCAAAGAGTTTCAACTCAGTGTGCCCCAAATTGGATGGAACTTGCGCTCATACTCACATGAACATGGTCCAGGCACTCAGGTAGGGACTTATTCTCTGGAGCTCTTTCTCTCTCTCTCTCTCTCTCTCTCTCTCTCTCTCTCTCTCTCTCTCTCTCTCTCTCTCTCTCTCTTTCTCTTTTTTTGGTGGGTCAATGAGGGTTAAGTGACTTGCCCAGGGTCACAATCTGGTAAATATCAAGTGTCCGAGGTCAGATTTGAACTCAGGTCCCCCTGAATCCAGGGCCTGTGCTTTATCCACTGCACCAGCTTGTTCCCCGGGACTTATTCTCACAACAAAGAAGGATGTCGTCTTTGCTATTCAGTGAACAAACTAATTTGAGAACTGCCTGAGCTCTAGCCCCATCAACTGGGCTAGATAGTATAGTGGGTAAGAGTGCTGGACTTGAGAGTTAAGAAGACCTGAGTTCAAATCATGACCCAGATATTTATTATCTGTGTGGTTAAGGGGGCAAGTCACTTCACCCATCTATGCCCTAACTTCCTCTTCTGTGAAATGGGAATAATACCATCACCTATCTCCCAGGCTTTTTGTGAGGTTCAAATGGAATAATATAAGTACAGTATTATATTTGCAAGCTTTAAAGCATTACATGTTAGTTATTATTAGTGATTATCCCAAAATTGATCTCAAGTACTAGAATTTCTAGTCAAAGCTCTGTACCTACTTTAATTAGGAGAAGCCGCAGCCCCTGGGATTTGGCTCTGGTTGGCCTCTGTTCTCCCTGCTTTCATTCATTTCCTTAAGACATTCTCATCCCTATCCATGTCTATAGCCAAAAAAGGATGCTTCAGGATCTACTTCTCCCCTTTTTCTCTCCATCCCCCAAGGTATTGTGTATCTGATAGAACTCTGGCTGACAGAGGGGCAGAAAGAGTCTCTCTATGAATCTCCTTTTCTTGCTCTTGTTATTTTTTAGTCATGTCTAACACTTTGTGACCCTATCTGGGATTTTTTGGACAAAGATACTGGAGTGGTTTGCCATTTCCTTCTCCAGCTCATTTTATAGAGGAGGAAACTGAGGGAAACAGAGTGAAGCTAGTAAGTATCTGAAGCCAGATTTAAACTCAGGAAGATGAGTCTTCCTGACCCCACACCTGGTGCTCTATCCACTGCACCACCTAGTTGCCCTGAATCTCCTTTTCAGGATCCTTTTATTTTAGGAGAATGCCATGTAAGACTCTGGAAGCAATTCCATACCCTATATTTTTCAGTGAGGGGAAGGTCCTGGCTTGGGAGAACCTCAAGGGATCTGTTAGAAGTTGGCACAGATTTAAAAAGAAAAAAGAGGAAAAAAAGATTTGAGGTCTTTTTAATTATGACAAAACAAACTTTCCCTCAGTCCCACAGTCTTTTTGTTCATTGATGGGGAGAGGGGAGAGGTCAGGGGAAGCAGGAGACCTTAAGAAGTGTATCTTCATGTCACCCCTTTCCTGTGTGCCTGGAGGGAAAAAAAGGAGAATGTTAAAAAGACAAGGATCATAGACAGGGTCCTTGTTGGGAGGATACCTGACTTGATCCATAATATCTCAGCAAGTTAGTCTGAGAGATCTGCTTGACTCCTTTCCTCTCTCCATTCTTTCTCATCCCATCTAATTTACTCTCCCCTCTGTAGACAAAATGTATGTCTGATTTAGCCAGGGCTCTGGGGGCTTGGGAGCCTGAGAGATGTTTGTGGTGAGGGTTTGTTGAGTTGGATACACTTACACTAGTGGGAAATACAAGCATCCTTCCTTCAGTCCCTCTACACTACCCATCCCCTCAGCAATATAACCCCCCCCAACACACACACACACACACACACACACACACACACACACACACACACACACACACACACACACACACACACATACAGAGTTTCTCCTTTCTGGAATGACCTTCATCCTGTCTAAATACAAAACCCATCCATTCTTTAGTACGTCCCATTTAGTCAGTCAATTTTTAGGACTCCACCAACCTGGATCATCACTACAGAGCATGTTGCCTGCCTACCCCCTTTTTGGCCCTTGATCATAGTCAGTTTTTACATTGCCCTATGCTATTCTCTTTTTTTGTTCCCTATGGATGGAAGACCTTTCTTGTATGCCTCCCTGTAAGTAGGATCTGTGTCTGTTTTTCCTGTCTCCTCCTCTAGTCTCAGTGATTTGAAGACTGAGCCTTTTTTTTCCCCAGGGTTAATGAGGGTTAAGTGACTTGCCCAGGGTCACACAGCTAGTAAGTGTCAAGTGTCTGAGGCGAGATTTGAACTCAGGTCCTCCTGAATCCAGGGCCAGTGCTTTATTAACTGCGCCACCTAGCTGCCCCCACCCCCCATATTCTTTCTTTTCTTTCTTTTTTTTTTTTTATTTTGCAACAAACATTTATTTTATTTTATCCACTGCACCACCTAGCTGCTCCAGGTCCCCATATTCTTTTTTTTGTTTGTTTTTGGTGAGGCAATTGGGTTAAGTGACTTCCCAGGGTCACTCAGCTAGTGGCAAATGTCTGAATCTGGATTTGAACTCAGGTCCTCCTCAGGGCCAGTGATTTACCCACCGCACCATTTAGCTGCTCGAAAGTCCCCATATTCTTAATTCTATTTCCCCTACAAATGAGTTAGGAGGGAGGTGGGGTTAGGTAAGACTGGTCAAATTGAATTAGCCACTGTAACAAATACTAATGGATCAAAGGGATCACAGATTTAGACCTGGAAAGGACCTTAGAGACTATTTAGCAGTAACATCTTCATTTTACAGATAAGGAAACAGAAGGCTTAAAAGGTTAAGGGACTTGCCCAAGGTCACACAGTCTCTGCAATGGCAGAGACAAGATTTCAACCCAGGTCCTCTGATTTCAAAGGCTGGCCTAATTCATACCTGACCCTGGCCCAGACAGCTATTGGAATGAGGGGAGCAGAAGCATACAGAGGCTGTCTCTCCCAGAGTACAGATTTCTCTAAGTAATCAGAGTCTGCAAACTAGTTTAGATTAGTCTGGGAACCTCAGACTCACATATACTGTGCAGAGAACTTCTCAACGCCAAATTTTAATCCTAAGATAAAAGAATGGAAAGAGCTCACATTCCCCAATTGATAAATGGATATGAGCAGGCAGTTTTCAAAAGAAAAAATCAAAGCTATCTATAGTCATAAAAAAAATGCTCTAAATCACTGTTGATTAGAGAAATGCAAATTAAAACAACTCTCTGTACCATTTCACACCTATCAGATTGGCTAATATGACAGAAAAGGAAAATGGAAAATGTTGGAGAGAACAGGGGAAAATTGGGACACTAGTGTATTGTTGGTGGAGCTGTAAACTGATCCAACCATTCTGAGAGTAATTTAGAACTATGCCTCAAGGAC
The DNA here is from genome assembly GCF_019393635.1 of Dromiciops gliroides. Lineage (NCBI taxonomy): Eukaryota > Metazoa > Chordata > Mammalia > Microbiotheria > Microbiotheriidae > Dromiciops > Dromiciops gliroides. The sequence goes on along the minus strand of NC_057861.1, from coordinate 676,542,899 downwards.
TATAAAACTGTACATAACCTTTACCCAGAAATACCACTATAAGCTCTGTATCCCAAAGAGACAAAAGGAGAAGTATTCATATGTACAAAAATATTTATAGTAATCTTTTTGTGGTGGCAAAGAATTGGAAATCAAGGGAATCCCTATCAATTGGGGAACAGTTAAACAAGTTATGGTATTTGATTGTGATGGAATGCTATTGTGTTTTAAGAAATGATGAAGGGGATGGTTTCAGAAAAACCTGGGAAGACTTAAATGAACTGGTGCAAATTTAGAACCAGGAGATCAATGTACACACTAACAGCAATATTGTAAGGAAAATTAACTGTGAAACAGTTGTTATTCAGTCATGACCAACTCTTATGACTCCATTTAGGGTTTTCTTGGCAAAGATACTGGAATAGCTTCCATTTTCTTCTCCAGCTCATTTTACAGATGAGAAAAATGAGGCAAACAGAGTTAAGTGACTTACCCAGGGTCACAAAGCTAGTAAATAAAGGTCTGGAGCCAGATTTGAACTCGGGTCTTCTGGACTCCAGACGGAGCACTCTACCTACTATCTAGCTGCCCTGTGAAACACCTCGTAATTCTTATCAATACAATGATTCACCACAACTCCAAAGGACTTATAATATGAAATGCTATCCACCTCAAGACTGAGAAGTGATGGACTCAGAATGCAGATTGAAGCATATTTTTTCCTGTTCCTTTCATTTTTATAGAACACAGCTATAATAAGAAAATGTTTTGCATGACTGTATGTGTATAATGGGTATCGTTATTTCTTGCCTCCTCAATGGGTAGTGGAGGATGGTAGACAATGTAGAACTAAAAATAAAAATTAAACGAAAATGAAAAAAAAGAATTGAAGTTGCTCAGAGAACGGAGAGGTGGATAAGCATGGTCTAGAGGCAACAGAGAAAGGCCTTCACTGAGGCTGTGGCACTGGAACCCCTGGGCCTTTAAGAATGGGCAGAGGCAAAAGAGGAGGGCAGGAACCAGCCAACTGGTTGAGGTGGGATTCTGAGCTCTCTGCATCTTCCCTTTCTTTCTTTCTTCCTTCCTTCCTTCCTTTCCTTCTTTCTTTCTTTATTTTGCGGGGCAATGAGGGTTAAGTGACTTGCCCAGGGTCACACAGCTAGTAAGTGTCAAGTGTCTGAGGCTGGATTTGAACTCAGGTCCTCCTGAATCCAGAGCCAGTGTTTTATCCACTGTGCCACCTAGCTGCCCCATTTTCCCATTCTTTCTCCCTCCCCTATTCCTGACCCTGTAAGATGGAGAAGGCAAACTTACCCAGGAGGTGCATCAGCCTAAGCCAAACAGGACAAGAGAAGGAAATAAGCTACAAAAGGAATTTAACCCAAACCAAATAAATGGCAGTGATTTTTGATCCTGTGTAGTCTGGGGACTATTGTTCATTGTTGCTTTTGGATTTTTCATGCTGGCTTGAGTGGATAATGAAGAAAATAATGTAGGATTTTCTAAGGATTTTGAATAGGAATGGAACATAAAGGTCATCCAGCTCAGCCCTCTTTCTCATTTTACAGTTGAGGAAACTGAGGCTAAGGGAGGACAAGAGACTGTCCTAAAGTCCCAAAGATTACTATTCAAAGGGTGCTGGTCATCTCACTTCAAGTGTATGTGTCCTTTTCATTGTTCATGTCTTTCCCTTAATTAGAGGTGGACAATAAGAAGATAAGTGTAGATAGGTGACACCAGCCAGTGTCTCTATCCTTACAGCCTCCTTTCCCATCCCAGTGTGCCCATCCCTCCATCTCTAAACCACCTCCTGCCCCCTCCCCCAAAAGACACCTCTTTGTTCTTAGAGTCAACCACCTCTTCCCTATAGCTACACCTAGCCTTTTCCTCAGGGCACCAGTAAGAGATATTCTCCCATGACTCATTTTGTCTTTGAGAGCTGTTTCCCAGTGGCTGGTTATTCTCCTTATTCCTCTGCCAACACTCCCCCCCCCCAACCCCCTGCAATGAAGTCATAGTCCTGGAGAGACTCCTAAGTATGTGGGCACTGTTGCCCAGTCACATCCAGGCAAAAACTGTCTTCCATCAGGGCTTGGCCACTCACTGTGGAACCCTTTGCTGCCTCACCTCCAATTCCAGGTATTTCAAGTCTCTGCTTCTAGGGGAAAGAAGGTTAAAGGCCCAGCCTCCCTCATCCCTCTCACCGATCACCCCTTTCAGCTTCCTCCCTCAAACCCTTCCCCTATCTTCCCCCACTCCCACTTTTTCATCAGGGCCATTCTACTCACCTATTTTCGGCCTCTCCCTTTTGACCTTTTCTTGGAATTTCTCTTGTGCTAAAAAGGAACAAAGGCTTTATTCCCACGCTGTTTCCTGAAGTTGTAAACTTTAAGCTTTTAGGGACAAGCAGACTGTTCTTTCCTTATTTTCCCCTAACCAAGAATCCATCTCATCATCAATCCTTCTGGTCCCTGCCTTGCCCCATACTTGGTTCCCATGGCAAAGGGGATTCGACCTGACTGAAAAACACTATACCTAGATTTGTCATTCATAACTAGAACACATAGCTGCTTGTAGCTTGTGGTTTTCAGAGGGCCTGGGAGGACCCTTCTGTACCCCACTCTCACCCATATTTCTTGAAACCCTATTATGATAGGGTTTAGAATGGGTAGGGACCTTAAGAGATTTTCTAATCCAAATCCCTCATTTTTATAGGTTGAGTAAACAAAGCTCAATATGAGAAGTGACTTGTCCAAGGATCACAGTTATCAAAATCGTAAGGCAGGACTCAAATGCAGTTCTACTCTATTTCCCACAAAGGGATCAGACTTCTGGTGTAAAAGTCCTAAGTAAATAGTCCATGGAGACAAAACCAATTCATAATGCATGGTGGAGGGTGGAGGGCAGTTAGAATTAGCTATCCTCTGATAAATCCCATGGGGATTTTTAACCACAAGGGGGCACTCTGCTCAAGTAGGTGGTTGTGCATCATTTCACCCATCCACTGTGTGAATGTATATGCGTAATGGACATCTCTCTTCTCCCAACACCCCAAATAAGGGAGAACTCCCGAAATCTATGGTTCTCCAAGAATAGCTCTTTACCTGAGAATCTGTGGAATGTTTTACCATACTGACACCAAAAAAAAAGGGGGGGGGGGTCAGGCGAGACAGAAAGACCCCTGGTGGTTAAGGATGGTGGCTTTGTCAGATGGGCTTATCCTCCTAACTCCTGGCACCAAGTAACTAATCTTAGCCTGGGGAGATAGATAGGTCATCCCTCCTGCTAACAGCACAAAGAGCCTTGAATTGAGAGTTCAAATATCTTCAGGTCTCTGGACCTCATTCCGCTCCTATGCAAAATGAGGGGTGGGGGAGGCTAGCCTACATGATGGTTAAAGTCCCCCACATCCCCTGCCATGAACCTGTGGTTGTCACTCTAGGACCAATCTTACCGAAGTGCTACCCTTGCCTTTCTTGGATCCTGATCTTCCGGAGTAATGTTGTCGAGGTCTCTTTGCAGGCAAAGGTCCTACGATCTCTTGGTCAGATCGATTGGGTTGGTCGTGTTTAGCATGGTCCCCAGATCTGGTGTTTATGGTCTGTCTCTCCTATGACAAAGGTTAGTTAATGAGCACATTCAAAAGGAAAGTTAAAGGCACCAAGATGCTTAGAACCGTCCCTTCCAAGCCCCCAAAGCATAGTACCATAGAATGGGAGCTAGCTTTGGTATCAGAGAATTTGGGTTCAAATCTTAATTCTGCTACTTACTAGCTAGGTGACTTTAAGCAAATTACTTAAATCTCCCTGGACCTCAGTTTCTTTACCTGTAAAATAAGAGGATTAGACTAGATGGCTTCTAGAATTAGATTCATGATCAAAAGAGCCTCTGTTTTTTTCCATCCAAACTCTAGCTTATCCAAGTACATGTTGTTGTTTTCCGACTCTTCATGACCCCATTTGGGGTTTTCTTGGCAAAGATACTGGAGTGGTTCGCCATTTCCTTCAGCTTATTTTACAGATGAGGAAACTGGGTTAAGTGACTTGCCCAGGGTCACACAGCTAATAAGTGTCTGAGGCTGGATTGTAACTCTGGTCTTACTGAATCCAGGCCTGGAGCTCTATCCAGTGTGCTACCTTGCTGCCTAGTGCATAGTACAGAGGTTAAACAAAGAAAAATACTGAATTTAGAGTGAGAAGTTCTGGGTTCAAATTCTGTCTTTGCTACTTAGTAGGCATTTGACCTTGGGTCAATATACTCAACATCTCTAAGGCTTTCATTTCCTTATGTATGATAAGTGTTAAACTAAATTATTCCTCTCAATTCTAAATCATTGTTGTTGTTCAGTCATGTCCAACTCTTTGTGATTGGGTTTTTCTTGGCAAAGATCCTGGAATGGTTGGCCATTTCCTTCACCAGTGGATTAGGGAAACAGAGTTTAAGTGACTTATCCAGGGTCACATAGCTAGCAACTATCTGAGGCCTGATTTGAACTCTTGAAGTCTTCCTGACTCCATTCCCAGTACTCTTTCCACTGAGCCTCTTAGCTGCCATCAATTCTAAATTCATTGATCTAAATTTGACCATCCTAGCTTTGCTTGATATTTTTTCACTTTTTGTTGGTTTCATAGACTGTCAGAGCCCTGGTGCTTTAAGCACAGAATGTCAAATTCAACCTTACATCTTATACATGGGGAAATTGAGGCTAAGCAAAAGGTAGTGACTTGTCTGATAGATAGCAAATTAGAAGCAGAGCCCAGACTAGAACAAAGTTCCCTTTATTGCAGTCTCAGTGCTCTTTCCATTAGCTACACTGTGATGCTTCCTTAGTAGCTTTTTTTTTAACCTGACCCTATTTGAGATGAAGGAATAAGAATTACATCCATTTTTCTCAGGGCTCTAAGGTTAACAAAATGTCTTTCCTCACAAACAATCTAAGTTAGTTCAGTAGTGCAAGTGTCATCATCCCTTTTTACAGATGAGGACATTGAGGCATGGGGAGGCTGGAGGAGAAAATGCCTTTCCCAGGATCACATAGCTAAGAGTCTTTGACTCTGGAGGAGAGGCTGATGACTTTGTACAGCTCTGCCTCACTTAAAATCCAATTCACTTGCAAGTCAAGACATCACCACACACCTGTGATGTCGTTGGTCCTGACAATGAACAACAGCTGGGAAGTGTTAGGGCCTGGGATTGAACCCAGGTCTTCTTACTTATCATCCTCATCTTCTTTCTTTCTACTATGTTGCTGCTTTTCAGGGTGATCCATAATCCACCAGGGACAAGAGGAGGACTGGAGAGAGGCAGAGAAGGCAGAGACTCCTAAACCCGTTAGGTGAAGTTCAGTGGAGACTATGGAACCTCTCTCCCAGAGAGACTCATGGGACTTAGCTGTCTCTCTTTTCCTGTCTCAATATTTCTATTTCTTAGGTAAAAGAGTTTAGCGATAGAAGGAATTTCTGGATAGCTCATATATTTCCTGATTTTCTAGGTGAAACCTGAGGAAAAATGACTTGTCTAAGGTCATACATGGGGTAGAAAATAGGATTTGAACCAAGTCTTCTGATTTTTTTGTGGGGTGGGCAATGAGGGTTAAGGTGACTTTCCCAGAGTCACACAGCTAGTAAGTGTCAAGTATCTGAGTCCAAATTTGAACTCAGGTCCTCCTGAATCCAGGGCCCGTGTTTTATCCACTGCGCCCCCTAGCTGCCCCCAAGTCTTCTGATTCTTAATCCAGTCAATGTCGTCTCCACTACTGTACTGCAGCAGTTACTTTCCCCAACAAGCTGGCCCTTTCTCACCCTGTGAAGCCAGCCCTTAGAGCATGTGTTGGGAGACTGGAGTGTGAAGCGGGACCTCGGGAGGAAGCCTCCCTTGGCACATACCTGGGTTGGTCTCTGGGAATATGATGGTCCCCCCCGGCATTTCCTCTGGGTCTGTTGCTGTTGGTTACTTGAGTCATGGCTGGTGTGCCTTCCACTGCTACTGTGGCTCCCTCTTCTCTCAGAGTGGTGACTCCTGAGCCGCTCAGAAACTGAGGAACCCGATGATTTTTCCATTGGTAACTGACACACTGCCCCCAGCTTTGGAATATGCTTAGTCGAATCCCCTCTCCTCAGTGTTGACTTTAGGCTGAGGTCGACCTACAAAGTGTGTTTGAGACAGACACACATCCAGATGCACACCATCCCATGAATGAGAGAGCATGCCTGACTCATGGCTCTCCGTGGGCAGGGGGGGCTCTGAGATGGTGAATTGGTCAGCCCCATTTGTGAGAATGTACCGCACAGAGTCAAATCCTAACCCTCCCTCTTCAGTGTATCCAATGACTCTCAGGACTCATTCATTTGACATTTACTAAGCACTCACCATATGAGGATTGTAACATCCATCCATAATCATCAGCACCAGGACAGAACTTAATGAGATATTTGTATCTCACCAAAGGTCATTTAGATGTGGGTCCTGCCTAATGGAACTCACAGTATAGCATCCGAAAGCATACAATAACTGTGTTATCAAATGGTGTGAGACCGCAGCATAGAACATGAGCATTAAGAGATGGAAAAATGCTATGGGAGATCAGAGGCAGTTATGCTCTGACTGGTAGAGTCATGGAAACCTGACTAATGGCATGCCTTTAAGATCCCAAGGTCAGAATTAGGATTTTCAGTCTAGGGCCAAGGTTAGGTCTCATTCTATGACAAGGGAGGGTCAGTACTCAGCCTGGTTAGGTGAGGGTTTTCTATCTGGGAAGGCTTAGACAAGTCTGTGGTTAGTCAGGGCTCAAGCTATGCCCAGGGTCAGGGTTCAGGATTCATTGGAAGCCAAACTAAATGACCGAGTTGAAGACAGACCCCCACAAAGCTTATTAAAGTCCTTTGAGCTATGCTCCAACTCTGGAGCTAATCAAGCATAGGGTCTCCAATGTCTAGATTTATTGCAGGCCTCCCAGAGAGAGGCAGCATTGTAATGAGGAGACTGAGCCCAAGGAGGAAATCATTGGTCTGGAGGATGGAATAGCAGAGAGATAGCCAATAAATATTGGTTAAATTAAATGGATTGGGGCCAGAGGGCTGGAAGAGTCTGCTTCCCAATACAAGAATGTTAAATTATCTTTCTGCAGTTGTTTCACAGGGATTGGAAGGTTATCCCTACCTTTCCGTGGGGCAAGTGCTGGTGCCTTCTGTTGTCTGTGCCTGTGGTGCTAGGTGCCTCGCTCTTGGAGGTTCTGCCTGCAATAATTCCCTCTGTTAGGTCACCTTCCCCTCCCTTGATCCAGCCATTGTGAGAGAGCTGGTGACATCATCCTACCTGGTTGAGGGTGTGCGCTACTGTTGCAGGGGACGGGAAAAGTAGTTGAGAGACATCTGAGGTTCCCTTTGTCTCTTCCTTTCCACTCAATTTTTTTTTTCTGTTAGAAAAATCCTTTTCCTGTAAAGCTAGCTTAGGTGTCACTTCCTCTATAAAATCTTGAAGGCTCTGATCCCACAGTTAAAAGTCATTTCTCTCTCCTCAAATTTTCCAAGAACACATTGTCTACCCATACCACATCCTCCCTTGTATCAAATTTATATGTGTATATACCATATTAGGCTGCTAGGTGGCGCAGTGGATAGAGTGCTAGGCCCGAACTCAAATCTGGCCTCAGGCACTTACTAGCTGTGTGACCCTGGGCAAGTCATGTAACCCTTTTTGATTCCTTAACTGTAAAATGAGCTCGAGAAGGAAAGGCGAACCATTCTAGTATCTTTGCCAAGAAAACCCCAAATGGGGTAACAAAGGGTAGGATATAACTGAGACAATGCAGCAAAAAGTCAAACAAAAGATAAAATTTGTTCAGAGCAAAGACCCTCAATGAAATAGCATGATAAGTATATAGTAGGTAAATTGCCAATTAAATTGCATAGTAAGAAAGGTAGCAATGGAAGTACTCTCCCACAAAGACACATAACATCAATGAGAAACAATGAGGTATATTTAGGGAAAGAGGGTAGAGGGGTATACATGTAGAGATTCCATGTGGTCTGGTTATATGTGTGGAAGGCATGCACATAAGGACCATGTAACCCATGGGGAACAACTCTGCCTCTGACGCTGAAGGACTGAACATGTTTTCTGGTGATGTTATTGCGGGACTAGCAATGGACTTGCTTCCCACTGATCTCATGTGGTGAATAGTCTCTGCTTGACTGATTTTATGGGCACTGTGCTTATCAGCTTCTTATCCTGGCTCTGACACAATCTGTGTGATGCTAGGCAAGTTTCTTTTCCCAGTTTTTCAGCGGAAATCCCCAGGTGAGGTGTTCTCTCTTCCTCATAAAAAGACAAGTGAGCTCTGCCGTCTCTGGGAGCCACTGTACCCAAAGTTAGACTGGCCTCTACACTGCCAGCTATCTTCCTTCCGCTATCTTTTCCCTAGGTAAGAGAATTCCTAAATCTGAATGCAACACATACAACAAAACTAGCATTCATTCCAATGAGCATTCATTCTTGAAGCCCCTTTTGGGCCCTTGGGGCTTTGAAGACAGCAGATGTTTAATGAATGTTTATCTAATTTAATGTAGTCCATCTCCTTTTTTTTTTTTCTTTGGGGCAATGAGGATTAAGTGACTTGCCCAGGGTCACACAGCTACTAAGTGTCAAGTGTCTGAGGTCGGATTTGAACTCAGGTCCTCCTGACTCCAGGGCCAGTGCTCAATCCACTGTGCCACCTAGCTGCCGCCCCCCCCTCCCCTTCCTTTTTTACAGAGGGGAAAGTGAGGCTTAAATTGGGGAGGAGAATTGTCCAAGGTTACATAAACAGTAGCAGAGTCAGGATTAGAGCTCAAGTCTTCAGAGATCTAGTAATTGGTACCCAAAGTATTTGAAAATAGACAGACTGGGGAAGCATTGATGATGCCAGGCCACCAGGCTCAAGTCTCTGTGTCCATTTTCCTCCTCTCTGTTTTCAAGTACAGGGTAGCCCCCAGGTGAGTGCTATGCTACCTTCTGAGAATGTCTCACTGGGGTCTTTCTGGGCTGATCCTTTACTCTTCCATTTTCTTATCTAAAATGAAGGAAGAGGTGTCAAATAGGTGAATTGGGGAATGGCCGAACAAGTTGTGGCATATGATTGTTATGGAATACAACTGTGCTATAAGAAATGATGAGTTCGATAATCTTAGAAAAACATGGATAGACTTGCAGAAAAAAATGATCAGAACCAAGAGAACATTGTATACAGTTAAGAATGACTGAGCAAATAAGTAATTTTGACTATTATAAATATCCAAATTAACTACAAAGGACATATGAAGGAAGATGCTATCTGCATCCAGAAAAAGAACTGATAAACAGAAGTATGTATAGAATGATATTACAAAAATATACATATTTGTGTCTAATGGTAGCCATCTCTAGGGTTGTACAATATTTGATCTAAGAGATAATAGGGAGCCACTAGAATTTATGGAGCTGTGCTTTAGAAATGTCCTTCGTTGGCTTTATGGGAGACATTGGAAAGGGAAGAAACAAGAGGCAGACAGACCAACTTAGGAGGCAATTACCATAGTGAGAGGTGATGAGGACAGATCCCACAGATGTTGATATGACAAGACTTGGAATGTGAGTGAGAGAGTGTGAAGTGTCATGGATGACACCAAGTTTGAAAAACCTGGGTGGCAGGAAGGATGTCGATGCCCTCCATGGAAACAGGGACTTGGAAGAAGATTAGAATTTAGGGGGAAGATGATGAGTTCTAGAAGTTGGCAGGGTGAGTAAATCCCACTGGACTATTTTTTTTTTCATAGTTTCTCTTGATATTAATGACAACTTACATTTCTATAGCATTTTAAAGAAGGCAAAGCACTTTCTTCACAATGACCCTAGGGGGATGGGTGAAAATATTCACTTAATTTTACAAATCAGGACATCAAAGTTCAGAGATGTTAAGTGATTTGCCTAGGGCCACACATTTAGCCTGATCATCAAAGCTGGGAGTCAAACCTAGGTCTCTCCTAACTTTAAGTTCAACATTCTTTCCACTACACCATGATTTCTCTAATGTTCTTGCCCACCTATTTGTCCATGTGAAAGGGTTTGGGGTGGGGTTTTTGGGTGGATTTTAAAATAATTCTATGGAGTAACCCACTGGCATTTTGATTTGGTATTGCATTAAGTCTACAAATTATGGTGGGAAGTATTGACATTTTTACTGTATTTGGTCTATCCAACTGTGTATAGGAGATAGCTCCCTAAAGTAATTTAAATTATTTGCATGGGCCCTGTGTGTCTCTGGGCAGGTTACTGCCCCAACACTTGGTGCATTTTGTTGTTATTACAAATGACCTGCCTTTCTGTTGTTTGCTGATTTTGGGGGGATGGCAATATATAGATGTGCAGATGATATGGTGGCCTAATCTTGTACTCAAGCTTCCTTGCTAAAGAACATTATTGATTCAATTCACATGGCTGTTGTTCTTGAGTTTTCTAGATGACCAACTGGGTCATCTTCAAAAATTTATTTTAACTCTGTCATTGCCAGTGCCTCTGACATGTATTATCTAGCCATTGCCAAAGATGAGTGGGGCTGACAAGACCAAGTTTGCCTCTCCTCATCTCTGCATTCTGACCCTTCACCCGCTCATTTACTCTCATGGCCTTGACTACAACCTCTATGCTTAGGATGCTCAGATTTTTATTTGTAGCCCCAAGCTCTCTTCTGAGTCCTATACCTACACTTCCAACCTGCCTACTCAACATCACCACCTGCTGGTGCTTCAAACTCAACAGGAACAAACCAAGATGATCATTTTTTACCCTAAACTTCTTCCTTATTTCGATTTCTTTATCTTGTTCTGTGGTTCTGCCAATCATTGCTAGGTTGTACAGTGGATAGAGTACTCAGTCTGGAGTCAGGAAGACTCATCTTAGTGAGGTTAAATCCCGCCTCATACACTTATTAGCTCTGTGACTCTGGACAAGTCACTGAAGCCTGTTTGCCTCAGTTCCTCATCTGTAAAATGAGCTAGAGAAGGAAATGCAAACCACTCCAGTATCTTTCCAAAAAAACCCCAAACAAACTCAAACCCAAATGGGGTCATGGAGAGTGAGCCATGATTGAAAAATGACAGAACACAACATCTACAAAATCATCCAGTCTCCCACATTTGCAAACTCGTGCTCCCCGCCCCACTCCTTATATCAAATCTTTTTAAAGCCTTGGCAATTCCACTTCCATAACATCTCTTGAATTTGTTTATTCTTCTACTATAATGTAAGCTTCCTGAGAGCAGAAACTTACCTTCATTTGTATACCCAGTGCTTGGTAAGGTGCTTTGAACATAGAAAGTTCTTAATAAATGCTTCCTTCCTTCCTTCCTTCCTTCATTTATCTGGCCTTTATTTTCTTTCTTCACTGACTCCACCCTGGTATGAGCCTTTGTTACCACTCTCTTGACTATTGCAAAAGCCTCCCTTCATTTCTTTCAGTTTCCACTCCAATCTACCCCTCAAACTGCCACTAGGCTCATCATGTTACTCCACTACTCAAAATCTTCAGTTGCTCCCCATTGTCTCCCAATCAAATGTCAAAGGATTCAACCTGGCATTCAGGGACCTCTATTTCTCTCCCCACCTCCAACCCAAACCTTTCCACCCTTATCTTACATCCTTGCCTTGCCTTCTGGGGCAACTAGGTTGCATAGTGGATAAAACACTAGCCCTGGAGTCAGAAGGACCTGAGTTCAAATCTCACCTCAGACACTTATTAGCTGTGTGACCCTGGGCAAGTCACTTAACCTCAATTGCCTTAAATATGTGGGGCCATCTCCAGTTATCCTGATGTATATCTTGTCACTGGACCCAGTTGGCTCTGGAGAAGAGAGTGAGGTTGGCCACCTTGCACAGTGCTCCCTCACTTAAATTCAATTCAGTGAAAGTCATGACATCACCTTGATGTCTTGGTCCTCTTTGAGAAGGAACGACAAAACAACAACAACATTATTGCCTTTTAGTTGCTCTCCACTCAAATGAAATTGTACCACTTTCTACTTCCCATCCACACCCTTTTCTCTCCTGCCTCAGTGTTTCTTTATTCATGCTGTTCCCTGTGGCTGAAAAGTCTTCTCTCACCTTTGTTAGTTGGCTTCCTGCCCATTTTCAGAAGCCCAGCTCAGATGCCACCTCCTCTCAAGAGCCTTTTCTGATCACTCCTGATAACAACCTTGCCCACGCCAGGACAATGCACTTGGTTAGCACCTCTCTGGGCTTCCTTTCCTGTGATAGTGTGAATACTCATGCTCTCTCTCTCTCTCTCTCTCTCTCTCTCTCTCTCTCTCTCTCTCTCCTGTCCCACCCCCAACCTTGAGCACAATGCTCTGAAAACACACTGGAGGTGCTTAATCACTGTGCAAGGAAGAAAAGGGGGGGGAATCAATACATTTATCATCTCTAGAACTAAATCTAAGATGGAATTCTTAGTCAACTCTGACTCATAGCCTCCCTGTTCATGGAGTAGGGGGCTAAGAGAGGGACCCCAGAGAAGTCATTGGCTGGCAAACAGCAGGCTCCATCTCTCTTCTTTTAGAATGGGGGATTTCCTTCATCTTTCTTCTTTCTCTTCCCATCTTCATAGGGCCCTCTTTCAGGGAACTATCCCAACTCCTTTACCCTCTATGAGGTGTGGGGTTATCAAATATTACTATTGAATTTCCTTTTATTCTACTAGTTAGCACTGGTACTAGGACCTGAAGCTGTTGCTGCTGCTACCCAACATTTATATAGCACCTTAAGGTTTGCAAAGCTGTTAACTCATTTGCTCTTTAAAACAATCCTGAGAGGGAGGTACCCATCTTACAGATGAGGAAACTGAGGCTGAGAGAAGTTAACTGACTTGTCAAAGTTTACACAACAAGGAAGTATATGAGGCAGGATTTGAACTCGGGCCTTTTCTGATTCCAAGGCTAGCACTCTATTAATAATATATACAACCTACCTGGTTTCAACTCCAAGTTAGGTTAGTTATTTCATCAGTCGTGTTGGACTCTTCATGATGCCTTTTAGGGTTTCCTTGGCAAAGATTTTGGAGTGGTCTGCCATTTCCTTTTCCAGCTCATTTTACAGATGAAGAACTGAGGCAAATAGGATTTAAGTGACTTGTCCAGGGTTACATAGTAAGTATTTGAGGCCAGATTTGAACTCAAGATAATAAGTTTTCTTGACTCCAGGCCCAGCACTCTATCCACTGTACCATCTAGCTATTACACTTCACTTGGGTATTGTAGATCATTCCTCTATGTCTAGCAAGGTTTTGGCACAGGACAACCTTTTCTAACATGGCCACTCCCCCATACCTGTTCTTAGTTCTCCAGTAACTTTTTTTCGGGGGGGGGGCAATGAGGGTTAAGTGACTTGCCCAGGGTCACACAGCTAGTAAGTGTCAAGTGTCTGAGGCCAGATTTGAATTTAGGTCCTCCTGAATCCAGGACTGGTGCTTTATCCATTGTACCACCTAGCTGTCCACCCTCCAGTAACTCTTTAAAGCAATTCTCCAACTTTATCATAACTAGTTTCAATATCTGACCTTGTCTTGCTCCCAAGTTCTTTCCCAAAACTACCTGTATCAATTTAAGGGCATCTCCCCTTGTACCCATAGTTCTCTTGTTTCCTAAGATACCCTGGAGATGCAAGCTAGAAGGTCTGACCATCCATCCCAAGAAAACTGAATGTGCTAGGCCCTGGATGTGTGCAGAAGAGGGGAGAGGAGTACCCTTGGTTTATGCAAAATACCCACAGGACAGGAAATGCCATCTTCTTTTTATAACATACTCTTTCTTCAATTATATCTTGCAGCCCTAATCTGCTGCTGCTTCCCCATCCTGAGGCTAGCTGGCTACAAACACTTTGGGTCCAAATAAAGAAGGGGAGAAATGCAAGGCAAGGAGACAGAGACAGAAGAAAGTAAGGTTGCTCAATCCCTCTCACAGTTTAAACCCCTTCCCTTAGAAGCAGCTAGAACAGAATGGGCAGAGTATTGGACTTGGGGTCAGGAAGACCTGACTGTGAATCCTGCCTTAATCAGTCAACAGGTATTTATTTTTATGTGTGAGGCATTGTATTGAATGCTGGGGATGCAAAGAAGTGAAAACAGCCCCTGTCCTAAAAGAACTTGCATTCTAATGGGGCAGCTAGGTGGCTTGGAATCAGGAAGACTCATCTTCATGAGTTCAAATTCAGTTTCAGACACGTAGTAGCTGTGTCTCCCTCGGCAAGTCACTTAACCCTGTTTGCCTCAGTTCTTCAACTGTGAAATAAACTGGAGAAGGAAATGTCAAACTACTTCAGTATCTTTGCCAAGAAAAACTCAAATGGGGTCATGAAGAGTCAGACACGACACGACTCAATAACATAAACAATTCTAGTGGGGGAGGGATTGTGTTTGTTTGTCTTTCTCTGGAAGAAGACCAATGACATCAGGAAGGTGTTGTCTTTTTTTTCTTTTCATATTTTTTTTCTTAAAAAATCGAGAATGGATCAAAAGAACAATTATCAAGAATGTAGGTACCCCAAGCAAAGGCTAGAAGGTGGAGAAAACAGAATGCTTTGGGTAAAGTTGAAGAGCCTCATTAATCACCTTGTTTCAAAAGGAGTTGCTCTAGATAAAACAAAGTAGACCGATCTCTTTCATCTAGTTTCTCCCTTCTCTGGCAATGCAGCTGGCCCTGCACGGGCTATGGATAAGGAGTCCACCAGTCACAGTTGATTAGTACTTGGCTAACTAGAAGGACCTGCCCCTACTGAGTCTTTCAAAGATTATGGTCTCCTACCCTCAAATTTGTGACATGGTTGTTTCACTCCTTGGAATCAGTCACTGCTGCAGACAACTGTGTCAAGTCATTATAATGATCAGTGAAATCCCCTTTGCCCTTTACATGCAGTTGGAAAATAAAGATAGGCTGGGGATAGGAGGGTGTTGTCTTGACTTGCAAGTGAATTAGATTTAAGTGAGGCAGAGCTGTACAAAGTCATTAGCCTCATTCTGTCCTCCAGTCATTGGAGTCCAGTGGCAAGACATACATAGGTCAAGATGACTGATGGACTTGGATGCAGTGGGAGACCTTGGCCTTTTTAAGCTAAGGTCTTTCCCAGGTCTCAGTTTGTCTTAGGCTGGGCGAAATTAGATTGTAATGGGAACAGAAGAAATATACCTTAAGGGCAACCATCCCTCCTCGTGGGCAGCTCAGTACCCCACCTGTAAGTTCATTTTCCCTCCAACTTTTTATGTATATGTGATTGTGTGTAAGAATGTGTGTGTGTGTGTGTGTGTGTGTGTGTGTGTGTGTGTGTTAGGGGTTAGTTGTAAAGGCTCTAGCAGGGTTTCCTGATGTAGGAGAGGATCAAAAGACAAGGCCAGGAGAGAAATACAGATAAGAAAGTCCTATAGTGACTTTTCTCTATTTAAGGAAGAGCAAACAAAACAACTCCCAGCTTGCCTCTTCCCTAACCTCATCCCTTTCCCAAGAATATAACTCTGAGTATGGCTAACCAAGGCAGGGGGTACAGTGGGAAAAGCAGGCTCAAGCCTCTTACTCACTCCCTGTGTGACCTTGGACCTATGACTTCCCCTCTCTCAGGGTCAGTTGCCTCATGTGTAAAATTGGGGCAGCAATACTGTTTTGCCTACTTGACAGGTGGCGAGAATCTAATAAGAGATGTGGTGAGACAGTGCTTTAGAGAAGAACAAAATGCTAAATGCTGATAGGAGATTCTCTATCTGTTAATTTGTCATCAAAAGAACACTTTGCTTGAAAGAGAGGACTGGCAGGTGTGCAAAATGTTTACAATTCTTGGTAAAATGGCACTTTATCATCAGTTTGCATCTGTAAGCCATTGTTAGAAAATATTACCTGTATTTTTTTTTGAGTTCCATCCAACTTTGAAGCTTATTGCTGTGGATTTACAGCTCAAATTTATGTTGCTGATTATTATCTTCCTGAAGAAAGGACAACACTTTTCAAAGAGGCAACAACTTCTAGAAAATCCATTACTCAGGGTACTATTTGTAATTCTGGTGTGGATAAATATTTATTAACCAAAATCTAGATGGCCTCAGAGCCCCCTCCTAGCTCAAAATCTGTGAAGCCAAACCACATATTAACTGAGAATTCAGAGTCAAATTCAACAAATATTTATTCAGTGACTATTATATACAAGATTCTGCTGTTAGGTTCTGGAGGTACAAAGAAAACAGGAAATAGTCCCTGCTTTTAAGTAACTTGCCATCTTAGAAATGATATATGTAATAACAAAAGATAACATATGTAAAGCAGTTGGTTTAACATACTATGTAAATGTTAGTTTTTATGAATAGGAGGATGAATGCAACATACATACAAATATAATTAAATACAAAGTGATTTCAGCAGGGAGAAAACATTATTCAATTTTATCCAACAAACACTTATAAAGTGCCTATCATGTGCAATGCACTGTGCTAGGTGCTAGGGATGCAAAGACAGAAATGCTTACATTCTCTTGGGGAAAGGCATCAAGAAAGACAGTCTTCCTGGTTAAATATTAAGGGAAAGGGATATAATTTACATAGCCCGGTGAGATTCAAACACCATATGTTCCCTGGCATAAATAGAGACTGATCTAAAAAAAAAAAGAGAACAAGAAGGAAATAATGAAATAAAATAAACATGAGAGGGGTAGAATAAGAAAAAAAGAACAAGATAGGATAAAAGAGATTAAAGAACAAGAAAGAATGAGAAGGAAGAGAGAACAGTGAACAGAAAGTGAAAGAGATCCAAGGACATGGTGATAGAAAAAAACTATCTCAAATGGGGTCATGAAGAATTGGACAGAACTGAAAGACGACTGAATAACAATTTTTAAAATGGCAATTGAATAAGGATGAGGGACAGAACGATAGGGAGAGAATGAGAAAGAGCAAGAGGATAATAAAACATGATAGAAGGAAAAAGTTTCTTAAACATCCTATCTGTCCAGAAGTGGAATTGGTTGCCTTTCTCATCACTGAAGTTCTTCAAGTGGAGGTTAGATGACCAACCATCTTTCAGAGATGTTGTAGATAGGATTTCTCTGCAAATATTGGTAGGGCTAAGTGTATTATGAAGTTCCTTTCATTCTGTGATAAGGATGGTGGTGGTGGTGATGATGATGGTAACTCACATTTAAATAGAACTTTGAAGTTTGTGACATACTTGGCACATATCTCTTTTAAGTAATCGCCTCCCAGAACAAGGCAAAATGAGAGATGATTAGAAGATGAAACGAGGAAGAGAGCATTAGATCAAGATAGAACAAGACTTAGAGCATTGGAGTGAAAGTGATAGCATTAGATAGAATGAGAGCTATAGAGCAACACTGAATGAGCGAGAGGCAGAATCAGGGAGCTAAGGCAAGTGATAAAATTAGCAATAAATAAAATGAGAGACAGAAGCAGAGAGAACAATATACTGAGATAGAGTAAGAGTGAGCAATAAAATGAGACAGAATGAGAACAAGGGCAGGACTATGACCAATTGAAGGAAATGACAGGGAAGCCAATTTGGGTGCAATAGAAGGAACAATTTCCTGACCATCAGAGCTGTCCAAACTTGAGGTCTCCAAATGGAGGATGGATGACAACTTTTTGAGGTTGTTGACAAGACATATTTGACATAGGGGTTGGGATAGACGGATGAGGTCCTTTTCACCTCTGAGATTTTATAAACCTATGAGAGAAAAGGAGAGACAGAGACACACACACAGAGAAAGAAAAGAGGGAGAGGGAGAGAAATTGAGTTAAACTCAGAGGGACGGAGACTGACAGAGATAAAAGATCATCGAAAGGGTTTTGACTCTTGTAGTGGAGGATCTGGATTTGAATTTTGATTTGGTTACTTCCTATCTGTTATCTTGACCAAATCACTTACCATCTTTTACTGTGTTTCCTCATCTGTAAAATGGGGGGGGGGGTTGGGGGCAGCTAGGTGGCGCGGTGGATAGAGCACCAGCCCTGGAGTCAGGAGGACCTGAGTTCAAATCGGGCCTCAGACACTTAACACTTACTAGCTGTGTGACCCTGGGCAAGTCACTTAACCCCAATTGCCTCACTAAAAAAAAAAAATTGAAAAAAAAATGGGGGGAGGGTCGATTAAATAGCCCCAAGGGACCCTTCTAACTCTAAATCTATGATCTTATAATAATAGGCATAATGAGAGAAAGAAATAACAGATAACTTTGGTTTGTTTCCTATCTGAGCTCTTTAATGACATTTAGCAGGGTTCTGACTCTACACCACCAGAATACACTGGAAACACATGTTTAGTGACTAGAGAAAATAGACTAGAAACTGGTTACTCATTGTGGGAGTCTTTTTAAAAATCAGCTGTCATTGGGTAGTCAGACTTGTTAGAGCTAAGATAAAAATCGACATCAAATTAGAATAAAGAGGAAGGTGAGAAGAAGACATAGCATGCAATTAGAATAGGTCTAGACTGACTTATTCAAACAAGTTGAAGGTACAACAGAGGTTATTTAGTTCAAATCCTTTTTTTTTTTGTGGGGCAATGAGGGTTAAGTGACTTGCCCAGGGTCACACAGCTAGTAAGTGTCAAGTGTCTGAGACTGGATTTGAACTCAGGTACTCCTGAATCTAGGCCTGGTGCTATATCCACTGCACCACTTAGCTGCCCCCCTCCATCACATGAACATTTTATTGATCAACTTGGTGAGAATGTGGGTGTTTAACAGACTAAACACTTCTCAGAACTTGAGTGCTTTCAGTTTTGGCGTCTCTCAGTTCTCTCTCCCAGCTTCCATCACTGATAGGAGTTCAACTTGGCTCTGGTTTTAGTTGTTTTATAAGATAAAATATACTTTTTTTTTTGGCAGGGCAATGAGGGTTAAGTGACTTGCCCAGGGTCACACAGCTAGTAAGAGTCAAGTGTCTGAGGTTGGATTTGAACTCAGGTCCTCCTGAATCCAGGGCAGGTGCTCTATCCACTGCGCCACCTAGCTGCCCCCAATAAAATATACTTTCATGGATCTACATAGTGCCGAAAATCAGCACACAAGATCAGAAAATCCAGGTAGTCAGGCTGTGCCTATCTATGAGTTAATTTATACTTTATAATTAGGGAAAGACACCTTTTTAAAAATAAAAATCTCAAGGTCACATTTTGAAGTCTGAGGGAATACAATAACTAGCCTCTAGAGGAGGGAGTGTAAAGAATTAAAGCGCGCGCGCGCGTGTGTGTGTGTGTGTGTGTGTGTGTGTATGTGTGTGTGTGTGTGTGAGATAAATGACAAAAATATACAAACATACCCTTTCTTCATATTTCTCTGATCTTCATATTTCTCTGATGTCTCCCACCCCCCACCACTGAACTCCTCCATCATTGATTGCTGGGTGGATTACCCATTAGTTTTGACTATAGATTTCCTGGAAGAGGTTGCATCGTTTTTCATTGATATACTTCTGGGGTCCTCAACTGAATTCTCCTTGGAAGGAGGAAGCTTATGTTACTTACATTCCCCAGCCCCTAGCAGGGGACTTGAGTATGGCATTTAATCTAGAAATGGACTGACATATACTACTCTTACCTTCTTCTTAGCCTCTATCATTTTCCTTCCACCCTCATGCCCACTCCCACACCACCCCTGCTTTTTGTCTCTGTTTCTGTCATTCTTTCTCTATCTCTCTTTTCCTCTTCCCATCATCTTTATTTCCTCTTACTATTTTGCCATCCTTCCTTAATACTATTCTATAAATATCTATTTGTCATGTTATGTTCAGTTCCCTGTCCTTAGTGCTGAATATCTAGACAACTATATATATATATGTATATATATATATATATATATATGTATGTATGTATGTGTATGGGGGCAGCTATGAAGTGTAGTGCCAGACCTGTAGTCAGGAAGACTCATCTTCCCAAATTCAAATCTGGCCTCATATGTGTGATCCTAGGGAGGTCACTTAACCTTGTTTGCTTCAGTTTCCTCATCTGTAAAATGAACCAGAGAAGGAAATGCCAAAACATTTTAGTATCTTTGCCAAGAAAACCCCAAATGGGGTCATGAAGAGTTAGAGACATGGCTGAAATGAATGAATAACAACAAAATAGATATAGTTATAGACATAGTACCTGTCTTCAAGGAACTTAATGGGAGTGTTTGTGGCAGAGTTGATACACACTTCACACACACACACACACACACACACACCCTTGCCCTACAGTCACCTCTGGCTCCAATTTACATGTTCCTACTCATTTTTCAAACATAAGTGTAAGAGGATACTTATTACATTCAGGGCCCAGAAGTGGGCACTGAGGAGAAGACAGAGATGTCTGAGACCCTGCTCCTGTCCTTGGGGAGTTCATAGTATACTAGGAGGTAGGGCATACTAATTTAAGATATTACTTAACTCTGGCAAAAACAAGGCCACATAAGATGTAGATCCATTAAAATAGGGGTGATAAGTCTTCACAAATGATGGGGTGGTAGGGGCAGCTAGGTGGTGCAGTGGATAGAGCACCGGCCCTGGATTCAGGAGGACCTGAATTCAAATCCGGCCTCAGACACTTGACACTTACTAGTTGTGTGACCCTGGGCAAGTCACTTAACCCCAATTGCCTCACTAAAAAAAAAAGATGGGGTGATGATGATGGTGATGATTACAATGACAGTGATGAATTCTTACATGTTAACAGGTATGGGTTTTTTTTTGGGGGGGGGGGCACAGAACTGTGATTTCATTGGTATAGGAAATTCCCAGTGAGAAAATACCCCCTATGAATTCAGTTCAACATCTCCTATTCGATTGATAATATTAGTAAGTTGCTTAGGGCCATTGACTTGCCCAAGAGCACACAACACGTTGATGCCAGAGGTGGGATTGCAACCCATTTCTTCCTGACTTTAGTGCCAGACCCCTATCCACGATGTCATGGCTATGCAATGCTGCCTCTTACACTTATGTATCCCCGCCCCCCACCCCGCCAATACTCCTATGAAGTAGCAGCCAAAGCAGGAATGATTAGTTCAATTTTTGAAATGGAACGTCAAAGCCCGGGATGGGTGGGGGGGGGGCATGTTTTAGATTTAGAATCAGAAAATATTAGCATTGAAAGA
Organism: Dromiciops gliroides; assembly: GCF_019393635.1. Taxonomy (NCBI): domain Eukaryota; kingdom Metazoa; phylum Chordata; class Mammalia; order Microbiotheria; family Microbiotheriidae; genus Dromiciops; species Dromiciops gliroides. The sequence continues at coordinate 676,521,791 of NC_057861.1, read as the reverse complement.
AACTTGAGAAATCATATAGTCCAACCCCATTTTATACATTTTACAAACGAAGAAACGGAAGCCCAAAGATACAAAATGTCTAAATGTTCAAGGCTACACAGTGGCAGACCAGGCTTCCTGGTTGAGTGCTGGAGGATGAGAATGAGGACAGGTGTGACATGAATGAGAGAATCTCCCTCTGCTGCTAGAATACCTGATGTAGGGGCATATTGATGGCCCCAGCATTTCCACCAGGGTTTTGAAGTCTTAGGTAGTAGGAAGTTGAATTCCGCTGTGTTTAATAAATTTGGAAAGTGGCCATTATTTAGTGCTGTAGGGAGGGTCCAGTGGAAAGGGGTGATCGAGTCCATTGGGCAAGGCAATGGTGGAAGTGTAGGGGAAAGACCAGTGAAGCTGAGGGGCAGGGGATGCTGCCTTCAGGTCTTTTCCTCTCGTGCTGTCATTGTGGTATGTGTAGCTATTGGTGCCCTGGCTGTGCCTTGTATTACTACTATACATCATACACACAGAGCATACTCAGAAGAATTTAAGCTCCTTGAGGGCAGGGCCTTTTTTGTTTTTTCTTTGTATCCCTAGAGCTTAGCACAATCCCTGGAATATAGGTCTTAACAAATGCTAATCAAACTGATTGATTATTGATTGAATTGAGAAAGTATATAATGACCAAAGTAGTGGAGCCCTAATGAAGCCCTAATTATCTTAACTGTACCAACTGAACTTGTTCCTAGTTTCTTCTTCCTAGAGAATGGTGCTCAAGTTTATGAAACTGACATGAATCCCCTCATAAATACTTTCAAATTCATCTTCTCACTAAGCTATATGTCATTTTGTGGTTTCCAACTGCCTATGAGAAGACAATTTAGGGCTCAGAACTCTGTAAATTATATATCCTGCACTGCACAGGGCTTTGTCATCATAGCACCCCAAATGTTAGAATTCTTCCGGGACTGGCATGAGAATTTAGTCTCAATAGTTGGGAGCACCTGTGTCCACAAGCTACCTTAATTCTCAATCATCTTCACAACCCTTACATGGAAATTCATCCCAAGGGATGCACTGAGCTCTCTGAGAGCCACACTGGAAAACCCCAAGTATACCCTCAAATCATACTGGATCTGTACCTCCCCCCCCCCACATCTGTGTACTGACTATACTGACTCCCATAGCTTGCATAGAGTTGGGTTACCTCAAATATACACATGGGAGATAAAACTTTTTTTTCTTTAATAACTTTGTAATTTGTTGTTATTCTGAACTTGAAAAAGCACACACAAATATTAGCATTTCCATATACAAAGGAGAACAGAAAAGATTGTCCATGGAATCACAAATCTCTATGATGTACAGCTTTTAAAAAAAATGCATGTATGCTTTTTAAAAGCGTATTAGTTCTAAAGCTGACCTGGTTGGTTTTTTTATGTTTCCCTCTGTTCAGTTCTGTGCATAGCTATTGCCTTTTCAAAGCTGTACTATCACATGGCACCTAACAATAGCGCTCCCCTGTCATCTCTTTAAATTGGAATCCTTTTCTCCCTTCAGGGCTCTCAGTTCAAAGAACACCTCCTCTGTGAAGCCTGCCTCGAACTTCCCTGCCAAAACTGCACTCTCCCTCCCTCCTCCAAATTACCTCGAGCAATTTGTTCAGTCCTGTACGCTCCTTAGATCACATTTTACCTTGTTCCATGCTTCTATGTGTTCATCTTGCATGCTCCTAGTGGATTAGAAATCACCTAAGGATATTTATCATTTTTGTGTTCTTGGGCTCCAGCACAGGGCTAGCTATACCTTGCTGAGGGGGAGGTCATGAAAGGGGGGCCACTCCCAGAGAAACATGGCCTTCCTCGACTCCAGGGCAACTTGGGGGAGTTGTGTTCACCGTCTCTCCCTGGATGGTGCAGTGAGGTGCCTGGGCCTCACTGTAAGACAAGTATGGATTTGACAAGTGAGGCCTGGGCACGTTCCTGTATTTCCAGGAGGCACACCACCCAGAATCCCCAGGATATCCCTAGGTGGAGGCAGGCACTTCTCTGAGAGGAGTATCCTTGTTAGAGTCTCATAGCAGGTGCTCAATAAGTGTTTATTGAGTGAATGAATGAATGAATGAATGAATGAATGAATGAATGAATGAATGAATGAATAGTAAGTAGAAGAACCAGGAGCATAAGCATCCTGACTCCCAATATTCCAGGATTCTTCTTATAGTGCCTCAGTTTATCTTACATTCTCATGGCTCGAGGTAAGCGGGAGAAAGCAAGGAGGGAACAATCCCAAGGGAGATAAAAAGAATGAATGGTGTCAAAAACCAAACTTAGATTGAGAAGAAACTTGACTTTGCACAGGCTGGTCCCCATGCTCGGATCACTGTCTTCATTTCTACCTCATAGAATCCCTAACTTCCTTCAAAGCTCATCCCAAGTACTTGCTGCTCCCAGCAGTCTATTCTGAATTCCCTAGTTTCTATTCCCTGGATATTACTTGGTATCCACTTTGCATGTATTTGCTGTTTACTTTTCTGGATTCGTGTTGCTCCCCCCACCACACACACACTATTATGTGAGCTCTGTGAGGGCAGGCACTATTTCATTTTTGTCTTTGACTCTCCAGTGCCTAGCACAGAATGGGAAAAATAATAGGTGTTTAATAGATGCTTGGTGAATGAGCAGAATGAATAGGTGAAGATCAACACCGATCCCTAGTATGTCTCTGGAATCTGTGCTGTCCATGGGAAGAAACAAGACAAATACCTACCTGAAACTGGGATGGTTCCAGAAAGAGAGGGGCAGGGAGGAGAGAAGGGACGCCCGGGCGCAACTCTCATTTCAAAGCGGCTTGCCTGATTGCCTCTGCCAGTGTTGGCAGCCAGATTGAGATGCCTGCTGGGGATAATGCTAAGGAAGCCACCCATGGGCAGCTGAGTGTTAGGTCAGGAGACATCAGCCTCTCTGTGGCTGGTTCAGCTCTGCTAAGACATCGGGACCTGGCAAGAGCAGATGAGAACGGCAGCTTCCTGAGTCAGTCATGTGAAGGGGGAGGTGGAAAATACCCAAAGCCTCCCATATGGAACTGGAAGCATCAGTGTGAAAACATTGGGAGGATTTTATAAGAACACATGAATGCAGGGTGGGAGGAGGCGAGTAGTTCTGAGGGGTAATATTATCTCTGCTGATCCATTACCTGTACTTGAAATGTTCTTTCCCCATCACTACCTAATTCCTAGCCACTTTGCAGCCTAATTCAAATGCCAGCTTCTTCATATGTCTTTCCTTTATCTTATCCTCTTTCTCCCTGGCCCTTCCCCTAACCTAGTAATGATCTTTCTTTCCATCCTCCCAATTAATATAACATTTTCTTTGTTTTTGGAAGGAGGGGCACACATACATTTTAAGGATTTTCCCCCCAAATAACAAGCATTGATTTTCTGTTCCTACCAATCTCACCCTACTCCCACTGGGGAAAAAAAATCCTTGTAACAAATATACATAGCCAAGCAAAACAAATTCCAACACTGGCCATGTTCAGAAATGCGTGTCTCGTTCTTGATCTTGAGTCCATCATTTCTACTTAAGGAAGTAGGCGGTATACCTCATAATTGGTATGCTGGAATCATGGATTGTCAGTGTGTTGGTCAGAGTTCTTAGGTCTTTCAAAGTTTTTCATTTTTACAATGTTGTTCTTTTACAAATTGTTCTGATCTGACTCACTTTCTGACTATCACTTTCTTTGTATCTCTCATAGGATTATAGATGGGGCTTAGGGACTTTAAACATTATCTAACCCCACCCTTTCATTTTGCCCATGTGGGGACTTAGCTGAAGAGATTAAATGATTTACCTTTGGTCACCCAGGCACTAAGTGGTAAAATTGGCATTCCCACTCAGGTCCTGATTCCAAATTCAGTGCTTTTTTGCATAGGGACATCCTTATTTGTTTTGTACTATAGTGATTTGTAGACTCACAGGTTAACAGAATTCCAGAGCTGAAGGGGATTTCAATGGTTGAGTCTAATTCATCCCTGTAAAGTACCTCCCCCACCCCCAACAACATTCTTAACTAGTGTCTTTGCTTAATGATCTCCAATGAAGAAACTCTCAATCCTCTTCCAGGAAGCCCACTCCACTTCTGGACTGGTCTGACTGTTGAGATTTTTCTCCTTATATCCTCTAAAAACTGACTCTTTGTAACTTCTACCAGTGGCTGAGGCATGCCTCCTGGGACCAGAAGAAGATATCTAAACTCTCTTCCACTTGCTGCTTACATAGACTTGAAAGTGGCTTAAGTGCCTCACTTATGGGAGCTCTATCTTATTGTATCCTCTATAGTGCCTTGCTCATAGTAGGAATTCAGTGTTTGTTGAATGCGTAATGAGTATCGGATGAATAAATTTTATTTTCTCCTTTGAAGTAACATCATAGCAAGAAAGCTTTTTCTATGGAAGCACAGTTCTTGGCACACAGTCAGTGCTTACTTCATAAATATTTGCTAACTGACTGCCTTACAAAACAAATTAGCTGGGAAAGGACAATGCACTTCGCAAAAATATCCACCCTAGGGCTCCTCTAAGTGGGACAGCTTCTTTTTAAAATGAACATTTAATTGCCCAGCAATAAAGATTTGACAGAGACACTGGGGACCTCCACCAAGCTCCAGCATTAGGAGTCCCAGCCCATCAGAAATTAATATAATGAACTGCTGAGATTGAGCAAGTTTGCAGCCACAAAGAGCAAGCATTCAATTTCCATCCGAATCCCCCCCCCCCACACGGCTGCATAAAGGAAATGTCACCTACAAATCCTCACTTCCTGTGAACATTGTATTCAACCCTGGATACCACAATTTAGGAAAGATATTGGTTCATCCAGAGAAGGGTGACCAGGTTGAGGAAGGGGTCCCCAAGATACTTTTAACTGGAGAAGACTTAGATGTGACATTATAGCTAGTTTCAAGTATTTAAAGGGTTGGCATGTAGAAGATGGATTGAAATAATTTCACATAACTTGGAAGTCCAGGACCCGTGCTTGTCCTGTGTTCCAAGCAACTCTTAGTGTTTAAGTGAGTTGCAGAGAATAATAGAGGGAATTTCCTCACCTGAAATTTCCTATTCTAATGGAATCACGAGTTCTGTCTCTGTCCCCAACCTTGTGCCTCTCCCTCCTTTGAATAAAAGTATAGATGATGTGTATCCTTATCAAACCTTTAGATGCCACAAAACTGAAAGAGAGAGCCAATACTGGGCACAGAATCAGCATCCAAACACGTTACAAGGCTAAAAAAAAAACTGGACCAAATGAGATAAGAAGAAATTGAATAGAGGTAACTGTAAAGTTTTACACTAGTGTTCAAGAAATAAATTTCACAAGTACAAGATGGAGACATGATTAGATGGCAGTATGGATGAAAAAACATCTGATGGTTTTAGTGGACCATAAACTCAATCTGAATTGGCGGCATGATACGGCAGCCAAAAAAAGCTAATGAGATCTCGGGGACAGCGTTAATAGAGCTATAGCTGCCAGAAATATAGCAGTGATAGTCTCATTTCAAGTCAGTCAATAAACATTTATTAAGTACCTACTATGTGTCAGGGACGGTGCCACATTCTGGAAATACAAAGAAAGGCGAAAGTTGGTCCCTGCTCTCAAGTAACTCTCTGTCTAATAGGGAGAAGACATAAAAGCACCTGTGTATAAATAAGATGTATATAGGATATAGTAGAGACAATCAACAGTCCTGGTCCATCTATATTATGGACCAGACACTGCTAGGCACAATGAAGATACGACTGCACTTGGAATATTATTTTCAGTTTGGGGAACCACATCTTAGAAAAGACATTGCTAAGCAGAAAGAGACTTTTACTGGTCCTTACCTCCTTCTTCCTCTCCACTTTCCCCTCTCCATATGCTCGCATTCTCTCTTCTTTTTTATACCTTGTATGTTTGCTGGTGAGTCATTTCAGTCATGTCTGACTCTTCATGACCCCATTTGAGGTTTTCTTGGTGAAAATCCTGGAGTGATTTGCTATTTCCTTCTTCACCTCATTTTACAGATGAGGAAACTGAAGCAAACAGGATTAAGTGACTTGCTCAGGGTCACATAGCTAGTAAGTGTTTGAAGTCAGATTAGATTCTAGGAAGATGAGTCTTCCTGACTCCAGACCCAGTGCTCTGTGTGCTGTATCACCTAGATGCCCATATTATTTACGTGCTGTCTCCTCCATTAGAATGGGAGCTCCTTGAAAGCAGGGATTGTTTTGCCTTTCCATCTGTCTCCAAGACTTAGTGTCTGGCTCATAGTAAGCTCTTATTAAATGCTTATTGACTGATTTACCAGTAAGCTGGAGATGACACCAAGGACAACCAGAATGGTGAAGGGACTCAAGCCAATGCCACTTTGTGTCTGACTTGGGCTCTATGGCCACTGAGCTTCCTTCCAACTCTTAAATGTGATTTGAGGATCAGTCAAAGGAATTGGGCATATTTAGTCTGGAGGAGGCTGGAGGGACACATAGCAGTTGTAGAAGAGAGATTCGATTTGGTCTGTTTGGCCCCTGAGGGCGTAAACAGGAACAAAAGATAGAAGTTACAAAGAGACAAATTTAGTAACAATAGCTAGCATTTATATAGTGCTTTAATGTTTGCAAAATGACTTATAAATATTATCTCATGTTAACCTCACAACAACACTGGGAGGTAGGTGATATTTATTTCCCCTAATTTACAAATGAAGAAATTGAGGCAGAGAGAGGTTGGGTGATTTGTTCAGGAGCACACCATCGAGACTGTATTTGAACAAAGATTTTTTTTTTTTACTGCAGGTCCAGCACTCTATCCACTGGGCCACCTGCCTGCCACACACACACGTGTGCGTATGTATACACACATATAGGCTTCGCAACAATTAGAACAATCCAAAAGTGAGATGGGCTGCTTTCAGAGGTAGTGAGCCAGCCCCCACCCGCCTCTCTGCTTTTAAATAAAAAAGCATAATTAAGCAAAACAAATCCACATAGTGTCCACGTGTGCAAAATGTGTCTGCATCTGTGTCTGTCACCTCTCTGAAAGGATCTTCCTGGATTATCCGAACAAAGACTGTGAGACCACTTGGCCTCTGTGTTGTAGTTGGGATTCCTTGTCAGACTGTTATCAGGCTAGATGGCTCCTGAACGCTGAAATTCTGTGATTCGGTTTAGCCGCAGGGGCTGGTAGGAGGGTTTAGTGGAAGTTGCTGAGAAATAAACAAGGAAAAATGACCAGGTTTCCCTTAAATTTCTACATGATCTCTCAGACTGAAACCCTGCAGAGAATGCCTATACATGATTTAAGGATGACATTCTCCATCCCTGGAAAATCTATCCCCATTACACTAACCATTAGAGATTTCTAAAAAATGGAATGGGTTACCTCAGTAGGTAGTGAGCTCTCTGTCATCAGATATCATCAAATGAAGACTAGAAGACTGTTTGTTAGGGATGAGGTTGGAAGTTCTTGTTCAGGCACAGATTGGTTCAGATATCCTCTGAGTTACCAACATGAATGCTGCCTCTTTCACGAAGCTTTCCCTGACCACCCCCCTTTAAGAGCTTTTTCCTTCCTCAAATTTTTCCCATTACCGTGCCCAGACCTCCTCTTTGAATTTATCTCATTCTCCTTTGGATCATGCTTTTCCTTGGACATGCCCATTCCCCATTAAATTGTAAACTCCTTGAGGGCAGAGACTATGCCATATTTCCATTTTATACCCAATGCCTGTCATAGGACTGTGCTTACTGTTAATTGAACAAGATGTGCCATTGGGGCCGAGGGAAGTGGAATAATCTCTCACTTAACCACCAGGGGACAGTGTTGGCCCAGATAATCCACAAACCATTCCTAACTGTCAGAACTGCAAAAGAACCTTAATAATAAGAATAGATAACATTTATATAGTGTTTACTACGTGACAGACTCTGGGCTGAGAGCTTTACAATTATTATCTCACTTGATCCTCACAACAGTACTGGGAGGTAGGTGCAATTATTATCCCCATCTTGCAGTTGAGGAAACTGAGGTGGACAAAGGTTAAAAGACTTGGCCAGGGTCACACAGCCAGTATATGTTTGAGGTCAGATTTGAATTCCCACCCTCACATTCTATCCCCTTTGCCCCTTTAGACAGCATCTAGTCTGACTCTTTCATTTTACAGATGGGGAAACTGGGGCCTTCATGCATCTCAGCAAACATTTGCCAACCAATCAGTTTGCATGCCATGTGCAGCACAGTGAGCAAGGCCCGAACTCTCTTTGCTAGTGATTCTTTGTGAATAGGGACGATTTCAGCTGGAGCCCATCTGTTTAGAGATGATGATTTGGTGCAGTGAAGAGGGTGTTGGTTCTGAAGTCAGAAGACCAGAATGTGAATTCTGGCTCTACAAAGTCATCTATAGGAATTTGGGTGCCTCATTTCTCATCTCTGGACCTCAGTTTCTCCATCTGTAAAATGAAAGTGCTAGACTAGATCGTCGGTTCTCAAAGTGCTCCTCCCCCCCCCCCGCCCGGGCAGGGATCCCTAAAACCCTTTCTGAGAGTCTGTGAGGCCAAAACTATTTTCATAATGATACTAAGATATTTTCATTTCTAAAATGGTAAACATCAATAGATATAACCCACATAAAAATGGGCTCTTTGGAGAGTCCTCCATAACTTTTTTTTTTATTTATTTTTTTTTTTTTAGCGAGGCAATTGGGGTTAAGTGACTTGCCCAGGGTCACACAGCTAGCAAGTGTCAAGTGTCTGAGACCGGATTTGAACTCAGGTACTCCTGACTCCAGGGCCGGTGCTTTATCCACTGCGCCACCTAGCCGCCCCCCTCCATAACTTTTAAGAGTATAAAAGGGTCCTAAGATCAAAGAGTTTGAAACCAGATGACCTATGACCCCATGAGCCCTTATTTCCCTACCTCCTCTTCTGAGCTGGGCTTTTTGCTAAGTGCCCAGGGCTCAAGCCCAGAAATCATTCTCTCCTCCCAGAAAGGGGTCCAGAGAGAAGACTCCATCCCTGCATATCTCAGTCTTTCTAAGGGTGGGACATGCAGGTTCCCTACTTACATTAGGTAGACATTGCTGAGTCACCCCTTGTCACCCCTGTCAAAGTAGACAGCCATCTGCTTAGAAGGAAGTTATTGTTCCTAGATGATGTCACAAAGACTCTCTGCTCTCCCCTCCCAGCCCCATTATTGAGGCAGGTAGGAGAACCCAAGGACAATTTGGAAGGAGGGAAAACTGAGGCCCCGAGATAGTTTATTATTGCTTGCTCTGACCTCATTCTACCACGGTAGGTGTTGGAAGAGAGTGGTAAACTGCCAATCTTCAACCTTTGTTTCTTGGTCTGAGGGAGATGTCTCAGGGAATAGGGGCAGACCCCTGAACTCCAAGATTCCCTGCCTCACACTTCCCCAAGGCCAAAGCATCTCTTTGGCTTAACTCCTGAGAGAACCCAGCCCCTTGCAGTAAGCAGGGAGATTGCTAAGAAATTCTCCCCTAACTGGTCTTTATTATAGGATTGGGAGGAACTCTAATCACCCCCCATGTAATCAGAGCTGGAGACGGGTAATTATATTATTAACAAAACAGAAACTCTTCAAAAGCATGTTCCAATGAGCTGGGAATTAGTCTGAGTTGATGAAGCTCACTAAGAATGTTCCCGATGCATGGAGCAAGGGGGCCGAGGGGAAGAGGGCTGGCTCAGGGAAGGACTGTAGAAGTGTAGACCTGGTCAGTTGGACCAGTAGATGAATAACACCTGCCCAATTGTCCAGGACCTATTCCAGCAGCGCGACCTCCACATTTCAGAACATCTGAGCCAGAGATTCATGGGACAGTGCCCTGTTCATGGGTGGGACTTTGTAAACTCAGGGATGTTTGGCCAGGGGGTGGGAGTGGGGCATGGGGGGTGATCCAACATTGATTCTCGACTTTATATTCCCATTTCTTTTTCTTAGCTGAAAAAAGGCAGAGGGCAGTGACTCAGTTATGGGCATATTTCAGTTTGAAATAAGGAAATTTCTTTAATATTGTCATGTGGTGGCCTTAGGCTCTGTTAGGAGAGGAATACCTTCCAGAAATAATGAAGCTATTGTCCTGCTATCCTCTGTACCTTTCAGAGCTCATCCAGAGCACCATGCTCTCTTCTGGGCCTCACAGAGGCTCAGGAGGATGAGGGATCTCTAGTCTATGAGAAGCAGTTGAAAGAACTGGAGATGTTTAGCCCGGAGAACGGAAGATTCTGGCAAGACATGATAGTTGTATTTGAGCATCTGAAGGGGCAACATATAGGAGACTGAATAGAACTATCCTATTTGACCCCAGAAGGAAGAACTAGGAACAATGCCTAGAAGTCACAGAGGTCAGTTTAGTCTTGTTAGGGAGAAGTTCCCACCAATGAGAGTTGTCCCAGAGTAGAATGGTCCTTGGAGGCCGTTAAGTAGAGGCTGGATGACCACTTGTTAAGTTGTTGTAAATGGGAACTCTTTTTTGGGTATGAGCTAGACTAAGCAGCTACTGAGGCTCCTAAATGACTGAGGGTTTGACTTAGACATTAACCTTGCCTATAGAATAAATCTAGGATAACCTGTGTTTTCTCTAACCTCTGGCACAGGGACAATATTGAGAACTTCTCAATAATAATTCCTATGGTTCACGTCCAGAGACAGAATTCCTCTGGAAACTTCAGGATCTGGCTCATGTTCTCAGCTCCACTGCAAGCCCTCAGGCTAAGTCATAAAATGTACAACAGGTTTACTGAAGGCAGTAATCAATACAAGAAAGACTCATAAGTCCCATTTCCACATGTCACCTTACCTCCAAGAGTTTTGATGGTCCCTGCAAAAAACACATGGCACTGAACTTTGTGAAGTGCACTCACACTGTTTGCATGTTCATCACCTGATTCCACCTGGAGTTTGCCCAGCTTCTTCCCTCCACAAAGCACCAGCACTGGCACACTAGCCTTGTGCTGCCTGACACCTGGTAAGCTGGACTCTTCAATCCACATTCTCTTGTCATGGCTCTTGGTCATTTATTGTAGGCTTCTCACTTTTCCACATGTGCATCTCCAGCCAGATAGCTGTCCTGGGTTGACCCACCCATACAGAAGCCCGGTGCCTCCCACACACTTGTCCTTGTGTGTCACTTCTCCCCTATGTTGAGGCAACTGCTTTAGCTTCAACATTCCCAATACACTAGGAAAACCAAAGCTGGAAGGAGTTGGGTGGTATAGAGGAAAACCTGAGAGTCAAAAGGCCAGTCTGGTTGGAGGTTGGAGGGAGTTTCCCTTGATGGTAGAGGCTCTCCCTGAGATATTGTACTCATTGTACACAGAGTGGGGGTCAGTTTGTCAAGGAGAGAGTCAAGATGGTACATATCAGAAATTGGAGGACCAAATCTTGGCTCTACTACTTATTACTCATGTGACTTTGGGCCAGAGGCAGGCTGAAGTAGCAGATAGGAAATTGGCCTCAGAAATAGGAAGACAAGTTCAAATCCCCACTCTGACACATACTAGGAGGTATGATCCTAGGCAAGTTATTTAATCTCCCAGTTTCTCAGTAGAGTGAATATATGGCCAGGTGAGAAGAATGCTGGCTTTGTAGTCAGAAGACCTCGGTTCAAGTCTAGCATTTTCTGTTTATTACCTGTGTTACTTTGGGCAAGTCACTTAACTGTTCTGATCCTCAGTTTCTTCATCCATAAAATGAGGGGATTGGACTAATTGGGCTCTGAAGTCCCTTCATTCTTTAGATGGATAATGTTTCATTTTTCTCCCTTGGCCTGTTTCTCCATCTGTAAAATGAGGGACCCAGAGTAGACACTGTCCAAGATCGTTTCTAGATCTGACAGTTTATGGTCCTATGAACAAAAACAGGTAGAAATCGCAGGGAGGAAGAAGATTGAGGCTCAATATAGGGAAATACTTCCTAACACTGAGAGATGCCCCAAAGGGGAATGGACTGGTTCAGGAGATAGTGAACTCCTTCCCAGTGGAGTACTTTAAACTGAGATCGAAGAACCCCTGATTGGGAATAATGTAAAGGGAATTCCTTCATGGGTACTGGCTAGACTAAATGATGATCTTGCGCTTCCTCCCAGCTCTGAGGCTGGGAGTGTCTGTAATGCTATAACTCTTTTCTCCATTTCCATGGAGCCCATAGACAGATAGGCTTTTCAGTCTTGAAGGTTCAAATACTGTCAAGCGTCTTCAAAACTGAGGCCCACTAGACAAAGTCTTTGATCTCTTAATCATCGCCCACCCCAGCCCTCTGCATCCCAAAGAGGCCACTGTTCCAATTACAATCCTGGGCTTCATAGTTATCTAGGTTCCAAGGTCTCTCTCTCACAGTGAGGAAGGAGAAAAGAATTGAAGTCACTCTTTGGGATCTAAAAATGGAAACCACCTTTGACTTTGGGGCAGCTTCCATTTCCTACCCTTTACCCTATTCTCATCAGCTTCTATACTCAGTCATTGTAAAAGGCAGGGAGTTGTGCTGGGGGAGCCCTTGCCCTCTTGGCATTTGCCTGGGGGTGGGGAATGCCAGTTACAGAGCCCACCCTATTATTTGGGTGTATCAAACCTGCCAAGATACTGAATGAATGAATAGTACTGGTTCTCAGGATCATATATTTAAAACTGCAAAGGACCAACCCACTCATTTTCCAGATAAAGAAACTGAGGCCCAGGGATCTTAACTAGCTTGTCCAAAGTCACATAGGGAATAAGGATCAGAAGTAGGGTTTGAGTCCTCTGACTCTACAACCAACACCCTCCACTATACTACACCATGTCCTGAATTTGAGCTTTGCTGCTAACTTGCTGAGTAACCCTGAGCAAACCATTTCTGTGATAGTTTTCTCCTATGTAAAATGATGAACTAGATGATTCATAGGGTCCTTGCCAAATACAAGACTCTAGGACTCAATGGTTGGTGGAGGGGGTGTTCATCATGGTTCCAGGGAGGTAGTAAGTGTAAAGAATTAATTGCTATTTGAGGTTTTTATGCCTTTACAAGCACTGGCCTGGGGCTCCACAAACCACATGGTGCTCCACCCACTGGTTGTAGCCGTTGCCAGGGCTCTGGCACCTCACGTCATCACCACTCGCCGATGCCTACATGGGCCTGGCAAAATGATAATGATTGGAAGCCTAGTGAGGGCAGTCATGTGACTGTCAGAATGGCCATCCCATTGGCTGGGACTGTGTGGGGTGTTTCTAGGTTTGGGGGAGGAGAATTGGGCATTCTAGGTGGAAGCTGGAAAGCTACAGGCGTTCTGCTGAGTATTTTCAGCTGATTCCTGGGTGGTGGTATTTTTCAGGTATTATAATTTCCCTTTCCCCATTTTTATTTCCTTTCCCTTGATCCTACTGATCCTGTTTGTGTTGTTTTTTTTAAGTTCGTTCTTGTTAAAATAAATCTTGTTCTGTTTTGAGGGAGCCTGCTGGTTTCTTTCCTTGCCCCAATATTGCGGCGAGCCGCTTAGCTAGCACTCCCCAATTAAAAACTGGTTCCCACAGAAGTCTGGCAGAATTCAGGAAGGCTCAATAGGAAGCTGATTTCTCCTTTTGCATCTGCTGATGTGGCTCCAATGGAGTCAGGAACAAAGGTCACAGAGTTGTAGAATCTAGAACTGGAAGGTATGTAGATACTGTGGAGTCCAACTCTCTCTCTCTCTCTCTCTCTCTCTTTCTCTCTCTCTCTCTCTCTCCAGGGCAATGAGGGTTAAGTGACTTACCCAGGGTCACACAGTTAGTAGGTGTCAAGTGTCTGAGGCCAGATTTGAACTCAGGTCCTCCTGAATCCCAGGGCTGGTGCTCTGTCCACTGTGCCACCTAGCTACCCCCTAAATCTCTTTTTACAGAGACCAGAAAGGGAAGAGATTTGCCCAAGATCACATAGGTCAGGGTGGCAGTGGGAGTGTGCTTAATGCCCAGGTCACTTTCCATCTCTTTCCTTTTCCTCTGGCTCTCCCCAAAGAGCCCTCTCCACGTTGAATAGACCACTCTCTGGGTCCAGGAGGAACATGGGCTCAGCCTCGCTGGGTTTCCATCCTAGTGCCAGGAATGACAATTTCTTTTCCTCAGAGGATTTCCAAATGGGGCAAAGCAAAGGAAGAAGACTTCATCTTCTTTCCCAATTCTCCTCCCCCTCTGTTTCTTCCCAAATTCCTTTCCTTCTATTCTCTTTTTTGACTCATTTTCCTTTCCCACTTCCCTTTCCCCTCTTCCATTCTGTCCTTTCTTCTTTCCATTCTGTTCCCTTCCTATCTTCTCTCCCCTACAATCTGTACTCCCTGTTCTCATCCATACCCACCTCAATTCTTCCCTTCCTTCCCCCACTTCTTCCCTTCCCTTCCCTCCTCTCTATTTCTCTCCCCTCCCCCAAGTCCTACCTCTCCTTTTTTTTTTTCCTCCCTGGGCTTCTAGGTGTTTACTCAGAACTACTGAAGCATTCAGTGTGTGTTTATTTCCATCACCTTTTTATTAAGTTTCCTCCATCTTGGAGAGAACAAGGAAGGTTTTTCTTGGAGGGAGAAGGGCTCTAGAGGATCCCCAGCTCCCATTCCAAGGTGGGAGGGTGCACTTCATCTTTCCCCTCAGGAGGGGTATTTTCATTTCATTGGCCACTGGGTGCCCTCCTTTCTTGAGCTTTCTGAGAATGTGCAAGCATTTCTCCTGCCTCCCTTGGGGATCTTGTCAATGGCGGCTTCAGTTCTATTCCCCAGAGGGGAGGTGGAGGAGGAGCACAGCCTGGCTTCTAACAAGACTAGAGCTCTCATTCTGCCTCTTGAGTTAGTTGGGTAGATCAGAGAGCTAATGAGGCCAAGGTCACAGAATCATTGTGACTGGGACCTTAGAAGCCATCTAGTGAAACCCTCTCATTTTATAGGTGAGGAAACTGAAGGGGGTTAGGAGGATTTTGTCCAAGGTCACACAGGAATTAAGTGACAGAGTCAGGATTTGGACCACAACAGAGAGAATTATGGGATAGTATGATCATAGATTTCCAGCTGGAAGGGACCTTAGAAACCATCTAATTGAAACTCCTCATTTTACAGATAAGGAAACTGAGACATGATTTCTAATTTCAATTTCCTGCCTCCCAAGTGCATATTAAATACCTCCAATTAACCCAGTGAGCTTCAATGTGTTTTTCCTGGTCCCAAAATGAGCCCTGACCTGGGTCTCAAACTAAACTTGGTCACTGAGTCCTGACTTTTTCGGAGCCCCAGACCAAAATTCTGGGCTGAGTTCACACCACAACCCCAGACTAAACCATAATCTCAGCTTCTAGATTGAGCCATGTCTCTGGCTGACCCCAAGTTTACCCCTAATCCAGGTCATAGACTGAATTCTAATTCTGGCCAGCTATGCCATTGGGAGCCTGTAGGAGGGTAGAAGTGACTCAACCCTTCCCATGGCCACTTCTGAAGCAAAGCATTGATCCTAATACAAAGATAAAGTCTATTCGATCACCTCAGTAAGTAAACATCTTCAGTGACTCTCTTGCCTCTTAGGCTATCGTTTAAAGCCTTCTACCACCTGACTCCCATCTACCTGTCCAGTATTATTTCATATTATTTCCCTTCATCCATTCTGTTGCAGTCAAACTGGTCTGCTATCTCTTCCCCATACATGATATCCCATCTCCCATCTCTCTGTCTTTGCCCAGGCTGTGTCCCATGCTTGGAAGATACTTCCTCCTCACCTCTACCTCAGAATCTCTAGTTTCCTCCATTCCACAACTCACATGCTGCCTCCTACACTGTAGAGACTCTAATCCCTCCAGTTGTTAGCACTTCCATTCTCTTGAGATAACCTTATAGACACCTAGTATCACAAAAATCTTAATGCAGTTAAGATTTAAAACTGCATGAAGACTTTTGGGACATCCTAGACCTTGTTTTTACTCATCCCCTCGATAGAATGTAGGCTCTTAAGGGCCTGGTTTGTTTCCCCTTGGTCTATGTATCCTTAGAGCCTAGCAAAGTGCCTTACATACAGTAGGTGCTTAATAAATGTCCATTGAATGAATTGAATTTGGTGGATAGAGTATCCTAGATGAGGATATGGAATATTCCTTTTGTGTGTCAAGCCTGGGATAATAGAATCCAGCTCTCAGCATCACCCAATGGGGCTGTGTTCTCTGTCATATACACCCAGGAAAGGTAGGGAATAGGAACTCTCTACCTGAACCTCATTGAACAAAGTGAGTTCTTTGGGAATGGGAGAGCAGGCTTCTAGGTGTGTACAGAGCTGACATCCTCCTGCAACAATGATTCTCTAAGCTGAATCTTCAGAGCAGGAGATGGGCTATACTTAGCCATCCTCATTCTCTTTCAGGGTCTCTGGTCACTATAATAGGTGAGATGACCAGTGAGGTTTAACAGTCAGCTAGACTGGGCTTAGGAATCACCCTGAGGCCATCCATAATATTCCCATGTACAAGCTAACTGAAGGATCTAGATGGGGAGCAAACCTGCACTCTCAATTACTAACTGGCTGTGTAAACTGGGGGAAATCCTCTTTGTCTCTCTGGGCCTCAGCTTCCTCCTCTGTAAAATGGTGGAGTTGGACCAGATAAATGTTAAAGTCATTCTTAGAGCTAGTGTATCCCTGGGCAAGTCAATAGATCAACCAATAAACATGTTATTAAGTTCCTGGCCCATTTGACCTCTAAGCCTCAGTTTTTTCATCTGTAAAACGGGAAAAATGAGAGTACGCATCTCGCAGGTGTGTTGTGTGGATCAGATGAGATGGATGTAAAGTACTTTGCAAGCCTTAAAACACTGTATAAATGACAGCTATGATTACTATGGTCAATATGATGATATATTGTTATATTATTAATATTTTATTTGTAGCCTTTGCCTTCCAGAGCCTGAGAAAGAGTCTGTGCATTGGCCAACTAAACTATCTGTCCCTAACCCTGGTGGGGAGTCGTGGAAGATTTGGGCCAGTGCCTTTAAACACCAGGAAGGATCACAGAACTGGAGTCTGCTTGTGTGAAGACCCTGGCCAAAGCTGACTATAATTGGGAATACCGCAGAAGGCGTCCACCTAGGAATTGGACTGGATGGCTACTCACTCTCTGTGTGACATTGGTCAAGTCCTTTCCCCCTCTCTGGGCCTCAGCTTCTTCCTTTGCAAAAGAATGGCATTGAGCAGGATGTTTAAAGGCTGGGGTCCTTCCTAGCCCTGAACCCTCTGATCTTCTGACTCTGAAGGGCCTTCTCCATTCCTACCCAACAACCCAATGACTACTCCCCTGGAGCCATTCATCCCTGTGGTTTCATACGAGAGGCTTGTTAGGCCTCTCCACTTTTACCTGGCCAGGAGGATCCCCCCCCAGACCCCAGGGAAGTCTCGGGCATTTTTGATCTGCTCTGGCGATGGTGGCAGCATCCGATGCTCGGCTCCCTCATCAAGACAAGTTGCAGCTTTGCTGCTGTCAGCACAACAAGACCAACACAGCTTAAGAAAAGCAGGGAACAAACAGCATCAAGCAGCCTCTTTTCTCCTTCATATATCATCTCCAACAAGCCAGATAGCAGAGAACAAGCTGCTACTGCAGAGATGATTATTGGAGATCATGTGTGAGCAGGCAGGCCTGACGCCGGAAGAATAATGCTCGATTTTCTTAAGCTCTGCTTTTTAACACTGGGAGAAGAGATGAATGATGGGGTTGGTGCTTAGGGTGAGGCTACTGGGCACTTGTGGGCCATGCGTAGGGGTGGCCATTGGCTCCACAAGAGTGGAATGGTTGGGATGGAGCTTTGGAGGGAGGGGATCCAGCCTGCCCAAAAGCCAGCTTCAGGAAGAGGCTACATATGGTGCCTGCAACTTCTCAAATAACTCCCTGCCTTGAAAAGAATGTGCAGACCAACAGGTGGAAGAGAGCCACAGGTGGAAAGGGTTTGGATTCCCAGGAAAACAAGAATTGGGAAACTACAGTCCCATGATTCAGCAGTAAGTGGCATCTGTTACCTTTTTTTTTTGTAAATCATTAAAGTATTTTATTATTTCCCAGTTACATGTAAAGATAGTTTTCAACATTTGTTTTCATAAGATTTTTAGTTCCAATTTTCCCCACTCTCCCTTTTCTCCTCCTTTCCCTCCTCCCTCCCCAAGACAGAAAGCAATCTGATATAGATTATGTATGTACAATCACATTAAACATATTTTTGCATTAGTCATGTTGTGAATCAGATCACAAGGAAAAAACTCAAAAAAACAACAACCCAACAACAAAAATGTAGGAACAGTATGGTTCAATCTGCATTCAGAATCCACAGTTCTTTTTTTCTGTATGTGGAGAACATTTTCTATCATGAGTTCTTTGGAATTGTCTTGGATCATTGCACTGCTGAGAAGAGCCAAGTCTATCACAGTTGATTGTCACACAGTGTTGCTGTTACTGTGTACAATGTTCTTTTGGTTCTGCTCACTTCACTCAGCATCAGTCCACTTAAGTCTTTCCAGGTTTTTCTGAAATCTGCCTGCTCATCATTTCTTATAGCACAATAGTATTCCATTACATTCATATACCACAACTTGTTCAGCCATTCCCCAATTGATGGACATTCCCTTGATTTCCAAGCTTTTGCCACCACAAAGAGAACTGCTATAAATAATTTTGTACATGTAGATCCTTTTCCCTTTTTTATGATCTCTTTGGGATACAGACCTACTGTTACCTCCTTTTCTCTCCAATTAGCTTCCTTTCCACTCCATTCTTCAAGCCTAAAAAGTGCCAATAATCTCATGAAAGATCTAAAATCATATTCTTAAGGTAATAGAACTATAGGCTGTCAGAACTAGAGCATCTAATCTGATGCTTTCATTTTACAAAACAGGAAACTGAGGCTACCTAATCTCAACTAGGCCCTCAGTGCAGGGAGGCAAACATACTTCTCTCCAATTGAGTTTCTATACCATTCTTCACATCAACAGTTCCATACCTTTCGCTCTCTTTTAAACGCTCTGCAATCTGGCTTCTGATGTCATCATTCAACCAAAACTGCCCCCTCCAAAGTTACCAATCATCTCCTTGTTATTAAATCAAATGGCCTTCTCTGGCTCCTCATCCTTCTTGACCTCTCTGCAGCCCTTTACATGGTCAATCACCTTTCTTTTCTAGATACTTTCTCCTCAATAGGTTTTTGTGACATTGTTCTCTCCTGGTTTCCCCTCCAAATCCCAAACTCCTCAGTCTCCTTTATTCAGGTCTTAATCCAGGTCATGCCCACTAACCTTGGGTGTCCTCGGTTTCTGTCCTGGGACCTCTTCTTTGCTCAAATCTATACCATCTCCTTTGGTGATCTCATCCGATCCCATTTGTCATCCCTATCGTTATTATGATAATGGAATATCTTCATGCTGGCAACACCCCCACCTCTAGGGGCTCCTCCGAATGAGGAATGAGAAGCTCCCTTTGAAGAAACACCACTCCAACCATGTGCATTCCAAATCTAGTTTCACCCCATGATTCCCTGGACTCCTGGGGCATCTCCCATGACTCTCCAATTTCCCTTTTCAGCTACCTTATATGGGTCATCTTCCTCTATTAGAATGTAAGCTTCTTGAAGGCAGGGACTGTCTTTCTTCTTTGTTTGTACTTATCCCCCAAACTTAGCATAGTGCTTGGGATATAGGAAGCACAGGTGCTTTGCTTTCTCATAATAGGGAGGAGGTAAACACACTTTAAAATTTAATCTGGTGTTGTTAACATTTCCCCCATCACTTTCTTTCATCTAGAAATGAATAATACAATAAATCAAGCCCTAGTGTCTAGAGTTTGCCAATTTCCAAGGTGTAAATGCTCGCACTGAAATTTTAATAATCAGCTTTCATGAACCAGTTTGAGATGGCTCCATCACGCCCTTCATATGGGGCAAATCTCAGTATTGGTTTTGGCAACAGGAAAGGGTATATGCAAGAGGGTCATGACCTCATAGCTATTTTGCAATAGGTAATTTCTCATGTATATTTCTATCTATCTACACCTTTCTTTGTATCTCTAGTGCTTGGCACAGTACTTGGCACATAACTGGTGCTTAATTAATGTGTAGTGACTGATTGACTAGACTCTATTCTGAATAATCGACTGCCCTTCGAATATCTCAAATTGTATATCCAGGAGGCATCTAAAATTCAACAGGTCCAAAACAGAATTCGTTACCCACCCCCCACCATATAATCCTCCCTTCTTCTAAACTTCTCTATTATTGTCAAGGGTATCACCATACTCCCAGTCATCCAGGCAAGCACCCTTGGTGCCATCCTGAACTGCTCACTCTCACCCAAACTTTTCCAGCCCAATACCAAATCTTCACAATATCTCTCATATACTTCCGCTTCTTTCCACTATACCTGCCCTAGTTCAGGCCCTCACTACCTCTTATCTGGACTGTTGTAATAGTCTTCTAACTGCTCTCTTTGCCTTGAATCCATCCTCCTATCAGCGGTCAAGGTGATTTTTCTAAATCATTGGTCTGATCATACCACTTCAATAAACTTCATTAGCTCCCTATTACTTTTCAGAATCACATGTAAACTCCTTTGTTTGGAATTTAAGATTCCACATAATCTGTCCTTATCCTATATTTCCTGTCCTTTTATATCTTGCTTTCCTCTACACACCCTGTGTTCCCGCAATACTGGGAAAGCTGTAGTTCCCTGGGCATCTCTGTGTCTTTGCTTTTGGACTGTCTCCTAGCCCAGAATATTTTGCTTCCTCATCAGTTTCCCTGATTTCCTTCAAGAGTTCAAATTCCACCTATTTCAGGAGGCCTTTTCCAATCCCTTTGACTGCAAATGCTCATCCCATCTCAGAGAGTCTCTACTCTCTCTTTCTCTTTCTTCTCTCTTCCCCCTCTCTCCTATCCTTCTTTCTTTCTCTTCTCTTTCTCCCCCACTCCCTCTACTCCCCATACATCTTACATATATACATAGAGAGTATATGTGATATATATGTATATATATATACACACATACTATATTTAGTATGTACCTAATTACTACACATTATATTCCCCGTTGGAATGTAAGCTTCTTGAGGGCAGGGACTGTTTTCTTTAATGTTTTTCTTGTATCTCCAGTATTTAGCACAGTGCCTGAAACATTAAGTACTTAATAAATGCTTGTTAACCTGACTTGGCAGTGCCAATGAAGGAAAAGAAGTCCAATACCAGTAGTTACGGGTACAACCAATAGATGTACAGCAAGGGTTCTTAACCTGGGTTTTGTGAACTTAAAATATATTTTGATCATTATATTTCAATATAATTGGTTTCCTTTGTAATCCTATATGTTTTATGCATCTAAAAACAACATTCTGAGAAGGGGTCCTTTGGCTTCACCATGCTACAAAAGGAACCTAGCATACAAAGTTAAGAACCCTTGCATGAGGTAACATGAGAGATTGGAGTATGTGTACCAGGGAGGATATTTTTTAGGAGTGAAGAGCCCACAGATGATTGACAAACAGCATGCACCTGGGCCCTGCTAATGGCTGGAACAGGCAACAGGTGGTACACTCCCACACCCCACCTAGTGGTTGTATTTATAAAACAGACTTCCCTGAGTGGAATGGACAGATGAGAATGATTTGCTCAAACGGCCATGGAGGTGGCTGAAGCTGGCACTGTGGAGCTCTTAGAGCTTGGTCAGACATTGAAGATGCCAAGGACATCCACTATATCCCAGGTCACCACCAGTCATCTTGACTTTTTGTCTTGCCACTGGACTTTGATGACTCTGGAAGAGACTTTGTGCAACTCTGCCTCACTTAAACACAATCGATGAGCAAGTCAAGAATCAGATGTCACTGATCTTCTTCTAAATGATAAATACTGTTTATAAAACATCCATTTCTCATGTCCTTTTCTTGCCAAATAATGTCTAAGCTCTTCAACTGGGCTCCGGATTCTCCCCCAACATACTCCTCCAGCTTGAGCCAAGGGAGTATCTTCATCTTCCTTTTCCCCTGCCATCAGAGATTGCAGTGGAGACTGTACTAGGACTAAAGTCAGGCATGACCCAGGTTTGAATCCTGCCTTGACACTTAGTAGGTGAGTAACTACTAAGGGTGAGGGTAACTTTCTGAGCTTCTGATAATTCGTCTATAAAATGAGGTTAATAATATCTGTAGTAACTGACTCAGAGATTTAGAAAGATCAAATCTTATGTATGTGTGTATGTATGTATATGTGTACATACCTATGTGAGAAATGTGTCTTATTTTGTATGTATGTACACATATTTTATATACATACATATATGCACATATAAAATGTTTTGTAACCTTCACATTACATAAATGTCAGCTATTATTTGTTATTTTCTCATATTGCCCTCTCATCTTGGAATGTTCTCCCTCTCCTTTCTGCCAATCACATCTTGCCCGTATTTCAAAGCCCAACTGGGAGGAATCAAGGAGAGCTCTTCTTGGAAGAGGTGGGATTTCACCTGATTTTCTGTGGTTATCACTCAATACTTGTCACATCTGGGATTGAGAAGGACCTAAATTCAAATCTGGCCTCAGACACTTGACACTTACTAGCTGTGTGACCTTGGGCAAGTCACTTAACCCTCATTACCCCGACAAAAAAAATAAAAATAAAAAGATTATATCGGGATTGAGAGAACCCTACATGATCAAGGCCTTTATGGAAAAGGAAGGCCTGGTAAGGTAGACCAAGGGCCAGGCTGGACTTGGGTAGGTGAAGACTTACCTTCTAGGTCTTATCTTTTGAGGTCCCCTTCAGTTCTGATATTCTATGCTCCACAAGAAGATCTGGAAGAGACTTTAGGAGTCATCTTATCCAATCCCCCTCAGCCTTGTTTTACAGAAGAGGAAACTGAGGCCTTAAGAGGGGAATTGACTTATCTAAGGTCACACAGATAATACATTTAAAGCTAGGTTCTCTGATTCCAAATCCAGTACTCTTTCCATGGATGGTCTAAGGCCCCTTCCAGCCCTGAAGTTCTGTAGGTCTATGATCTGAATTATATCCTAGAAGTTTCCTCTCCTGCCAAATGTAGGAGCCTTGGCTGTGGGCAATGTACAAAGATAAAGAGAGATTGGCTGGTAGTTTGTAGAGAGAGGAAACGGGGGCCTGACTGAGAGGGAAAAAATTTCTGAGGATAGAAACCTTTGGGAGAGAGGGGTATGGTATGGGCAGGTAGAGTCGAGGCAGAAGGAGGTGAACATGTTTGGGAGGAGTCACAGGAAGCCAGGGGAGCTGAGTTTGGGGACATTGCCCCTGTTGATAATTCCGAGCACGCAGAGGGCACTGCCATGTATTTTTAAAGATGCAAGGAATGATTAAGTGGTGAGGTCGTGAGTGCAGTCACCTGTGCCTCCCCTAATGAGCTCATGCAAATCAGCTAATGATTATGGATTAGGGGGCTCTCCAGCTCCATTTTCCCTCCCCCCTTCCAGAAATAGGCACAGGAGCTGAGGGATTCCAAAGGCCTGGCCTGGCAGGAGAGAGCGAGAGGAGTTGATGGTGTTGATGGGGAGGGATGGAGGTAAAGGGTCACGAGGGAGAGGAGGGTGAGGCTTCTACTCTGCCCTCAGACACTTCTGTAAGTTTTCCCTGGATGCCACAAGGCCATGGGTGCCCTCACCACTGCTGTGATATGGCACAAGTATCCTACCCATGCCCTCCCCCAATTCCTACGAGGCACAGGCCTCATTTATGCTCAGGCTCCTGAGAACTTCCAACTTTTATAGAAGTCTGGGCTTACTTTATTGCTTGTTGATTGCCTAGTCTAAAGAAGGTGATGGAGAAAGGGATTTGGTCTTACCAGATAGTGCCTCCTCCCTCCCCCATCACTATCTTCAAGGGGACTTTTCCCATACTTCTTCCCTTTCTACATTTGTGTTTTGTCTAGGTCTGGACCTCTGGCTTTTGGAAACTGGGGCAGAACCACATCTTGTACTCCCTTCCCTCTCACCCTTGCCACCAACACACATTCATGCCAGAGTATTGGAAACCTAGCTCAGGGCCTTATCCCCTGCATTGTCGCACAAGCCCCTTAACTAGTCTTCCTGCCTCTTGTGCCTTCCCATTCCCCTACCTCCAATCCATTTGTCATATAATGCCAAGCTAATCTCCTTAATACACTAGTCTCAGTCATGTCACTCCCCTGCTCTGAAACCCTGAGTGATTTCTCATTGACTATAGAATGAAACACACAACTTCTCCACCTGGCATTCAAGGCCTTCCGATATTTGATTTAACCTCCCCTTCTTCATCCCACACTACTCCCATTCAAACGTTCTATGGTCTAGTCAAATTGAACTATTAGCAGTTCAGTGATATTCCTACTCTCTCCTGCCTCTGAACATCCACACTCATAAAATTGGTAAAGATGACAAAAAGGGAAAATGGCAATTGTTGGAGAGAATGTGGGAGGACAGGCACACTAATGCACTGTTGGTGGAGCTATGAATTGGTCCAACCATTCAGGAAAGCAATTTGGAACTATTCCCAGAAAATCACTAAACTGTGCACAGCACTTAAGTCAGTGATTCCACTATTAGACATATACCCCAAAGAGAGAAAAGGAATAGGGAAAGGACCCATATGTAGAAAAATATTCATAGCAACACTTTTTTTGATGCAGCAAAGAATTGGAAACTAATGGAGTGTCTGTAAGTTGGGGAATAGCTGAACAAATTCTAGTATGTGAATGTAATGGAATATTACTTGTTCAGAAACCATGAGAGGCAGCTAGTTGGCACAGTAGAGAGACCACTGGACTTGGAGTCAGGAAGACCTTGAGTTCAAATCCTGCCTTGGACAGTTACTAGATGTGTGATCCTGGGAAAGTCATTTAACTTCTCTCAGCCTCAGTCTCCTTCTCTGTAAGATGGGGATAATAATAGCATGTACCTCACAGGGTTGCTTTGGTGATCAAATGAGATATTATTTATAAAGCAATTTGCAAACTTTAAAGTGCTGTATAAATGCTAAGAAAAGAAATTATGAATAAGATGGATTCAAAGAAATTTGGGAAGCCTTATATGAATGGAAGCTGAGTGAGGTGAATAAAACCAAAACAATAATTTATACAACAACTTGTTGTTGTTGTTCAGTTGTTTCAGTTGTGTCTGACTCTTCATGACCCCATTTGGGGTTTTCTTGGAAAAGAGTGGTTTGCCATTTCCTCCTCCAGGTCATTTTACAGATGAGGAAACTGAGGTGAACAAGGTTAAGTGACTTACCCAGGGTCACCCAGCTGGTAAGTATCTGAGGCCAGATTTGAACTCAGGAAGATGAGTCTTCCTGAATCCAAGCCTGGCACTCTATCCACTGTACCACCTAGCTGCTCCCTTATACAATGACCAGGAAACTATTAAAAAACCCAATTTTGAAAGACTTAAGAAATCTCACTACCACGACTCCAGAAGACTGATGATGAAACAAGTTGCCTACATCTAGACAGATAGGTGATAGATGAGAAGAAGAGAAGGAGACATACATTTTCTGACATGGCCAAAGGGTGGGTTTGTTTTTCTGGACTATGCTAACTTGTTACAAGAGAGTTTTCTTTTTTTGGAGGGAGTTCGGTAGTAAGGAAGAGAGAGGGTGACAATATTGATGCCAAAAAGAGAAAGAAAAGAAAAAACATCAATCAAACACTTAAAGAAAATTCACAGAAGAGATCAGGAGGGTCAGAGGGCAACGCAGAACAGTAAGATCCCTTTAGCTTTGGAACTAACATGATAAATTGAGAATATTTTTAAAAAACAGGCTGCAGGTAATGAGATCATGATTTCAAAAGCAATTTCTCTTTGTTTTCTGTATGTGGAAAGCTTCCTGTTTGTTAATTAGATTTAGAATAACAAACAATTTAAACTTTTTTTTAAACTTTATTTTTTTAAAAAATCTTTTCCCTAAAAGACCAACTCAGGTGTTATCTCATCCTTGAAATTTTCCCTAACCACGCCATTTCCACCAGCTGAAATTTCCTTCAGATTGTCTTAGAGCCCTTTTTTCCCCTGGCTCTCTCCTTTGCCCTGATTGCATTCTCTCTCTCTCTCTCTCTCTCTCTCTCTCTCTCTCTCTCTCTCTCTCTCTCTCTCTCTCTCTCTCTCTCTCCTCATCTCTCTCAGTCTCTCTCTTTGTCTCTCTCTCTTCCCCACACTTATTAATATGCATTTTGAATCTATCAAAATTGTAAGCTCCTTCAGGGAAAAAAAACTATGTCATTTTGTAGCCCCAACACTAAGCCCAGGGCCTCTGAGGTAGTTGGTTTTTAAAAATATTTGTAGGGCTGCATTGAAATTGACATAATTTAATTGTGTTGGAGGAGGGAAGCAAGTTTTGGAGAGGAAAGGTTGGAAGTGCAAGTCACAATAACACGGAACAGAGATGGAAGGAACCTTAGAGATGAGTTAGTCTAAATCTTTCATTTTATTAATGGAGAAATTATATGAGTGGCAGATGGCAAAACTGATGCTGGACTTTGGTTAAATATCAGCATTAGGTATTGCAGAAGTGGGGCAGGGGTATTTAGGTGAATTTGACACAGGTGACCTCTTCATTCTTCTAGACAACGCTCTTCCTTTTACTTCCAAAATGCTTTATTATTAATTAGAGAATGGCTGAACAAGTTGTGGTCTATTATTGTGATGGAATACTATTGTGCTATAAAAAACGATGAACAGGATGGTTTCAGAAAAACCTGTGATGACTTGTATGAACTGATGCAAAGGGAAGTGAGAAGAACCAGGAGAACATTGTACACCTTAACAGCAATATTGTTGGCCACTCAGATCAAGGCAATGATTCAAGAAAATTCCAAAGCACTCATGATGAAAAAAGCTATCCACCTCCAGAAAGAGAACTGATGAATTCTGAGTGGAAATTGAAGTATAATTTTTCACTTTACTTTTCTTCAATTTTTATGCAACATGGCTAATATGGAAATATGTTTTACATGATTTCACATGTATAATTTATATCATATTGCTTGCCTTCTCAATGAGTGGAGGAGGGAACGGAGGGAAGGAGAGAATTAAAAAAACAAACAAATGAATAAATGAAAAAGCAAATAAATAAATAGATAGACAAATAAATAAATGCTATATTATGCTATGCTAGCCAGTACTAGTTTCCTCCTACTTATCTTACCATTCTTTTATTTTCTTCAATGCCTCCTCTTCTTCCCCCCATTCTTTAAATGTGGGTATCTCCCAAGGTTTAGCCCCCCTCTATCTCATCAGTGAATACCTACACTTAGTAACTACATCTATTCTCATTTCAATTATTCACCCTAGACAGATGACCCTCAAATCTACATACACAGCTTTGATCTCTCCTCTGAGATCCAGTCCCATACTTCCAACTGTCTGCTAGGCATCTCCATGTTTGTGTTCCCATCAGCATCTCCAACTTAATGTATCCCAAACAGAATTCATCATCTTCCTCCCGAACTTGCTCCTCCTCCTGATTTCCTGATTTTTGTTAAGGACTTCACCATTCATCTGGTCACCCAAGCTCAAAACCTCTGGTTCATCATTGCCCCTTCACTGTCTCTAACCTTCCACATCTAATCAGTTGCCAATCCTGTCCATTTTACCTCCAGAATACTTCTTACACCCTCCCCTTCTTCAGTTATCCAGCCATCACTGTAGGTCAGTCCCTCGTGGCCTCTAGCCTTGATTATTGGAATAGCTTTCTTCCTTTCTCTGGTCATTTTTCTTTGTCCATCTTGCACAGGCTGTCAGAGTCATCTTTCTAATGTATCATACTGACTAGGAGACAGCTAGGTGCACAGTGGATAGAGTGCTGGGCCATGGAGTCAGGAAGATCTGAGTTCAAATCCCTTCAGACACTTATCATCAGCTGTGTGACCCTGGATGAGTCATTTAACCTCAGTTTTCCCATCTGTAAAATGGGGATAATAATAGCACCTATATTGCAGGCTTATTGTGAGGATTTATATTTATTTTTTATTTTTGCAGGGCAATGAGGGTTAAGTGACTTGCCCAGGGTCACACAGCTAGTAAGTGTCAAGTGTCTGAGGCCAGATTTGAACTCAGGTACTCCTGAATCCAGGGCCGGTGCTTTACCACTGCGCCATCTAGCTGCCCCAGGATTTATATTTATAAAGCATCTTGCACATAGTAGGTGATATAGAAATGCTAGCTCTTATGTCACCCCTTGGTTAAAAACTTTCGATGGATCCCCAGGGACCTCATGATAAACTCCAAACTCTTCAGCTTGATGTTCCAGGCCCTCTGTGCTCTGGCTCCATCCTATCCTTCCAGGCTGTTCTCCTACAAACTCACCTTCCCACACCTGTTCCAGTCAAACTGGAAGAGTCACTGTTCTCTGAGAAAAGACAATATGGTACAATGGAAGGCAGCCTAGATTTTTTGTTGTGTGATCTCAGGGACATGCAGACAGAGGCAGCTGGTGGTGCAGTATATAGAGCGCTGGGCCTGGACTCAAGAAGACCCAAGTTCAAATCTCAGACACTTATTACCTTACTGCCACTATTAATAGCACTTATCTTGCAGAGATGTTGTGAGGATAAAATGAGAAAATTTTTGTAAGGTGCATGGCACATAATAGATAAATAAATGCTTAATCCTTTCCCCGTCTTCCCCTTCTCTGGACCTCGGTAACCTGTAAAATAAGAGAACTGAAATAGAAGATCTATAAGGTGCCTTCTGGTCCTCATATTTTGTGACACCACTGTGTGACTTTGACCAAGTCCATTTCCATCTCTGAGCCTCCATTTCCCTATCTCCAAAAGGAGAAAGTTGTAAGAGGTGATGCCCCCCGGCCCTGACATCCAGTGATTCCTGCTTCTTTTGTGACTTTTCTCTTTCTCATTGCTTCTTCCAGTTACAGGCATCCTTTAAGGGCTGGTCCAGATGTCAGCCTCCTCTGTGACTCACCCTATTTTGTATTTACTTCTTTATGTTCATATTGTATCATAGAATGAAAACTTTTTAAAAAGCAGAGAAAACTTTTGGGGAGGTTGTCTTCATATCTCCAGCAACTTGCACAATACATAACACACAGTAGGAACTTACAAAAGCTTTACTGAATTGGATTGGTTCTTTCCCCAGCCCAAAGCAGCTTTTCTCTCCTTTGACATCCTAGAACAATGATTATCTGTATGATTCATTGAGCAATTAATCATGCCTGGCCTTGTGACATCTCTTCTACTGTCTTGAACTGTTATTCAAATCTGTGATTATTATTTTAGTTTCCTCCCATGTTGAGCTTATCTTACCAGCTAGACTGTCAGTACCCTGAGGACAGGTACTTGGGAGTCAGTAAACCCAGCTTCCCTGGGGCCTAGGAAGCTTGCTACTTGGCAAAAATCACTTTCCCTCTCAGCCTTGGTTTCCTCCTCTGTAAAACGAGGATAATGATACTTATACTATCTTCTTTGTAAGGTTGTTTCAAACTTTACATTGTTTTACATATATTACTATGATTATTTAACTACAGAGTACTATGTCTTATGAATTATTGGTTATTGCTGTTCTTCCTCCCCTTCCCTATCACCTCCCTCTACACCAGAACCTAGCACAGAGCCCTGCAAATGATAGTTCATCAGAAAATGTTTTCTGAGTGGATTTGAAATTAAGTAGATCATAGGGTTCAATGGTTTAGAGCTGAAAGGGACCCTAGAAGCCATTAGTCTAACTCTCCCATTTTACAGATGAGGAAACTGAGGCAAAGACTGGTTAAAGGACTGGTCCAGGGTCACACAGACAGTAAGACACTGAGGAAAAATTTGAATGCAGTTGTTGCTGATTCCAAGTCCTGTGATCTATCTGACCTTCCTTCCAGGAGTCTGTTCTAAGTGAGGAGACACAGATAGCTCAGGGAGCCCCTGTTCTGACAGAGGCAGCCTTTGTCCTCAGAGTATCTCTGATGTGAAGGAGGGGAAGTGGTCCTCTCCAGCAGCTGGTCTGACGCTATGACGAACAAAGCAGCTCCTGCTGCTGCATCCTTAGGAGGTTTGCTAATCACTGCTGTGATTACTAGGGCTGACTCTGTGCTGGGGTCTGTCCAGTGGACAGATTTTGACTCAGAAGATCACAGAGTCAATGGCTCATCATGGAGGAAGGAGTACAATTCCAGAGCCTGAAGAGGCAGAACCCACCCAGGGGAATCCACTAACCTTCCATTTTCTCTCTCCCACCCCACAGTCAGACCATCCTAGTTCCTTTAATTACTTCTTTAATAGGCCCAGCTCTGAGAGCTTGGGGAGGGGTATGGAAGGGCAACGGGGCTGGATGGTACCTATTTCTTTCTACAAAGCAGGCAAGCAGCTCCATCTCTCTCTAGGAAATGAATTTCCCAACAACTTCCAGGGGGGAAAATGAATTAGTTGCCCTTTCCAAAGTATGAGTTTCCTATGCATTTCAGAGATCAGGGGGGTGGCAGGGAGGGAGAAAGGAGAATGTGCTGGCATTTTAAATAGCTGAAACCCACACTTCCTCATCAATGACTCTGCGTGACCATGACCAGCTGGAGGGGGGAGGGAGGGAGTTTTCTCTTTCCGTTCTTTCTTCTCTCTCCTTTCCTCTCCCTCCCCCACTCTCCCTTCCTCCTTCCATCTTCTCTCTCTCTACCACCCTCCTCCTGTACCCCTTCTGTGGTCTTTCCTGCTCTCCCACTTCTTTCTTTCTCCTTTTCTTCCCTCTCCTTTCCTTCCACCTCTCTCTTTTATCTCTTTCCCTTTATTCCTCTTCCCCTCACCCTCCTCTTTCTTCTCCCTCTCTTCTTTTACCCTCTTCCTTTATTCTTCCTCCCTTCTTTCACTCCCTTCTTTCTTCCTCCCCTCTCCCTCCTCTCTTTTCTCCCTCTCTCATCTTGCCCTCTCCCTTTATCCCTCCTCCCCACTCTTTCACTCCTTTCCTTGCTCCTCCCCTCTTCCTCCTCTCTCTTCTCCCTCTCTCCTCTTACCCTCTCCTTTTCTCCTTCCTCCCCTCTCTCACTCCCTTCTTTCTTCCTCCCTCCCCTTTCCCTTCTGTCTCTTCTCCCTCTTTCATTTTGCCCTCTCCCTTTATTCTTCTTCCCCTCCTTTCTCACTCCCTTCCTTCCTCCTCCACTCTTCCTCTCTCTTTCTTCTCCCTCTTTCCTCATCTCTTAATTCCAGTCCTATGTGGCATTAAGGAAACTAGCCCTGGGACATGGTCCCCTCTGCACTTCCCTATCCATCTGTCAAGAACTTCTCAGATTTCTTCTCCCAGGGAAAGACTCTGAAGCACATAAGGCCTCTGTCTTATGGTCTGGGATGATTCATGGACAGGAAGGGCACGCAGGAGGAAGACCCACATCTCAGGGAGGCAAGAGGGAGAAAACATCTGGAGAACATCTGGAGCACTGCATTCAGTTTGAGGCCACATATTTTAGGAAGGATTTTGACACTGACAGCTGGGATGGGTTCAAAGGAGGATGGCTAAGACAGAATGAAGGCTGGAATTCATGCCACAGGAAGATCAGCTAAAGGGAAACATCATGGCACAATGGGAAGAGTGATGGATTTTGAGCCAGAGAACCAGAGCTGAGCCCTGCCATCTGTGGGACCTTGGACAGTTCACCTCGACTTTCTGTACTTCAATTTCTCCATTTGTAACATACAAGGGTTGAGCCTAATGGCCTTAAGGCTCCTTCCCTCTCTTAAGTTTCCAGTGTAAGGGAATGGTCCTCAGAAACCCAGGATCTAATGGCATAAAAGGTACTTGACAACAAGGTGTTAACCTAAATAAATGCAAAGATTTGACAAGCCAAAGGCTATAAGGTTAAAATAGGTCCCTTGAATGAATTAGAAAGGGACCCACATGGTGAAAGGCGACAGTGATAAGCAATACCTCCAGAATGACCTTTAAAAGTCAATCCAGGGGGGCACCTTGATGGCACAGTGGATAAAGCACCGATCCTGGATTCAGGAGGACTTGAGTTCAAATTTGGCCTCAGACACTTGACACATACTAACTGTGTGACCCAGGACCAGTCACTTAACCCTCATTGCCCTGCAAAAATAAATAAATAAGTCAATCCAGGGAGATGGAGAGGAGAGAAAGCAGGTTTCGGACTAGATATATAGAAGAGCTTGGAGGTGGAGAAAAGGAATCTAGGAGAGAAACTGAGTGGGTCTGGGAGAATAGAATGGAAAGCAGGGGCACTTGCCAAAAAGAAAGAGGCTAGAATGATGGGAGCTAGGACCCGGGCACATTAGGGATGAGGAGTGTTAGCACAGGGTTTGTCTAGCTGAAATCTTCCCAGACTTTAGATCCCAAGGCAGATGTTCTGTAGCTTTCCCCCCTCTTATGGACATGGGAAAGTCTGTTTACCTTCCTTTGTTTTAAATATTTGCTTTGTCTTTTCAAACAGTGTCAGCGACAACCTTTTGCTAGTCTGGGTGTACTTATTAGAAATAATAAGGCAAATGGGGGTGGGGGGAGTAGCTCCAAGAGAAGAAAACTAGATAGGTTTCAAACTGAGGGGTTTTGCCAGGGCATCGTCATTGGCTGGGGGCTTAGAGCTACAAAAAATAGAGAGAATTACAAATCATTCAATATAACTTCCCAGAGCAAAGAAGGAGCTTTCATACCAGGAAACCCATCTGGACAGTTCAATTAGTTCTCACCTCATTAACTCCTTTATTACATAGTCCATTCCCCATTCTTGGCAGTCCTTACCCCTCCCCCCCCCACCTTCATACCTAAGCTCTCTAACTTGATTTTACAATCTTCAGAATCCAAACCACAACTCCTAGAAGCCTTCCCTTACTAATGTTACCCAATTCCAATTAAGCAAGGCATTTGATAAAATGCTCTGAGAATATCCTTGAGAATCAGCTGGAGATGTGAGGGCTAAATATAACAATGAGGTGGATTTGGAATCAATTGTATGATTACAAAGAATACTGATTCATAGAGCAATATCACTAGGGAAGAAGGTCTATAATAGTGTGCTTTAGGGCTCTGTCTTCAAATAACTGTAGGGCCATCTTGCAGAAAAGAATTATACTTATTTTTTTCACCCTAGAGAACAAAAAATCTTATGCAATGGGTTGAACTTTTAGTAACTCTGATTTTTAACTTGATATAACATAAGAGTCTGCTCCTATTTAGGCTTAACAAAGTTGAAGATGGAAGGGGACAAAAACACCCCAAATCTTTTAAAACAGCAAAGTGATACAGTGGAAAAAGTAGACCATTGTAGTGATCTCTCTGTGGTAAAAAGAAGTCAGATAACTAATTGTTGAGGAATGTTGTACAGACAATTTCATTTAGGTAAGGATTGGCAGAGTTAAAACTAGGGTGAGGCAATTGGAGTTTTGTCCCTGGTCCATTTTTCAGGACCAAATGGTCCTCTGTGGACCTATCCTGTAAAGTACCATGAAAGTGGGGCAGCTGAGGAGTACAGTGGATAGATCGTGGGCTGGGAGCCAGGAAGATCCGAGTTTAAATCTGGCCTCAGACTCTTATTAGCTGTGTGACCCTGGGCAAGTCACTTAACCCTGTTTGACTCAGTTTCCTCTTCTATAAAATGCACTGGAGAAGGAAATGGAAAGCCACTCCAATATCTTTGCCAAGAAAGTCCCAAATGAGGTCACAAAGAGTCAGATATGAACGAACAACACCACCACCAGGAAAATACTGTCACTTTCCTGCAGTCCATCTAGCACCATGAAGGCTCCATTCTTCTCTTGTCCCAGTATCATCCCTCCTCCCCCACCTCCCACCTCTCACCTCTACTTTCTCCAGGGTGTGCCCAACAGACACTGCATCTGCATCCCTTCTCACCTCCAACTGCATTTGTCCCAGGTACCAGAATTTTTACTTTTGTCTCTACAGGTTAAATTAGATAGCCTTTGAGGCACAGCTGGAAAATCTATGCTCTTTTACAGGTATAAGACTCTGGAATGCCATGACTGCCTTTCTTTCCTGAATTCTCATCAGCACCCATAGGGTCCAAAGGATTCACTCATGGTTTCTTATGATTGGAGCGTCTTTGGTTCATTTACGTGTTTGTTTATAGACTAATGGGGTGAGGGGATTCTCAGAGCTCATCAACTTCCCAGCCAAGGTAGTAATCCCTTTTACAATCTTCTAGGGTGGTTGGAGGAGACTGTTCATTTAGTCTCTGTTTGAATAGAGGAAGAGGCAGTGTGGTTCAGTGGAAAGAGCACAGGTTCACCTCCCATCTCTAAAGAAACCTTCATGATCTGAGGCAAGTTAGTTAATTTCCCTTAACCTTAGTTTTCTTATTTGTAAAATAAGTGGGTTGGGCTTAATTGTCTCTGAGATTCCTTCTAGGGCCTAAATCTATGAATCTCCAAGGTGTTACAATTCATTAACTCCTTTAAGACACTCTTTTTGGGGTATAGTGGATCAAGAGAATTCTTACTATTAAAGATTTTTTTCTCCCAGTTGTTGTTCAGTCATTTTTCAGTCATGTCCAACTCTTCATGATCCCATTTGAGATTTTCTTGGCAAGGATAGTGGAGTGGTTTGCCATTTCCTTCTCCAGGGCATTTTACGGATGAAGAAACTGAGGTAAACAAGGTTAAATGACTTACCCAGGGTCATCCAGCTAGTAAGTATCTGAGGCCAGATTTGAACTCAGGAAGATGAGTCTTCTTGACTCCAAACTAGGCACTATCCACTGTTTCACCTAGCTGCCCATTTTTCTCCCATAAAATTTTAAATCTGCTTCTGCACCTTTCACCTAGGACTCTTACTTTTGCCCTCTGGGACCAAGTGGAATAAAGTAAATCTCTCTTCCACAAGTAACTCTTGTGTCAGAGAGTCCCTTCTGACACAAAGGGCCTGGGTATATAATCATGGGAACTAGTCATTTTTTTGGCTCACTTCATCCCCCAAATTCAGGTAAAACCTGAGAAATTCCAAATGTGGCACTCCTCTAGTGGCAGAACTGGCTTCTCTTGTACACAAGCACTAGGGCTCACAAGGCTTCAAATACAGGACAGGTTGAACTTACACAAAGATAAAGGATTTGCATCTGAGGATGCAGAGCAAGACAGCTCCTCATCCCTGCCTTGTATAATTCCTGTAACTCGTGGGTGGGGCTCTGGCAAAGGGAGAAGGTCAGAGGGATGAATGCTCTAGACTGTACCACTCCCTCTAATGACTCCCAATCCCTTCTCTGTTCTTTTCTTGTTCCCTGCCTCATTATTTGGTACTTCCACTATAGGTATTGGCTCATTTACCTAGTTCCCGGGTACCCTATTCTCCAGTTTTTCTTCCCAAGTGCCCTTAGATCCAGTCCCATCCCTACTCCTCTCTACTTCTCCCCAAATCTCCTTGACCACAGGAGGGAAAGGAGCAGAGTCTTTCCCTCTTCTAAATACCTCAAATTCCCTCAAATGTTCTTGCAAGGCAACAGTTAATTGGGGCTCCACTTCCACCCATCTTTGCCAAAATTGATCTGGTTATGCAAAGCGAAGTCTATCCACAGGCAGACATCACTGGAGTCTGAAAGCCAGGGCCTCCATTGGGCCATACTTTGACAGAGCCAGGGGCATTAATAAATTCACCATCCATCCAGCTGAGCTAAGATAGGATCTACTGTCGTTTGTCACTGTTCTCCGTTCTCAGCCCTCCTCCCTTGTGTCTGGGATGTGAACCTGCTTCTGTTGTCAGGTCCCATTAGGTTCATGCATCTCTGCCTGGACCTGGCCTTCTCCTCCTCCTCTTCTTCCTGTTCCCCCTCTTCCTCTTTTTCCTCCACCTCTTCATCTTCTTCCTCCTCTTTTCTTCTTCTTCCTCCTCCCCCTCTTCCTTCTCCTCCTCTTCTTCCTTCTTTTCTTCATGCTTTTCCTTCTCTTCCTCCTTCTCTTCTTCCTCCTGTTCTCTTTCTCCCCTTTCTCCTCTTCTTCCTTCTCTACTTCCTCCCCCTCTTCCTCCCCCTCTTCTGCCTCTTCTACTTCCTCTTCTTTCTTCTCCCCTTTCTCCCCCTCTTCCTCCTTCTCTTCCTTCTCATCCTCTTCCTCCTCCTCCTCCTTTTCCTCCTTCCTCTTTCCTTTTTGAACATCTGTGGAGTTAGGGTGAAGTTTTGCCCTCTGCAGGGACAGGTGCTGTGCTTATAAGTCAGTTGAGAGAATTATACCAGTGAAACCCAGAACCCAGCAAGGCCTGAGAGGCTCAGGCCAGTGGAGTCTCTCTTCACTAACCTTGGGTGCATTGTCTTTTTTTGACAAGATAAGCCTAGGACTGGGATTCTCAGCTAAGGGGGTGTCTCCTCCCCTTCTTCCATTTCAGAACCAGAGACAGCTCCTAGGGCTTTGCACCAGGTTGCTGAATTTTAGCAGGTGCTAACCACAGTTATTCCCCTTCTTCAACGTAACAACTGAATGCACTCACCTAGGAAGAATGATTCTTTTAAAGAGGGGGTGAAAAAATAAACGGCACTTCTTCCCCACTCCACCCTTCCTCACCTTAGTTTTCTCCCCATCCCCCCAAGATCCTCTTTCCAGAAATGGACCTAGGTTGTTCAGCTCTCACTTCATGGTCTTCCCAGAAACAGCCTCAAGGTGTCCTTTGGCCTCTGTCTTCCCCCATGGGAAGTCTCCGTTCTCTCTCTCTGGTTGAATGTGGGTCAAAAAGTTATATGGGGGGCAGCTAGGTGGCGCAGTGGATAGAGCACCGGCCCTGGAGTCAGGAGTACCTGAATTCAAATCCAGCCTCAGACACTTAACTCCACTTACTAAGTGTGTGACCCTGGGCAAGTCACTTAACCCCAATTACCTCACTAAAAAAAAAGTTATCTGAAGAATGTTTTGTCCCAGGTACATTTTGTGAAGCTGTTTGGATGCCAAATTGCTAGCAACAGCCCTACCCCTATTTGCCTTCTCCTTCTTGTTCTCTTCTACCTTCTATTTTTCTTTCTAGACTTCACATTCCTTGGCTTCCTCTTCTTACCTTTTTTTTTTCATTATTCTCCCTCTCCTCCCCCCTCCTCTTCTTCCTTCTCTGTGACCAGGGTCAAGGAAGCATCAGTAAGAAGGGAAGTGACTTGTCCATGGTCACACAGAATTGGCAGTAGAATCAGAACAAGAACTGGCCATTTCATAACCTTGCTATTCCCTAGCTGAGGAGGGTTGGCCACCAGATATTTGGGCACCCCAGGGTTCTATCCATTAGGCTGCACTGACTTGTTGGGGGCTAGCCCTATGGTCCTCCACTCCTCCAGATGAGCCACTACAAGTACTTCTGGTCTATGAACATTGATTGAAATACCCCTCTGTCAATTAGGATTTTTAAAGAAATGTATAATGATCCCTAATTGGCACCCTCATTAGGTGCCAATTAAACACTTAAGCATTTCTTACAGGTTTAATGCATTAATAAGGCAGCTCATTACATGTTAACTCGATTTATTTCTTGTATTTATTATATTGTTTTACTGCTGGTGACAGCAGCTATTTTTCTAAAAAAAAAAAAAAGCCAAACCCAACATAGCTTCTTACTGGAAATGTTAAAGGCATGTTTTGCCTTGTTGCTGCTTCCAAATTGCCCTGCACCTGAGGGATGGGGAAGAGGCCATGGGCTCTGGAGTTAGAGGACCCAGGTTCAAATTTTGCCTTTGCCACTTGTTACCTGTAGGACCTTAAACAAGTCACCTAACTGTTTTATACCTCAGTTCTTTGCTTATCCTAATAGCCATTGCAAGCATTTATGTAGAACTTTGAAGTTGGTGAGGTACTTTACAAATATGATCTAATTTGATCCTTGCAACAACCCTGTGATGCTATTGTTATCCCCATTTTATAGATGAAGAGACTGAGGTTCAGAGAGGTTAAATGATTGCCTAGGATCACACAGCCAGTGTCCGATGCAGTATTTTAATTTGTCTGCCCGATTCCAAGTCCTATGATGTATCCACTGCACCACCAAACTGCCTCATCTAGAAAATGAGATCTAGGATGAGATGACCTCTAAAGACTTCTTCTAAAATCTTGGACTTCATGATCCTGTGATCCTCCCAATGGCTTTCATGAATGACAAGTATAAGGATGTCCAACAGTGCCCCTCTGGGATGCATTGCTATCTTTCCTAATTTCCATTGGAATGGGACCCTGCTGAGGTAAACATGACTGGGTTCAAACTCCCAAAGCCATAGTGATTGGAAAGCCTCAGCAATCCCGAGTACTGCCAGGGAATGGAGGGGAGTCCTGGCAATGCACCATCACCTCATTGCATACTGGGAGTCCCAGAGACTGCAGACCCATGCAGTCATAGTAGTCATTGACAGAAATTCCCTGTGTTCCTGAGAATTCACATGTGTATGTGTGCTAATAGCATCATTTTAAAAAATTTTAGAGCATGAATGTGTGAATATACATGCCTTTATGTACATGTGAACAGCAATGATAATAATTTCCAGGATTGGTTGTGGGTTTTTTTGGTGGGGCAACGGAGGTAAAGTGACTTGTCCAGGGTCACACAGCTAGTAAGTGTCAAGTTTCTGAGGGCAGATTTGAACTCAGGTCTTCCAGAATCCAGGGCCAGTGCTCTATCCACTGTACCACCTAGCTGTCTCTGATAATTTCCAGTTTTAAAGAACTTTAAGAATTATTAGATACTTTGGACACAATCCTATAAAACAGGTGCTCTAGATACCATTGGCCCCACTCAGAGAACTGAGGTGATGATACCCATGGTCATATGGTCAGGAAGCATCTGATCCTAGACTTGAAACCAAGTCTTCTGCTTCCCAGTCCCTAAGTTCTTTTTTTCTTTTGTGGGGCAATAGGGATTAGGTGACTTGCCCAGGGTCACACAGCTACTAAATGTCAAGTGTCTGAGGTCGGATTTGAACTCAGGTCCTCCTGAATCCAGGGTTGGTGCTTTATCCACTGTGCCACCTAGCTGTCCCCTAACCAAGTTCTTTCCATTCCATCAGGCTGCCTCTGCACAGGTGAGTGCATAGTTGAAGTGAGGAAGGGAGAGCAGAGCTAGAGAGCTATCATACTCTAATCATTTACAGGTGAGCCTGGCTTTTATCTATTCCTATATAGGAAAGCACAGATCAATTACAAATCATAGATCTAGAAGGAGTCTCGGAGGACATTTAAAGGATCATAGATCTGGAGGCAGAAGGGACCTCAAAGGTCAACTAGTCCAACATTCTCATTTTACAGATGAGAAAACTGAGGAAAACTTAGAAAAGAAAACTGAGACCCAGAAAATCTGAGATTCACCTAAGGACATACAGCTAGTGACTGACAAAAGTGAAGTTTGAACTTAAGTCCCATTATTTCACATTTAGCATTTTCCCCTTGTGCCAACCTGCTTCTCCTTTCCACAACTGCTAAATTGAGGGCACATCAATCCCCTCTGCAGAAGGATGCTCCACTCCATAGAAGAATGCTTCACTTTACAAAGAATACTTCGTCTTAAAGAAAGATTTGCTATAGGGTTTCTGGGGGGGGGGGAGGAAGGGAGAAAGGAGAGAGAAGGGAGAGAGGAGGGAGAGGAGAGAGAGGGAGAGAGAAGAGGTGGAGAGAGAGAGGAGAGGAGAGAAGAGAGAGAAGAGAGAGAGAGGAGAGAGAGTGAGAGAGGAGAGAGAGAGAGGAGAGAGTGAGAGAGAAGAGAGGAGAGGAGAGGAGAGGAGAGAGAGAGAGAGAGAGAGAGAGAGAGAGAGAGAGAGAGAGAGAGAGAGAGAGAGAGAGAGAGAGGAGAGGAGAGGAGAGGAGAGGAGAGGAGAGGAGAGGAGAGGAGAGGAGAGGAGAGGAGAGGAGAGGAGAGGATTCCCATGTGCATTTAACAGAGAATCAAATTTCTGAATAGAGTGTTTATGTAAAACTTTTTCTTCACTCGATCAGAGATTTCACCAAACCTTGCTTCGATCCCCATCCCTGCCTCCAGACAATATCTTACTTCAGTGCCTTTGTTCCTTCTCTTCCCAATGCCCACCATGTACTTGTCAATATCCAGTTTCATTCATCAAAATCTTATTCATTCTTCAAGAACTGGATCAAACGCTATCTGGGCTAAGTTGTTTTCCTTGGTTCTCCTCAATTCCCACCCCCAGCCAAGAGTGATCTCTCTCTGCCTTCCAAACCCCTTTAGCCCTTCGTCTGTGCCTCTTTGATGGTCCATATCATATCTCCCTGTGGAATGTACAGTTCTTAAATGTCAAGAATTGTTTCATTTTTATCTTTCTATCATTAGCACTTTGGACATACAGGAATACCCAAAACACTACGGGTGTAGAAACTCCCATCCAAAAAGAGGATCATTTCTTCAAATCCAAATTTTCTTCTTTCCTACTTCAACCCATTTTTCTTAATTCTGCCCCTCTCCCCACCCCAAGACCAAGCAAAATAAATTTGATTCCTCTTCTGTGAGACAGTGCCTCCGATACTTGAAGCTAACTATCCTTCACCCCACCCCACCCCCAACTCAAGCCTACTTTTCTTTTTCAGGCTATAAACATCATCCATTCTCTGGTGGATCTTCATATGGCATGAAGTCTTCTCATCAGCCCTTCACCATCCTGGTTGGCCTCCTTTGGGGACTCCAACTTATCAATATACTTCCTAAAATGTGGCATGAAGAATTTAACACAACCCTCCAGATGTGTTTGGACCATAAAAGGGGGGCAGTGGGATTATTACTTCTTTAGTCCTGGAGTCTCTAAGTTCAAGACCATTATTATAAATATGAATCTGGGAACAAGGAAGCATGGATAACTTCTGCCACTGGAAGGGTGACAGGGTTCAACAGGATTTTCTTGCAAAATAACCCTAAAATCATATGATTGGAAATTTAAAGCTGGAAGGGAACGTGGAGATCATCTCATCCAACCCCCTAATTTTACAAACGAAGAAACTGAGGTCCAGAGAGATTCAGTGATTTGCCTAAATTCTAAGTTATTAAGTGACAGAGTCAGAACCTGACCCTTGCTCTCCCAGCAGAGTTCTGCTCTCTTTTTGTTGTTTACTACACTGCATGAAGGATGCTACCCTGGGAGCCAGAAAGCCTGTGTTCTAACCTTGGATCAGTCACTTAGTAGCTGCATAACTTTCAGCAGCTCCCTCTCTGAGTTTCTGTTTCCTGATCTGTGAAGTGGGGTGAGAGGGATGCTGGGAATCTGAACCAAGTGTTCTCTAATATCCCCTTTCATGATTCTATGAAGTGTATGCCCCAGTATGATTAGAATTGATCTGATCTCCCTTTTTTGGAATCTTATCAGAATCTTTTCCAAGAGGAAAATCACACAAAACTAGTAATAATAATGACATTTAGATAGGGTTTTAAGGTTTGGAAAGTGCTTTACATATAGTGTCTCACTTGATCATCACAACAAGCCTAAGAAATAGGTGCTATTATTATCTTCATTTTACAGGTGAAGAAACCGAGGCTGGGACTTTCTCTGGTTATACAGCTATGGTGCATGCTTGAATCAGAATTCAAATTGGCATCTTCCTGATTCCAAGCTCAGCACTGAATCTGTTATACCAACTAGCTGCCTAGAGTCAGCAAAGGCATATCCGGGCTAGGAGTGGGGGACCTCATGTCTTTTGTGAGATAGAAGGCACAGAGTTCATCCCTTGCCTGCCTTCCGGAGCTCACAGGGGGGTTGTGAGCTAACTGTACTTTGAGAGCTCCAGCCACAAGATGTCACTGGTTGCAAAAATCCTCTGAATTGTTTAATCCACCCATCCTTCAGGAACCTAGAATATCTCATTTCACATCTAAAGAGATTCTTACCATTCTCAAGAGGCCAATCTCACCCCGACCCTGACCTTCCTACCCAAGTGGAAGCCTGAATGAGAACAGTCTCTCAGAAAGGCAGAGACAGAGTCTTCCCTCTGTGACTGGCCCCTCGCATATTTCAGAACTGGAAAGCAATACAGATAGA
The DNA here is from genome assembly GCF_019393635.1 of Dromiciops gliroides. Lineage (NCBI taxonomy): Eukaryota > Metazoa > Chordata > Mammalia > Microbiotheria > Microbiotheriidae > Dromiciops > Dromiciops gliroides. The sequence goes on along the minus strand of NC_057861.1, from coordinate 676,479,881 downwards.
AAAAAGCAGAGCCAGTACTTGAACTTGTGTCTTAGGCTCTCAATCCAGTGAGATAGCCAAGCTATCAGCCACAATTGGGCACATTGTATCTTGACTCTGAGATTGTGATGCCATATTGGTCCTCTTTGAGAATGAAGGACAACAGCCAGCATTCACTCATTCATTCATTCATTCATTCATTCATTCATTCATTCATTCATTCATTCATTCATTCATTCTCTCATTCCTTGTCTCTGTGTCAGGTGTTGAAGAAACAAAAAACCAGAGCAGAAGAATCTCTGTCCCCAAGGAGTTTGCATTCTACTAAGGTGATACAACATGTATATAGATAAGTGACTTCACAATACGGATCACTAACAACTAGAGGGACTAGAAAAAATCTTATATAGGAGATGATCCCTGATCTTCAAAGGAAGGTAGAAAGCCCAAGAGTCGGAGGTAAGAAGGGAGAGCATCCTAGGCACGGGGGAGGGGGACAATATAGACAAAGCCATGGAAGCTGGAGATAGAATGTGGTGTACAGAGAATATCAAGTGCCAGTGTGATTGAAATATAGGGTACAGAATGAAGAGTCATGTGAACTAATCTTGGAGAGACAAGCTAGAGTCACATGGTAAAGGACCTAAGGTGCTTCCATCTTGCTGCCTAGCAATCCAGGGGAGGGGATGTCATATCCTATGACAAGGGAGCTGTCCCTTCCAGTATCTTCATGTTTCTTCTTTGCAGGCTTGGCTCATTAATTGACTGAGTGGCCCCAAGTTTGCCTTCTTCCCCATGTTAATCCATTTGCTACAAATAAGTGCCATTAGCCAAGCCTTCTGGACTAATAACCATGGAAGAGAGAACCCTGCAGGGCAGGGGAGAGAGGCTAACCAAGGTTGTGTAACAGAAAGAGGGGCAGGGACAGAAGGAGTGAGGAAACAAGTTTAATGTAAAAAACAAGCATATACTGGTAAAAATGACTTTCAGGAAATGACTAATAAATTAATAGGACATTAAGTTGGTGAGATCTTAGTAAGAAGACCATGTGGTGTGGCAGGAAAAGCCACTGAGTTTCTGCCACATACTGTCTTTGTGACCTTAATCAAATCCTTTTCCTACTCTGGGCCTCAATTTCCTTATCTATAAAATGAGTGAATGGGTTAGGCCAGTGATCTAACCTTCTTTCCAGTTCAAGATCCCATGACTGACCAGCAGGACATTATGGGGATTTTTTGTCTTGAAGATACCTGAAGCAGTATGATAGAATGGGAGTAAGCTAGCTCTTCACTGGGTCACTGTGTAGTCTTGGGCAAGTCTCTTTCCTTTTTAACACAGTTTTTTCATCTATAAAATTAGAAGGCTAGAATAGACAGTCTCCAAGGTCTATCCCAGTTTTGTCATTCATTCATTCATTCATTCATTCATTCATTCATTCATTCATTCATTCATTCATTCATTCATCTACTCTGGTGTGCATCTCCTGTCTCTGCTCACCTGTGAAGACAGAGGAGAAATCATCAGGGTACTCTACTTCTAGGGAGACAGAATGGGAGCAGACTTCATTGGTGTGAGGAAGTATGGGGGAAGTAGCAGGCAGTTGGTACCAGGAAGAATGGCTGAAAGAGATTGATAGCACTACTCCAGGTAACAGTTGACTAGGGAATGGGGATGTTGGGGCTAAGAAACACCTCAGACAGGAAGTCCATCCCCTCCCTGATGTCAAATCCCCAGTTATTTCACCCTCTGCCTCAGACACTGGGACACCAAAAGTCCATCCTGGAGCATCCAAGAGGTCTTACCATGAAGATGGGAGCTGACCAGATCCCCTGCTCACCACAACTGATGAGACTCAAGGGCTGGGTACATGGCTCAAACCCCTCTAGGTCTCTTCTGTTCCACTCTGAAGAAATCATCAGAGGTGAGGAAAGACCTCAAAGGATAGTGAAGTGAACTTCTTTATCTAATAGAGGGGAGAAACCAAGAGCCAAGGGTCACATACTGAATCACAGGTAGAATCCATGTTTTCTGGATTCAAGATCAGAGCTTTTTTTGTGTTTTGTTTTGTTTTGTTTTGATTTTCATTTTTTGGCCATAGTGTTCTGGACCTGGAGTCAGGAACCCTCATCTTCCTGAGTTGAAATCCATCCTCAGACACTAGCTGTGTGACCTTGGGCAAGTTACTTAACCCTGTTTAGCTTGATTTCTTCATCCATAAAAAGCTGGAGAAGGAAATGGCAAACCACTTCGGTATCCTTGCCAAGAAAACCCCAAATGGGATCACAAAGATCCCATGGACATGACTGAAAACCAAACCAAAACAACAACAACAACAAAGGATTTATTAATATACTCCTAGTCTTTCCATACCTCTATTTATTCCTTGGATACTTATTAGCTGTTTAACCATGGACACGTCACTTAATCTCTCTGAGCCTCAGTTCCTCCATCTGTAATTTTAGAAATAATAATTTTTTACAATACCTCATTTGGTGACATGTAAAGTCTTATAGATGTGGGGTATAATTATTTCCTTCAACATTTTTTTCTGATAACAGCAGAGAGCTATGTTCCACATCATGGGGTGGAGTGGGGAACTGCAGAGAAGAACATTAGACTGGTGTTGTAAGAGGTAGCTCTACGGCTTGAACCTTAAGATCAGTGTGACTGTAGGTTTCCCATGAGGGATACTCTACACGTGGTTAGGAAGGCATACCAAGAGGGAATTATAGGATTTTAAAGGTAGAAAGGATCTTACAGGTCATCTTGTCCAACTTCCAGCATTCCACCCCTCCCCCATCACTATCATTTTTTTCATGAGCAAAATGCAGCCCAGTGAAAGGAAGAGACAAGCCCATGATCAAACAGAGAGCGATCAAATCAAAATTAAAACTCAGATTTTTTTTCAATGCCAAATCTAGTGAAGATCACTTTGTTGTTCTGACTTCAGCTTACTTCTCTTGGGGAATGTGGAGTATCTACATGAGAGAAATCCATAGATAATGCCCCTCCTTTTCCTACCAACCCCCCCCCCCCCAGGGTTGGAGCGAACAAGAGTCTTTATAGATTATTCTTGCAGCCCTGCTCCCCTTGCTATCTCCTGCTTGTACTGTCTAGCCAAAACCATCTGCCTGCCTCTCTCCCTCCCACCTCCCTTCAGCCCCTCATCCATCAGGCCCCACCGGCCCCCTTCATCACCACTGATGAGCTATCGGATGCTTCTCATTTATCTCCATCACTTTGGGGGCTGAGGTACCCAGACACCATGCCAGCTTCCAGACGTTCCTCATCGAGCTCTCACCCTCAGCTCTGCTGGGCGGGGCTGGGAAGTCTCCTTTGCAGTGTTAAGGGTTAAAATTCTAGCTAGTCTGTCTAAAATATCTAATGAGTGGTCGCCAATAAATTATAAGCTTTAGCAAGAGTTAGACTTTTAAGCATTTATTAAGGAAAATAAGAATTTGGTAAAGAGAGAGAAAAAGGCCTAGATTCCTATCTATTAAAGGGAGAGCACATTTCTAGCCCCGCTCTCCACCAGAGTCCAAAGGAAAGAGAGCGAGACTGAGCGCCAGTCTCTTCCTTCCTCCTCCCACTAGCCCGCGTCACTTCCTGACTCCTGGTCTTGCCCTCAAAGACCTTCCCTTCATGGGCAGAACTCCTCTACAGTAAGTATCCAGCAGGTGGCGTTATTCCAATCGTTACAGTCCCCCCTGTTGTTCCTCAAGAAACAAAATGTTTCCTTGACGGAACAGTAAAAACAATATGATAACTATTGCTAACTAATAATATGTGAACAACAATATAGAAAAGGAAGAGAGGAAAGTTTTGTCCAGAGGGGCGATTTTTTTTGTCCTCATGAACCGACGCTTTGACATTAGTCTTGCAAAGGGAGGGCCTCTGCAGAGAATACATGTTACAGATGGTGTATATTATAACAAAAAGAGAAAAAAACCAACAAAAAGAACAAATCAAAACTGTTCATTTAAAGTCTCTGAAAGTCTTTTCTCAGATGTCCTCTAGGTGTAGTCATGGAATGGAAGTCTTTTCAGGGGTTGATGTGTGGATGCTGGTAATCAGCCAGGAAAATTTCCTACAAAATTGAGCTTAACACAACTTTAAAATAGCTTTGTCAATAATCAAATCAAACAATGAAAGTTCTCAAAAACATGTCTAAGGGAATTCAGAATCTTAGTTGTTACACATGAAACATATAATAAAACAAAAATTGAACCATTCTTTAAAATTATAATATTACTATAGTCCCCCCTTATGGAGGGTATTTGAGAAGACAATTGCTGCGATATTAATTTTTAAAAATAATTTTTATCTTTGTTTCATCACTTTTTGCATCATCTGCCTAATTATCCTCATGCCATTATGAGAAATTAGAAAATCTAATATAATTGGTAACAGGTGTCAAGGCCAAATTCAACACTGTTATTTATCATGACACCTGAGATAATTATGGGGGTTACCATAAAAGAACAGAGAAATGATGGGATATGAGCATTCCCACACTTGAGCAATATGTACTGCCCATACAGTATGCCAGGCTTAAAATAGGTGGATGGAATATATGTCCATGCCACCGAACATATTGGAAGAAACTGAGTCAGACTTAATCAGATGCATGGGATTGAGATGTCTATGGCATCAGGCATATAGGAGGGAGCATAGAAGCCAGGTGTAGAAGTGAGATGGGTGGGATGAATACTTCCAGCCATCTGTACAATATTGTGGGGAAAAAGAGAATAAAATATTAAACCAAGAGAATCCAACCTCAACATTTGTCAAAAGCCGTTCCCTCGGCCATACCTTGACTTCATGCATGTCTCCCCTCATGTGACAGTTCAGTGTCTGCTCTTGCATGTATTCCTCTTGTGATTGGATGGCATCTTGGCCAACTGGCATCTGATAACTCAGAATAAAGGCAATTAATGTCTTAAATGATAAGTTCCCATAATCCAAGTCTCATATGGATTTAAAATTGAGGATAATAAATGATTGCAAAAAATGTGAATACATCTTGACTCAAAATATAATATATAATTATGCAACAATTTCAAATAATACCCTTTTTTTTTACTTAGTATACAATTACTTTTGTGAAAAATCAGAACATACTTAAATACAAGTTAAAGCACAACAGAATCTCAAAGAAAACTTTTTTTTTTAAAGAAAACTTTTACAAATGTTCCCCTCTTTTTTTTTTTTTGGAATATGCTTATCAAAAATAATACTTCTAGAATCAATTTACACTTGCCATGGCAAACAATTTGCCAGGGAAATGCTTTAAAGAGTTTGATCAAATAATCAGTTGAGAAAAAATAACAAAAACAAACAACTCAGAATATGGGAGCACAATACTCCTAGAATTAACATTGTATAATAAAATCAAAACCATCTTGCAATGTTTCAAAATTAGATAGACAAATGAATAGAAGAAAATACACATGGAACAATAAAATACAGTGAAATTCAAACTAAGGAAATCTAAATGAATATGAACTTAATATCAATAAGAGTATTATAAAATATAAACTTGATCACATGACTATAAAAAGCTTTTACAAATATTCTCCTTGTTTTAAAAACTAAGTATAAAACACAATCTCAAAAGCATGAAAATCTCTATGAAAATAAACCCATACCATTAATTTCAAAATGTAGGTGTAATAGCATAGAAATCCTATGTAACCTCTGAACTGACATTAATACTCTGAGTGAATTCAGAACACTTTTGATTCCGATATCTAAAATCCCCAACACTCATATCAATACCTTGCTGCTTACTTCTACATTTCTCTAAAATATATACCCTTCCATGGCAAAAGAAGCAGAGTCTTGAACTATGTTGATGGTTGTCATTCTTATTCAGCTTAAGTTTTTCTTCTTTAACCCCTCTATATTGTCTGTCAGTCTTTTCACCATACAAATGCTTTATAAGATTACTAATTAAAGACAAAAGCAGGTTAGCAAAATTATGAACAAAACGAGTATATCTGGAATTTAAAGGGTTTTCTAAGGTTGTCTCAGAAGCACAGCCAGCCTGGGGAAGGGCTGAGCCTGAAGCTGCAAATGTAGTTAGAGAAAGTTGCGCATGAGCATTAGATCTCTGGACTTCCCAGGCAGGGGAAGCTATGGGCTTAGCCATGGGAGGAGTAGAGGGTGGGGTCTGGAGAGGAGGGGAGGGACCAGAGCAATTTGAATCAGACTGGATTTTGAACTCAGGCCTGGATTCCTCTTCCCCCACTTTGCCTCCAGGTGCTAGGGGATTAAAAGCTTCTAGAGGGTGGGTCATTGCCTCCAGGCATGCAAAATTAGAGCAACAATTAGTGTTAGAACTGGGAAAAGCTGCAGGAATCTCTTCAGGTTTCTCTGAAAAAGCATGGTTGGGAGAGGGAGAGATATTTCCTTGTGTGAGTAAGTTGCTGGCTCTTTTAACAAAAATAAAAAGAAAAATAGAAAATCCACAAAAACAAAGCATTAACAAGATCTTATCTCCCATTTGTCTGGTTAAACAGACTAAAATCAAAAATAGGGTAATTAGGGAGTTTAAAAGGTCCATTCGAAAAAATTTAAAGGGAAAACACAGCCAGTGCGCCAGTACTTAGCAGTTTAAAGGGTAGGAGAAATTTCTTACCCAACCGGAAGATCAGAAGTGAGGTTCAGCTTTCCTCTTCGTGGTCAGCCATCTGTTAAGGGTTAAAATTCTAGCTAGTCTGTCTAAAATATCTAATGAGTGGTCGCCAATAAATTATAAGCTTTAGCAAGAGTTAGACTTTTAAGCATTTATTAAGGAAAATAAGAATTTGGTAAAGAGAGAGAAAAAGGCCTAGATTCCTATCTATTAAAGGGAGAGCACATTTCTAGCCCCGCTCTCCACCAGAGTCCAAAGGAAAGAGAGCGAGACTGAGCGCCAGTCTCTTCCTTCCTCCTCCCACTAGCCCGCGTCACTTCCTGACTCCTGGTCTTGCCCTCAAAGACCTTCCCTTCATGGGCAGAACTCCTCTACAGTAAGTATCCAGCAGGTGGCGTTATTCCAATCGTTACAGCAGGCCAGAGTTAGCTCCTTCCTGAACACAGGGGAAGTGCTCCACGTATGCTTGGTGGTCGTTGGGGGTTTGGGCCCGGGTGACCAGCTTTGATGCCCTAAAGCCACAGAACTCCACAGCCTTATACACACCAGGCACCACAGAACTGTGGGATTTTAGACCATAGATTTAGAGGTTTCTGGAAAGGTAACCTAGTGGAGTGGAGTCAGATGTCCCAGGTTTGGGTCCTGACTGTCATTTTCCCAGCTGTATTGATTATGAATAAGTCAATTCCTCTCACTAAGTCTATTTCTTAATTTGTGAAACTAGAAAAATGACATTTGTATTACCTTCCTCACTGGACTGTTTGAAGGAAAGTGCTCTGTATACTTTAAAGTTCTACAGAAATGAGTTATGCTCATGACAACAGGATCTCAGAGCAGGAAGAGAACCTCATAGGTCATCTAGTCTGAGCTTTGGAATCCTCTCTGCAACACACCTAATACAGACTTATCCAGCTTTTATTTATATGCTTCCAGTGCTGGAGAGCTCACTATCTCACAAAGCTGCCAGTTCCAACAGTAGATACCTCTCTTCTCTCTCTCTCTCTCTCTCTCTCTCTCTCTCTCTCTCTCTCTCTCTCTCTCTCTCTCTCTCTCTCCCCCTCCTTCTTTTTCTCGGTTTTTCCCACTCTCTCGGTCTCTCTGTCTCTGTCTCTCTGTCTCTCTGTCTCGGTCTCTGTCTCTCTCTGTGTCTCTGTGTCACTGTCTCTCTGTTTATCTCTCTGTCTGTGTCTGTTGCTCTCTGTCTCCCTGTCTTTCTCTCTGCCTCTCTGTCTCTCTCTCTCTTTGCTTTTCCGCAAGGGAATGGGATGGATATTTCCTCCAACCTTCAGAAATCCAGGAGAAGTTACTGCATATTTGTGACAGAAACATATGTGCTTTGGCAAGGTGGTTTGAGAGAGGAGTTCCCAGACAGATATCAAGTTCCTGGCCTTCTGTTTTTCTCTTTCTTTTCTGAGCACACCAGAGACCTGGTAGTAGACTCTTCTAAGTCAGGAGATGGTAGCAATTGAAATTTCCTGCAGAAGTACATGGCAAAAGCAGATGTGTGTGTGCCCAGTGGAGTCCCTGAGATTGAGAATTCCAGGACTGGACCTTCTAGGGAGAGAAAGAGATTTTCTGATGCGGTGTGTCCCTGGAGAAAGAAGAGAACTACCCACATTTCCCAGGCAGCATTTGATTCGGAAAGCAAGCCCAGTAAATACTTGGATGTTACAAGTCCAGTAGGAAGGGGGTTATTTGTTCAGCAGTCCCCAGACTATATTTAATATCTGGGAAGAGTCTAAACAACAGGGTGCTACTATAAGCCTTAGACAGACTGTTTAGGAATTTATAGGGAAAAGGGGAGGATCATCAAAATGTCAGAAGGTTGACCTGAGAGTAATACCAAGGTTGGTTCCCACTGGGGGAAAGCTGATAGGCCATGTGAATGTTTTATGCTTTTTGTCATTTGCTTATGGGAATCTGTAAGTCCTTAGCATCTGCATATTTCATAGAATGAAATAAAGACTTTCCCATACCTAATTTGCATGTGCTAGTTTGCATACTTGTAGGGGATCTGGGGACCTCTTTTACCTATATCTGAGGAAACTTAGATGGAAGATATATCACAAGTATATTAGAAGATTTTCCCGGAGTAATTCCAGTTGGGGTCAATCATTCAAAGAAAGAGATAATGACCCTTTTGGTTACTGGATTGGACATAGTTTATGCACCCCAGAGTACTGGGGGGATCTGGGACATTGGTAAGTCTTTTTTTTTTTTTTTTAGTGAGGCAATTGGGGTTAAGTGACTTGCCCAGGGTCACACAGCTACTAAGTGTTAAGTGTCTGAGGCCGGATTTGAACTCAGGTACTCCTGACTCCAGGGTCGGTGCTCTATCCACTGCGCCACCTAGCTGCCCCGGTAACAGTCTTAAAGTTCTTTCTTATATCCGTTAAAGTAAAATCTGCTTCTTTCTCATTTCTACCCATTGATCCTGGACACAGTCACAGGAGGCAATAAGCATGTGCCCAAGAAGAGGGGGAAACAAAGGCACTTGAGTCCTTAGACATCCAGCCCCAGACAGAGATAGGTTCTGAGGAATGTGTCTATTCCTAATCAAGAGAGTTGAGTTTCAGCTCCTGAAAATATTTGTGGACTTGATGAGTCTAATTTATTCATTCATCCAGCAAATATGAGTTGAGTAGGACTATGTCTCTAGTCCTTCCCTTCTGACGCAAAGGTAAACCATGAGCAAAGAATTAGAACAAAATTATTGTTTATCAGCCTAGGGGATAGCCAAACAAACTGAGATACATGAATGTAACAATACTATTGTGCTGTCAGAAACAATGAATATGAAGTTTACTGAGAAGCATGGGAAGATTTATATAACTTGGTGCAAAGAAGAGTAAGCAGAACCAGGAAAATACTATACACAGTGACTATGACAATATAAATCAAAAGAACAGCAACAAATCAAAATGGAATCAAAACTGAATTCTATGAAATTGTAATGACCAAGCTTGGTTCCAAAGAAGAGATACAAAGGTGGCAGCTAGGTGGCACAGTAGATAAAGCACCAGGCCATGGATTCAGGAGGACCTGAATTCAAATATGGCCTCAGACACTTGACACTTAATAGCTGTGTGACCCTGGGCAAGTCACTTAACCCTCATTGCCCTGCCCCCCCCCCCAAAAAAAAAAGAGAGAGAGGATAGTTTTGGTCCTCTTCACTTCTTTTTGGAGGAAGAGTACTGCGGGTATGGAATATTGCAAATAATGTCAAACTTGGTTCATGTTTTGTTTATTAGGTTTGGTGAATAGCGGAGAGGGGAAAGGGTATATTAGGCGATATAAAAGTAAATGACTAAGAAAATTTTAAAAATAAAAATAAGCTACTAAATTATTAACTCTCTTTGAGGAGGAACACCATCTTAGATAGGTTGTGTATTTCTCCAGGCTTAAGCCATGTTCTTTATAACATAGGTGCTTAAGGAGTCATTTTGACCTTTGCCTTGCCATTTGACTTTCATGACTTTGGAGGAGAGAGTGAGACTGATGACTTTGTGAAGCTCTGCCTCACTCATGCTCAATTCACATGCAAGTCAGCACAACACCCTTGTGACATCATTGGTAATCTTCAAGAATGAAGGATGAACAACAACAGGAGTTTATTACCTTTTTTTTTTTTTTGTGGGGTAGTGAGGGTTAAGTGGCTTGCCCAGGGTCACACAGCTAGTAAGTGTCAAGTGTCTGAGGAGGATTTGAAGTCAGTTCCTCCTGAATCCAGAGCCAGCGCTTTAACCACTGCCCCAACAACAGGTGTTTAGTAAATGTTTTTAGATGAAGGAATGAATTTCATCTCTGCATGGGGTAATAACACACGTCAGACACTAAGGGGCTATGTTTAGGATTGTTACTTTGTTTCCTCAACAAAAAATGTAGAGATAGAGCACTGGACCTGGAGTCAGGAAGATCTGGGTTCAAATGTGATCTCAGACTCTTGCTAGCTATGTACCTGGGGGCAAATCACTTAGCATGTCTGTGCTTTGGTTTCTTCATAGAAGAGGTTGAAACAAAATGGCCTCTAATGCCCCTTCCAGCACTAAATCTTGAATCTTAAAAGAGGCTTGCTAGGACTTTTTGGCCTTGTATTTTTTTATCCTTCTTTTTGCTATTTCAATTAATAACTTGTCTTTTTTTTTGGCCTGGGCAATGAGGGTGAAATGACTTGCCTAGGGTCACACAGCTAGTAAGTGTCAAGATCTAAGGTGGGATTTGAACTCAGGTCCTCCTGAATCCAGGCCTGGTGCTTTATCCATTGTGCCACCTAGCTGCTCCCTCTGGGACCTTTTGGAAATAGAAACCTGGCCACCTGCTCTGTGTGATCAACGTGCTCCTGGCAGCTCTCAGTGCTCTGTGCACTAAGTAGTCCCTCTTGGAGGTGGTAGAAGCTATTAGCTTCTCAAGCTTCCTGCTCCCCCTCTCAGATTATTAATAAGGCCCCAAGTACAGGCTGACCCCTCCCTGAACCTTCCCCCCATCTCTGCCCTGGCCCCAGGATCATTTATCACTGCCTGCTCTAGGCTCCTTGCCAAACTGCCTGCTCACCGAGGATGCTTCACTGGCTGCTAAGGTGAGATGCCAAGCCCAGGTCCTGGGCTCATCAGATCTTCCAAAACATTTGGGGTAAAGGCTGGAATGAAGGAGATCTTCTTAAAGGCCACTAGGTACACGGCCCCTTGAAATGCTGGGGTCCTGTCAATCACTCCTGAGTTCCTTTGGGTCAATTAACAAAGTTTTATTAAAGGCCTGTTCTGTGCCAGGCACCGTACTAGGTGCTGAGATAGAGCAGCAAGCCTCTGAACTCCTAGGAATCCCCCCTGGTCTGCATTCTAAGGCCTGTGAAGGCCAGTTGGCAGGGGCTTAGCTGTATCTCATAAAGGCCCTGTTTTTAGCCTGGCCCAGTGAATTAACTGGGCTACTATCCCAGAATTACTGAGTCACACAATATCAGACCCGGAGGTAACTTTAAAGACCACCTGGCCCAACCCTCCCCCCCCCCCCGCCCCATTTTATAACCCAGAAAAAAGCTGCATTTCAGAGATATGAAACAACTTATCCAAGGTCACATAGTTAACAAATGTTGGGTTGAGTTTTCAAGGAATTACAGAAGCTCAGAGGTCAAGGAGAGTCCTGAGGGCTCCTAGGCTTACCCACACCTCAACAAGAATCCCCCTCCAGCGTCCGCACTCTGCTTCTCAGAGCCTGTGTGATCTTGGGCAAATCATTTCCTATCTTTGGGCTGCTTAGTTTTCTCATCTGTAAAATGATGGGGTTAATGAGATGCATGATGTCCAAGGTCCCCTTGAATTCAAAATTCCTAAGACCCCTGATCAGGGACCATCCATCTTTCCTTTAATTTGATATGAAACTCATTGCCTTGAGTGGCTTTTCCATTATGAGAATAAGTTTAACGCTAGAAAGTTCTGCCTCATATCAAGCAGAGATCTGGTTCCCTGCAGTCTCTAGTTGTTCCTTCCAAGTCCCAGTCAATGTTCTTTCCACTACATGGGGGTGTCTCTTGGCCATTTGGAAGCTGACAGCTCAGGGCTGCTGCCAGTCCTGCTCAGCCACAGCCCTGCTCTGACATGCCCAGGGCTCCGGCAGACGACGCATAGGGCATGAGGGCTTCGGTCTCCACCAGGCCCTTTTATGTCTCTGCCATCCATCAATAACCCTCCATGGAACTGCCCGGATCCTCCCTCTCTCTCCTGCCAAATGATCTTTTAAATACCTACTGATTGGTTTTCCTTTATTAATGTCACACAATTTCCAAGCCTGCAGCGGGGAAAGTTTAAGTCTGCCCTTTTCCTTTCCCCTCCAGTGAAAGTCAGTGACCCAGGAAACCAAGCTTGGCCTCCACACTGAACCTGGGGCTTCTGTAAGAGGTCCAGAGAAGAGAGGAACCCCTTCTCCCACCTGCCTCTACCAAAGCCTAAGAATCACAGGATTAAAGATGAGAGGGACCTTAAAAGTCATCCAAGCCAACCTCATTTTACAAATGAGCAAACTGAGGCCAAGAGAGGAGAAAACTTGCTTGGAACTACATAGGAATGACTTGAACCCAGGGCTACTGATTTCCATCCAGTGCTCTTCCCATTACACCACATGGGCATGGGACTGAGAAGCCCTGATCTGCAGGACAAGGCAAGGCGAGCTATCCGGAACCACCACACCACAATAATAGCCATTCTCACACATTTGTGTGTTTTAATTTCTTATAAAATTTCATTTTATTTATTTTGAACTTAACGAACACCAAATAAAATAAACATTTTATGCTACATTGTAAATCAGGAGAGGAATGATTGTACGTGAAACTGCAAATCTCTGTCATGCAGAGCTTGCTGTTCTTTTTAAGAACATAACAAATCCAACATGTAATTTTCCAAGCTACCCTGCTTACCTGTGATTCCTTCTGTTATCTTCTCCTTGTGGGGTGTGGGAGGGAACCTTATCATTAGGCTCCTTCCCCACTCTCCCACCCCTTCTATATCCATGCATTTGGGAACCTTTGAACATGATGGGAGAAATCTGACCAGGAGGGAGGGCCTTGGTGACAGCCTCCTGAGCTGTGGGTAGGACTAGATACTGAATCTTTTTAGTTCTTAATTTATGGATTTAGAACCCAAAGGGATCTCAAAGACCAGCTAGTTCATACACAAATACATACATGTACCCATTCTATAGTTGAGGAAACTGAGATAGGGAGTATCAGAAGTAGGATTTGAACCCAAGATCTCTGACTCCACAATTAGTAAGGGCTCTTTCCATCATCCCATGCCGCCACCTAACACGTAGATCTTAGAACCATGTAATTCGTGGATCGAAGAAATACAGAATACACAGGGTCATCGGTAATAGATTCACAGACTCCAATTTAGCAAGAATTGATCACATGCCTGTTGTGTGCCTGGCGCTGTGTAGGTAATTGGGATAGAAAGACAAAATTTAAGAAGCCCCTGCTCTCAAGCAGCTTACATTACATCGGATCATAGAACCATAAATTAGAGACACATAAAAACAACTCAGATCTGCAAATCGAAATGAGTGATGGCGAGGTCAGGAAAGAGCAACTTCTGTATCAGAAACATCATAAGCCCCAGGGCTGATCCCTTGCCAGTTGGAGTCGCCTTTGCTATATATGCCTTCTGCATGACCAATTCTAGCTTCTCTGCTCTCATGGGGTCTTGAGTGACGATTGGTAAAGCTGAGGTTTGGGGGCTGTCCTTTCTTAAGAAATTATCTTTCTGATGTATTCGGGGTGGGGCTATTGTTAAACTGTAGGTAACATGAACATCTATCATATTTTGAGATTTACATAGTGCTTTTCCCTCAATAACTCGATGGGATAGATAGGGATGTGAGAATGTGGAAGAGACTAGCTTTACATTGTGAGGTCATGGGGGAGAGCATTGTGCCTCTCAGTTGCCTGGACAGGTCACTTTCTAAACCCAAGGGACCACCTCCTTCAGTGGGCTCCCTGGCTGTTTGCTATATCTTTTTCTCCCTCTCCACCTGCCTCCTCAAAGGATGCTCATGATGGTTCCTATGCCCTCTCCCAGCAGCTGGATCCCCTCCCTGCCTTCCTGCCATGCAGTTTCCTCTAAATCCCTGTCACTCAGTACCAGTGGCTGTGCCAAAGTATGTGGATGGGGGCAGGGTAGAGGTGAAGCAGAGAGATTTAGATTTCTCTTTCTTTTTATGGCTCCCTGACCCCTGTTGAGTCTCCTACCTCCCAAGGTTTTCAACATTACTTAACTGCAATCCCCGTCTCTTTTCTTTCTCTTCTCCCTTCTTCCTTCTATTCTTTCCCTTCCCCCTTCTCTCTTCCCTCTCCTTTCTCTGCTCCTCTCTATTCCTTTTTCTGCCTCCCCTGTCTCCTTTTCTCTTTCTGTCTTCCCATTATTCCTCCCTCCCTCTTTTCTCTCCTCTTTCCCTCTTTCCTCTTCTGCTTTGTTTCCATTATCCCTTCTCTCTGTCTCTCTCCTTCTCTCCCTCTCCTTTCTCCTCTTCTCCTTTTTCCTTTTCTGCTCCCCCTTCTTTTTCCTCCCTTCTTTCTCCTTCTCCTTTCTTTCCTTTCTCCTCCCTTCTCTCACTCTCTCCCTTTTCTCCTCTTTTTTCTCTCTCCATTCTACTTCTTGCCTCTCTTCCCCTCTCCCCTTTCTCCTTCTCCTCTTTTCTCTCTCCTCTCTCCTTTTTCTTTCTCCTTTTTCTCAGTTCTACTCCCCTTCTCTGTCTCCTTTCTCCTCCCTTCTTTCTCCTCCTCCTCCTCCTCCTCCTCCTCCTCTTCCTCCTTCTCTCTCTCTCTCTCTCTCTCTCTCTCTCTCTCTCTCTCTCTCTCTTTCTCTCTCTCCCTCTCTCTCGCATGCTCCCTCTCTCTCTCACTCGCTCTCTCTCCCCCCCTCACTAAGGACAAATAGAAAAATGACGTTCGGTAGCTCAGCCATTTCCCAGCCATTGTTGGCTTCATACCCACTCCCAGCTCATTAATAGCCCTGCTTTCTCTCTGGGATTTCCTTTCCCCTAATATATGTGTAAAAGACTTCTGATTCCCCTCAATCCCCTTGGCTCGAATTAACTCCTTGGGCTTTTTTTCCCCTGCCCTTATCTGTTCCCTGCAGCCCTGACTGACTCTCCCAGCGGCCTCCTCCTCTCTTCTCCCCCCTCCTTCCCTCCTCCCTGCCTCCCCTCCTTCCCTTCTAAGAGTAGGTCAATTTATCCTCCCCTCTCCCCCAAATCCCCTCAGCCTGGCCTTTCTCTGTTTGGGAGAAGGAAAGAGCTCACCTCCCTTCCCTCTGATGTATCCCCTAGGAGCAGACTGTTATTACTTCCCCAGTACTGGCCCAAAGAGAGCACAGACAGACCCTGGATTTAACCAAAGTCCAGATGAGAGGGGTACAGGGGGCCTGTGTTATGTTATTTTTTTTAAAAAGAAAAACATTTGTTTCCCTTTCAGGTTTCCAGTATATCACAAATCATTAGCTAATAATGATTTGTATTACAGAATGTCAGAGCTGTGAGGTATCTTAGAACACAGAACATAAAATATCAGAGAAGGAAAGGACTATAGAACATGGAACCTTCCTTAGATCATGGAATACCAGAGCAGGCAAGTACCTTAGAACAGAGAACACAAGATGTCAGAAGAGATTTTGACACCATCTATCTAGCCTCCCTATATCACTTTTCACATAGGTAAACTGAGGCATGGAAAAAAGAAGGAACTTTCCCAAGGTCCCACAGTCAGATGTGTTTAGACAAACGAACAGAATGAGAAGGCACTAAAAGGTTATGATCTGCACGCCTCCCTCGAGATCACAGCTCCATCTAAGAGGCAAGCAAGTGGAAGGCATCTTTAGACTACTTAAGGAAGCAAATTGTTCTCACAGTGTTTAACAGCAAAAAGGCTGCAGGCAGAACAGGCTCTCTCTGCTAAACAGGGTCTTAAGAGAGTAGGCATTCAATAAATGTTTGTTGTCACTTCTCCTTCCTTGGCCTTGGCTCCTGCAGCAGTCAGAAGAGACAACTGGACCAGATTTTATTGCCAGACAATGTGCTAATTACGTGTTCTCATCTCTACATTAAAGCAGGTTCCTTGGGATCTTCTAGACAGGGAGGCAGGGAACCTGGGCTTTGGTCCTCGTTCTGCCACTCATTATCTGTGTGGTATGATACGAATACCTTCCACTTCCCAGACTTTTGTTTCTCCACCTGTACATTGGGCTATCCTCAGCATGCTTTCAGAGGAATAGATTCTAAGTGAGGGATCTCTAATCACGCAGGAGGAGACTCTCTGTGTCCCTCAGTTACTCCAGAGCTTCACAGATCTTGGCAACTAGTATACTTTCCCTTACGTCTAACTTGAACCCCAAACACAGATAAGGAGCTCCACATCTTATTTTAATTCCCCCCCCCCACAGTGAGACTTGGAGAGTGGATGCTTAAGCTGGTTGTTTCTCTGAGTGATCGCAGAGGCAGGTTTGGTATGAAGCAAACCAGGTAGGGAAAAGTCTGGATTTCCACCCAGGGTGAATTTGAACACACTGATTTCATTTTACAAAGCATTAAGAAAGTATTCACAGAAGAGCTAAAATATAATTCACTTTATGTAATTTATATACATGTGTTATGCTAATTTATGTACTTGACTATTGAAGAATACTCACCCTTTAGAGATAAACTCAAGTACTACTACCTCATCCAGGAAACCTTCTTGGACTACCCCAGCCTATAGTGATCTCTCCTGCCTCATATAGCTCTGGCTCTACTTCTCATCTGATGCTATCATTGTCTCTGTGAGTCTTATCTCCACCCTCCACATGCACACCATCCCCCCACTATGAATTTCTGGAGAGGCGGTTCCAAGTCTGCTTTTCCTCTGTGTAACAAAGACATAACTAGGGGGTGGCTATTGGAGCATCGCCCCAAAGTGGGAAATTTGTAGACTGCCAACAATACAAAACTTACTCTCCTGTTCAGCTCTGAACCCAGTGGCAGCAGATGTGATGGTCAGGATGGTGGTGATTGTAGCAGTTGAATCATTAAACATGTTTTGCAGAGACTTTGAAAGTTTCCATTTTCCCCCTTCTCCTTGCCTTGAAAACACCTCTGACCAACCCCAGTATTGACCAGTTCTTCATCATCACAGAATACTCTAGGCTGGCTTCTTTCTCCTGAAATCACACCTCACTTTTACCCTTCTACCTCCAGGTCCACTTGTCTCAGACACAAAACTGAGCTAGTGAGTTCCCAGAGAGTATGACCTGGGTTCCCACTTCTGAATTCAACCAAATTCCACAAGAATTTATTATACCCCCTGGAATATTCAATGCACACTAGTAGCTTTGGAGATATAAAGATAGCATCAAACTAGCCCCTAACTCAAGGGGTTTACATTGCTACTGGTGTAATACAATTTGGAAAAAGATAAATGGATAGGAAATATTTCTTCTCCTTTTGCCTCTCATCTTCCCACTGGTGGGGCATGTGCATGTGGGAGAGTGTGCTCCATGTTTATGTGAGCAAAGTTTTATTGCTATTTTTTTTTGCAGGGCAAGGAGGGTTAAGTGACTTGCCCAGGATCACACAGCTAGTAAGTGTCAAGTGTCTGAGACTGGATTTGAACTCAGGTCTTCCTGAATCCAGGGCTGGTGCTTTATTTTCTTATCAAGCAATTTAAATCACTTTATTTTTTAACTAATTCTGCCCTTGGAAAACATATTAGTAAGTAAAGCAAACATGTTGGCAGGACTCAAGCGTTCTGTGTGTAGATGAGGACCCATAGAGAGACTTGAATGTTAGGTAGCTATTTTGAGGGTTCCTTGTGTGAGAGAGGTGATTGTCCCATATATTACGAGTCCATGCAAAGGCACAGGGGGTGGAAAAGGAGAAGGGGATAAAGGAAGGGGAGATGCTCTTTCCTTCCTCCTAGAAAGAGTGTCCAGGAGGAGGGGGAGGTGAACAGTTCCAAAGCAGCAGAAACCAAGTGACTCAGGACTAAAAAAAGACCATGGGAGTCAGCAGTTAAGAGATCCTCCCTTATAGGAAGACGTTTCAGTCAAGTGGTGGGGTGAGAAGCTACACATCATAGTCCTGTGAGTGGATGGTGAGAAAATGGAAGCAGTGAGTAGAGGCAACACTTTCTAGGAGATTGGCCATGCAAATGAGACGGTAGCTATAAGGTTATAGTTTGAGGGGATGAGATTGTTTTGTTTACACTGGGGGACACCTCATGTGTTTCACCCTAGCAACAGTGAATTCTCTGAGGGCAGGGCTGGGATCGACTTCTCCCCTGTCTCCTCCTGACTTTGAAGTAGGCATGATTTGGGGTTACTCCTCTAAAGACAAGGGTGGCTCAGGAAAGACTTGTTCATGGCTTCTGAGGTCTGAGATCTGTTTGTTCACCAGCCTTCCTATCCCCAAGATTGCCCTTTGAGGAGTCGGGGAATTATGGTCTCCTTGTTACCCTTTCCTCCTTGGGCATTTGAGCGAGGGATCCTTAGGTACTGAGGAGGAAGAGCCATCTCCCATCTTTTCTCCTAAGCACTGACATCCAAGTTAACTTCAAGGGAGGAAAATGACAAGCTAAGAGGCAGTGTAGGCGGCAATAACCAAACATGTCCTAGACACACACTCATGCAGGAGCAGTATCGAATTCAGGCAGATGGGAGGGGCTGGAAGAACAGCCCAAGTCATCTGAATTGTTCCAGGAAAGGCAAAGGCTTAGCATCCCTGCTCTGGTCAGCTACCAGTGCCAGTTCTTAAAGATAAGGACAATCACTCTTATATACATATATACACACACACACATATACATACACATATGCATATACGGATATGTTATATATACACACATATATACATATATGTATATTATACACATACACATACACACATATACATATATATATTTTGGTGAGGCAATTGGGGTTAAGTGACTTGCCCAGGGTCACACAGCTGGTAAGTGTCAAGTGTCTGAGGCCGGATTTGAACTCAGGTCCTCCTGACTCCAGGGTCGGTGCTCTATCCACTGCGCCACCTAGCTGCCCCAATCATTCTTATATTTGTCCTCTTTGTCCTTGATGTTTCCTCTTTCCCCTTCCTTCTCTTTTTCTCCTCTTCTTTCTCTAGGTTTTTCTCACTCTCTGCCTTCTCTCACCATTTCTTTTCCCCCCTCCCCATGCCTTTGTATGGATTTGTACTGTGTGGGATACCCCCACTCCCT
The DNA here is from genome assembly GCF_019393635.1 of Dromiciops gliroides. NCBI lineage: Eukaryota > Metazoa > Chordata > Mammalia > Microbiotheria > Microbiotheriidae > Dromiciops > Dromiciops gliroides. The sequence continues at coordinate 676,460,535 of NC_057861.1, read as the reverse complement.
TTGCACGTGAAGTCTTCTAAATAACTACCCCAGGTTCAAGATTCCTTGTGGGTCTACACCAACCCTCAAAACTCATGAGTCCCTGCCAATATATTTTTTAAACTTATGAATATAGTAGCTACAATTAGTGCCAAACAAAAATATTTAAATAGCTTAGTAAGAAAAGTAGCAATAGAACTTTCCTCACATAAAGTTGGGTGCATTCTCTCACATGGAAGAGGATGGTGTGTGCTGTGTTGTTTCCATATAGGTTATGTATGTCTACATAAGTCTTTCTAAATATAGCTCAAAGGGAGGCATGAACAGATATCTCTGGAGTCTCTTCCACCCACTCTTCTCCAAGGGAGACTTTGATTCCTGCCAAGAGGGGAAACAGGAAATTGGTGCCAGAGGCTGGTCATTCTGCTCTCCTCAGAGAGGTGGGATACCTGGTAAGAATTCCATCTATCTGTCCCCTTAGTCTAGGGAAAATAATTTTTAAGTTTAAGCTGAGCTCCAGAGCACTATCCTTCAACAGAGGAATGCCCCAAGATGAATAAATAAACAAATATATACACATGTATGTACATACATATATACACATGTATGTACATGTATATATATATGTGTGTGTGTATTTGTATATAGAATGCTTGACTCTTCCTGCTAAATGCTATTCCCATGAAGAACATATATTATGAATAACAAATAAACTCATTTAGCCAAGTAAATAGCAAAGCAGAAATCAGAGAAGTTGTACAGATGAGAATATACCAAACAATACTCAGTGAATGAGCTTTCCCATTGGGACTGAGATATCTCAGCTCAACCAAGAGAGAGATTCCCAGATCTCTCACAAGAGGAAATTCCCTAAAGTCTCCAGTGAAGCAAGCTGGGGACATGTACATGAATGAATTGCCAGCTCTTCTACATGTCATATTCCCAGAATCTTTTTCTGAAGAAAATCTGGAATCATGTATCTTCTTTCTCAAAGCTGAAAGCCAGAAGACCTGGATCTCTCTCTGCCTTTTATTCATGTGAGGAGAATTGAGTAATCAATCTCCAACAATAAGGAGCATCCCATGCAAATGGGCTTTGAGGGTCAGGTTTCAAAGAAGTGTATACAACATCAATGGGAAAACTAGCCACACTTAGGGATCATACATGAAGAACATACACTTAAAGAACACCTGTGGCTCTTGGGGTAACTAAAATGAGCCATCTTGGATGCTATTATTGAGGGCTAATCAGATAAGCCCCTATCAAGGGGCTAGGGAGCATGTCTACCTCCCAATGAGGTACCCTTTCTGACAAAGATTCACACGTTATACTCTGATCCTTGATTGGGGGACTTAGCATATTGGTCTTGCAGCTAGATGAATAGTATGAGTCCAGGAAGACTCAATTTCAAATACTTCCTCCAACACTATAGCTGTATGACCCTGCACAGGTCACTTAACCTCTCTTAGTCTCAATTTACTCATCTGTAAAATGAGGACAGTAATAGCAACCTATCTCAAAAGGTTATGGTGGGGATCAGATGAGTTAATGTGTAAAGTGCTTTGCAAACTTGAAGTGCTACCTAAATGCTAGCTATTAGTATTGTTAATATTATCTGAAGCTCTTCTTGGCCAACATTACACATAGATTATATATATAATCATATGTATTATATTTATATATATGATGTATGTGCACACATGCATGTGTGTATGGATATATTTTCCTAACAGACTAGGGCATAGGGCTGAGCACACAGTAAATGTATGTTGATTTGTTTGCATGCTAGAATTGTGCTAATTAAATTTTTTTATCTCTACATTAAACTAGAAGCCAATCTCTCCCCCCCTTCATCTTCTAAATAGAAACAAACAAGATAAAGGTGATTCCTGCTTGGGTATGGATAATCTTTTAAGTCCATTCCAATTTAGAGATTCCATGGTTCTCTGCTTTACTTCACACAATCACTGACTTGGGATTTGGAAGAATGTCATTCAGCAATTACATGTGGTGACGGTGGTAGTGATGGTGGTGGTTGTTTTTGGTACCCTAGGAGATAGCTCATCTGGGCCCAAAGACTTGAACTCAGCAAGGAATTCCTCCCTTACTATCTTTCCATTTATCTTACAAATCCACTTCCCATTAACCATTGTCATTCAGTTCAGATATCATTCTCCTTAGCAAAGAAGAAGGCAAGTGAGAATTCAGTAGTTTTGCCTTCTCTCTGTACTCTGTTCTTGCTGTCCCATTCACCCTGGACAAGGTAGTAAACCTATCTTTTCTTTACTCCTCCTCTTTCCCCCAATGCAACTTAAAAACAAAGCAAAATAAAATGTGTCTTGTGCTTAGTTTCCCTCACCACCCTCAGTGAACCAGGATTCAGCTTTAGCACTTGATACTATTTTACAGAACCATTCCATGCTTTGCATTTATCCTTTATTACCTGCCCTTGTTTCCATGTCTTTTAAAAATCTAAGCCAGCTGAGCAAGGTGGCCAACAGCTCTAATCTCTGCTACGTTGGAGGCTGATGCTGGTAAGTCACATGAACTTGGGAGTACCAAGCTGCTGTAAGGCTAGAGCTGATTTAGTGTCTGCACTGTCTGTTAGCAGTATGGTGAGCTCTTGGGTTGTCTGAGGAGGAGGGGAAAACCCACCCAAAGTCACAGCTTCCATAAAAAGCAGTAGTGGGATTGGCTCAGAGACTGGCCACCGTATTTCTAGACTGGGTGAGGTAGGAAGACCCAGGAGGGAGAGAAAGAGAGAGAGAGGAAGACCCAGGAGGGAGAGAGAGAGAGAGAGAGAGAGAGAGAGAGAGAGAGAGGGAAATACATAGACACAGAGAGGCAGAGACACACACACAGACACATAGACACACACAGAGAAAGTGGCATAATGTGTAAAGCACTGGCCTAGAGTCAGAGAGTAAGTTCAAATCTGGTCTGAGACACTTATTAGCTATGTGACCTTGGGTTAATCACTTATTCTTCATTTGCCTCAGTTTCCTCAACTATAAAATGGGAATAGCAAAAGCATCTACCTCCTAGGGTTGTCAGGAAGACCAAATGAGATAACAATTGTAACATGCTTAGCACAGTTTCTGGGACATATTAGACACTATATAAATGTTAGCAGTTATTATTGTTATTGATATAAAGACAAATGAATGAATATATATATGTACATATACATATCTATCTATCTATCTACCTGTATATGTATATGTATACACACATGCATATATATGTAAATTTAAATCAGTGGATAGGTTCCTTATCATTCTCTTTAGATAACTTTGCCCTTTTCTTCTTCAGCAGAATTATTTCACTTTGTATCATCAGAATTTTATTCTTGAAGCTTTTACTGTCTCCTGGGTTGATGTCCCTTGTAGACTTTTAGTCTATAGGATCCTATACATCTTTCTTCTTTCCTTGCTATTATACTTTCAACTGGATAGAATATCCTACTTACACCAAACCTTGTGAGGTAGATAGTACAAGTATTATACCCACATTACGGATGAAAAAAAATTGCTCAGAGAAATAAAGCAATTTCTTTACCCAGCCTGTAAGTGTTAGAACTGAGATTAGAATCAAGGAATTCAGTGTGGCACAGTGGGAAAAAACCCGCTGGTTTTGACATCCAAGTTCAATTCTCCCTTCTGATACTCACTACCTGTGTGACCTAAGGCAAGTCACAGAAACTACCTTGGCCTCAGTTTCCTCATCTGTAAAATAAAGAGATTGGGCAAGATCAATCAACAAGCCACTGCTATGCTAGGCTATGGAGATATATAGGTAGAAATAAAATAGTCCCACACTTTATCTTGACTTGGAAATACATACAAGGTAACTTTAAGGGAAGAACCACTAGCAGCTGAGGTAGCAATCAAGGAAGGTTGCATGTAAGAGGTGGCATTTAGGCTGCTCCTTGAAGGAGACTAGGTATTCTAAGAGGCAGAAGGGAAGGAGGTTCATTCCAGGCATGAATGATAGGCTATGTGAAAAGGCAGAGACAGGAGATGAAATGTCATGTATGAGGAACATCAAAGCGGCCAATTTGGCTAGGTGGAAGAGTGAAGGAAATTGAATGATGCATAATTTTCCTGTAAGGATATGGTGGAACCGTGTTAAATGCTAAGCAGAGGAGTGCTATTTGATCCTAAAGGTAATATATAGGGAATCATGAGAGATTCTTGAGAAAGGACGGGACATGGTCAGACATGTGCCTTGGGAATATCACATTACCAGCTCCTTCCTGCCTTTCATGTCTTCTCACATCTTACTTTCCTCCAACTACTCTGTGATCTAGACACAATGATTCTCCTGCTGTTCCTGGAACACAACACTCTACCTCCTGACTCCAAGCTTTTTCAGTGGCTCTCCTTCAAACCTGCAACACAGTCCCTCATCATCTCAACATCCTGGGTTCCCTGGTTTTCTTCAAGTCTCAGCTAACATTCTACCTTCTGCAAAAAAACCTCACCCAGCCCTTCCCTTTGGGACTATCCCAATTTATTTTGTACATATCTTATTCATATATAATTGTCTGAATGTTAGTCTGTGAGCTCCTTGAGAGAAGGGACTGTTTTTTATTTGTTTGTCTTTGCTTTGCCCTTCTTTGTATTCCCAAAGCTTGGCACAGTGCCTAACATATAGTAGGTACTTAATAATTTCTAGGTGACTGATTGAATGGACGATGTATTAGAGAAGGGGAAAGACATAAATCAGGGAGACCAATTAGGAGACTATTGTAATAGTCTGGGTGAGAGGTAATGAGAGTCTGAACCAAGATGGGGACCTTGTGAGTACACACAGATGAGAACTGAGTCAGGGAAAGAAGTCTCAAATCATGGCTGACATATGAACTCACACATATGTGTATTCCCAAGCTTCAGCCTCAGTCCCAAACACTGAAGGACCCTCACTTGGCAGGGGCTGGGGTCATGTCCATGATTAACAGTCCCATTTACCATGAAATGAAAATTCTGTCATCCTAATAGGGTGTGAGTATGTGTATAGAAGCAGAAACCCTTGCCATATTTATATGGGGGAAGGTGTAGTCTATATGTGTGTGTGTGTGTGTGTGTGTGTGTGTGTGATGAGGATGTCTATGTTAGGATAGAAAGATCTTGAATCATAGAAATATAGATAGAAGAGGCCTTCCAGATCATCTAGTCTAGCCCCTCATTTTACTATTGAGGAAACTGAGGCTCAGAGAGGCTGTGACTTGCTCAAGTATTTGAACCTAGATTCTCTGGCTCCAAATCTAGCTCTTTCCAATCTACTCTGCTGATATCTAGAGAAGGGGTTGCATCCTACAAAATCATATTTTGTCACAGCTCGAAGGGACCTGAGAGGTTTTTTTTTGATCCAGCCATTTTACAGAGGAGAAAACTGAGGCCCAGAGAGAGGAAAAGACTCACCCAAGGACATACAGCAAGTGAGTATATGTATGTATATGAATATGTGATGTACAAGCCCACATTCCTTCCTACTGGCACCAGGAGTAGACATCTCTGTAGAGACATACATTGCTCCTGACACTGGTGCCCACTGAAACTGGGCAGGTATCAAGGAGTAAAGATGCTGAGGACAGATAGATGTTTCTGGAAGATGCGGGTCCTAGCACCAGCCCTACCTTTGTTCACCAGCCCCAAGCCACTCAAAGAGGCAGCCTCTTTATAAAGAGCCAGCTGGGGGGATAAACACATCAGGTAATTAAATGGCAGATCAATTCGACTTAACTTCTCAGAGGAAAGCAGCCATGGGGGGAGGGGAAGACGTGGGATTCATAGAGGGAGGGAGAAAAGGCTCAGAGAAACTGCTGGAGACAAGAGAGAGGCAGAGGATGGAAAAATGAGGAGAGGGGAGTTGGAAGGAGGGGCACATGGAGAGAGGAGCTGCCAAGAGGGGAGGAGAAAAAAAAAACTGGACCCAAGGGAGACATGGTAGCAGAGTAAGGAGAGCAAGGGAGGGAAGAGAGGGAAAGACTGCAGCAAAGGTTGCAGGGGAACGAGAGAGTGACTAGATGATGGGAGCGGACAGGCAGGCACAGGGAGGACAGACAGAGGTGGAGAGGAGGGAGGATGGGAGGGGGGAGAGAGAACGCAGGAAAAGGAGAGAAAGTTGGCAAGGACGGGGCAGAGAGAAGACTTGAGAGGACTGAGGGAAGAAGAGAGAGTGAGAATCGAAACCTCTGTGATCCAGCCAGAAAGAACAATTAGCAAATGAATGAATCCCAATCATGATTCTATGTCTATTGTCAAGGACAGGTATTCTTTAGTTCACACAAGATCTTTGTGCCTGATGAAAGCACTGGGCAGAGAACACTGTTGACGAATTCTGAGTCCCAGCCATGAAAAGACAAAAAAAGTTAAGTTCCAATATGCATATTCATTTACTTATGGACACTTAAAGACAGAATATCTTAATTCAATTCAGTTTTTTAAAAACCACCTTTGTTAAATTCCTACTATGTTCAGGGGTAGGCATTGGGGGTACAAATATGGCAGACAACATGCCCTCTGCTCTCAAGGAGTTTGTCTGCTAACAAGGATCAGGATCGGACCAAGTCACCGAGAAGTCATGATACAAAGAAGAATGTGATGGGGAAAAGGAAAGATTCAAAGAGACCATGTTCAGGGGGGAGCAGGGGACCAGCAGAAATCAAAGTGAACTCATGGTAGAAGAGCTGGGCCTTGAAAGGTTCCAATATGGAGAAGGAATTCAACAGGCGAGACCCAGGGAGGGGGAGCATGAACAGGCATGGGATTAGAATATCTGCACAAACATGCTAAGGCAGGAAGAGATTAAGGGTAGCTAGGAATCCAATATGGCTGGAGTGGAGAGTGTGGCGGGGTCCAGGTGACTAGGGAGGTTTGAGTCAGACTGTTTAGCTCCTTAAATGCCATAAGCTTTCAGAATTTTGTATCCAATGGGCAATGGGGAGCTCGACCATGGATTTTAGAGAGGAGGAGTGATATAATCAGGCTTAGACAAATGAATAATAGTCACAGAATCTAGAAATTAGAATTGACTATAGTAAGCAGCTACTCCAACCCATAGTTGACTAAGGATGATCTCTCAGATATCCCCAATGAGAGGCTGGTTGTCCAGCCTTCACTTAAAGACCTCCAGTACCTTTTTTTTTTCAGGCCAATGGGAGTTAAGTGACTTGCCCAGGGTCACACAGCTAGTAAGTATCAAGTGTCTGAAGGTGGATTTGAAATCAGATCCTCCTGAATCCAGGGCTGGTGCTCTATCCACTGCGCCACCTCGCTGCCCCTGACCTCCAGTACCTTTTGAAGAAGCCATTTATGGATGACTCTGAATGTGAGGAGCATTTTTCCAACTCCTCCCCCACCGTATATACTCTAAGTCCTCTTTCCCAATTACATTGCTCTTATTTTGGCTCTCTGGGACCAAGTAAAACAAGTTGTCTCTTTTTCCTCCACAGGGAAGTCCTTCAGATGCTTGAAGACAGTTATTTCACACCTCCCCTCCCTGCTCCATGCACAAGCTGATCTCTTTTCTAGGCTAAACACCTCCAGGTTCCTTCCAATAGTCCTGTTTTAACATGATATCAAGGTCCTTCCCCATCTTGGTCACCCCTCTCTGGATGCTTTCCACTTTATCATTGTCCTTCCCAGAACCGAATGCAATATTCCAGATATGGTGTGACCAGAATAGAGTTCAGTGGAATCATCGCCTCCTTTGTTCTAAACCCTCTTTTTCTCTTAACTTAGCCTAAAAGTCATGTTCATTTTCTAACTGCCCTATTGTACAGTTGACTCATGTTGATCTCTTTTTCAGACCACTCCCAGTTTTTGACAGTGATCCCAAGTCAGCTACTGACTGATTGTTCTTCCTTGCCTGAGGTTACTAGTCATACTTTTCAACAGAGTATAGATGAGTTAAAGAGCTAGAGGAAGATGAGGCCCTCTCTTCTCATGGCCAGCCAGATCACTCCATCATGAGCAAGGAGCCTTTGTGACACTTGTAATTCAGGTCATGATATTTTCTATTTGCTGAGAGGAGTATTTACCATCATTTATTTAATATTTCCTATCACGTCAGGTGATATGAACTGCCATTCCATAGGTCTAACTTTACCAGACCAGTGAGTTAGCCAATAAACATTTTAGTAAGCACCTACTGTGTGTCAAGCACGGTGCTGAGTGTAATGCAGGAGAGTGTGTTGAGAACTTAGGTTTAAAACTTCGGGAACTGCTTCCAGGTAAATGGCCAGGTGTACCAGGTACCAAAGAGCTAGACTTTCCCAAGGGCATTGAATGCATGCTTTACTCTATTGTAATCCTTTCCATCTTCCATATTGCCCAACAGACTGGCCACATAAGTACTAAATAGGAATGTAAATAGGCATGACCTGACAAACTAAGAATCAGAGTTCTGGTACCAGTAAGGTCAAACACACAGCTACCTGCAAAGGATGATGTGAGGTGTATGGATCAATTGCATCTCTCTCACTGACCTGACAACCAATGATGGCTTGATAGTCCACCTTTAGAGTCCCTCCCTAGGGTTAATGCATTGTTTCTAGAAGGCCCCTTCTAAAATATGAATTTGCTGCCTAGGAGGGGTGTCGTGTTAACCCATTAGTGCTCACATACATTTTAGAATGGGAGAGAAACAGTGACGTGCCAACACTGGAAGGACACGCAGAGGTGGATATGAGCTGCCAGAAATGGAGAAGAGAGAAAGTGGTGCCCAGGGGAGGGAGACAACCGTGGCAGAGCAGGAGGAGGAAGGGAGGGAGAGAAACACTGCGGCAAAGGTGGCCTGAGAGCCAGGAATTGGATAAACATAATATGCTAACTTTGTTATTCTCATTATTCTTGTTAAAACCTAATCATAAATATAATAATTCATCATCATAATTAATAACAAAGAGCTAGAACTAGGAGTCAGAAGACCTGGGTTCAAATCCTAGTTCTGCCTTTATTAGCTGAATGACCTTGGTCAAGTTATTTCAACAGCCTTTCATCTATAAAATGGGGATAATGATCTGATTCTTATACCCCCTGACTTGAAGAGTTGCTGTGCAGAAAGGAAACAAATGGAAGGAATTGACTCTGAAGAAGGACCGTGGTAATTACTGTTGGGCTTGCCTTGAGCCCAACGGCTCCCAAGATTCCCCTAAGACCCCTCTCAGCCTCTGAGCAGACCATAGTCATTAATGGTGAATTCTACAGGTGTCAGGAATGGAGTCCCAGCTAAGCAGATAGGCAAATGTCATGGTTTGATGTTTAGTGGAGGCATGAGGGAGGGGCTGCTCCCTGCATCTGTAAATGAGTTGGGTCCCTGGCAGGAGCTTAGGAAGCACTTTCCTAGCATAATAAACAGTTCTCTCAACATCCCTCTATCATTTCTGGTGCCTTCATTGTAGATCTGAAATGTATACATACACACAAACACAAGCAGTCCCCCAACCCTCCAGTCCTCCAGAGACCATGCCTTGGAGGCATTTAGTCTACTCAGCTTTGGAACTCCTGAACCTGGGGCCAAGCTATCCAGATTGGGGAAATTATGAGCCCAGCTCACATAACCTACCTTACGATATCTAGTCAGACCCAGACCAACAGATCATATTTTCAGTAGTCTTCCCCAGCCATCTTTTTGCCATCCTTCCTACCCTACCACAGAGCATTCTACCTCACCCCCTTGCACTTTCTACCTCTTACTCTGCAACATGTAATCAAATCAACATTACCATTGTTCTGGAAAAGAACATGTCAGTCCATGTCCTCATGGCTCCATCCACCATTCCTGTAACTTCACAACCAAAAATCTCCTTTTTCTAGTCACTACTTCCCTGTATGTTATCTCTTGCTATTAGAATTTCAACTTCTTGAGGCAGCTAGTTGTTGCAGTATTTAAAGCACGGACCCTGGATTCATGAGGACCTGAGTTCAAATCCAGCCTCAGACACTTAACACTTACTAGCTGTGAGACCCTGGGCAAGTCACTTAACCCCAATTGCCTAACCAAAAAACCAACCAAACCAAACCAAACAAAACCAAACAAAAAAAGAATTTCAGCTTCTTAAATGACAGTTGATGGTGGGGCTGTGAGAAAATAGACATACTAATGTACTATTGGTAGAAATGTGAATTAATTGGTCTAGCTGTACTGGAAAACAATTTGGAATTATGTCCCTAAAGTTACTAAATTGTGCATAACTTTTAACCCAACAGTACCCCTACTAGGCCTATATCTCAAACAGATCAAACAAAGAGGAAAAGGATCCATATGTACAAAAACATTTCTAGCAACTCTTCTTTTCTAGAACCAGAAGAAGAACTATAAACTGAGAAAGCACCCATAATTAATTGGGGAATAGCTGAACATGTTGTGGTATAAAGGACCACACATTTAGACCTAGAAGGGACTAGAGGAATGTAATGGAATATTATAGTGCCTTAAGAAATAACAGAAAGGACAAATTCAAAGAAACCTTGGAAGATTAGTATGAATTCATGCAGAGTAAAGTGAGCAGAAACCATATGCTTATTTATATAATAACAACACTACAAAGAAAAACTAGCTTGAAAGACATAAGAACTCTAATCAAGGCAGTAACTAAACATGATTCCAGGGACTCAATGATGACACATGCTCCTCTGACAGAGAGATGATGGCCTTAAGGTGAAGAATGAGATATACCCTTTGGACATGGCCAATAAGGGAATTTATTTTGCTTGACTAGACATATTTGTGGGTTATATTTTGCTTTTTCCCAGTCTGAAAAGGGTGGAAAGGAGAGGGAGGTAGTGATAAGTTGCCTAAGAAAAAGAAAAGAAAGGTCACCTAAGTACTTTCAAAACACACAGAAGAGAAGGAAAGTCAGAGAAAACATAGATAAGCAGTATGGGTTTGGAAAGTTACATGTTTAAATTATTATATACAAAGGGAAAAAGAAACTCTGCCTAAGAAAGATTTGTTGTTTCATAGACATTTCTCTTTTTCTGCCCTACCTTGTATGTGAAAATACTTATTTTATTTAGTATTTGTTAACTTCAGAATAAAAAATATTTCCCAAAGGAATGTCAACTTCTTCAGGGCAGGAACTATCTCACTTTTGTATTTGTTTCTTTAGTGTTTAGTATGGTGCTTGTCACATAGTAAATACTTAATACATGCTATGTATTCATTCATCAAGCTTTAACTAACCACCTCCTTGGTGATCTGGTTGACCCTTATCTCCACCCCTTCCCCCAAGTGTAACCCCCTACTCCATCCTTTCCTGTTCCCAATGATCAAAAACACCCAGCCCCTTTTGTCAAGGACCAAATCCCTAATGGGCAGTATGGTGTAGAGGAAAGAGTAGGGGCTCTATGTTGGAGTCTTAGTTCTGCCACTGGATGCTATGTGACCTTCAGCAGGTCATTTTCTCTGGGTCTTAGTTTTTCCACCCGTGAAATGAAGGAATGTGGTACTAGATGATTCTAGGGTCCCTTTCAGCTGTAAATCTATTTTCACTATAGGGTGGTGACCCTTCTACAAGCAAAGGATGTCTATATTTTAAATGGTAGGCAGGAAAGGGAAAAGGAATGAAGTTTTGATGGGGCATGGATAGGGAGAAAAGGATTTCAGGCATCTATGAATTCAATTCCTAGGCAGGGGGCTTTTTCATATTTCTCACATAACCCTCCATGGGCAGCTGTCACCTGTAAGTAAAGCTGGCCTTGGGTGATGGATGTATAGTTGGGAAAATTAAGCTTGGGTGTACTCCACCGGCAACCCAGGTTCATATAAGGCAGTGTGGTATTGATCCAAGGATGGCCCATTAGAAGATGTTTCAGGAGTTTTGGCACCCCGGCCTTAATGGTTTCTCTTAGAAGTCAGAGTAGTGAAATTGAAAGACTGGAAATTGGGATACCTGTATTCTAGGCCTATCTCTGCCCCATATGGTCTGTGTGAACTTAGGGAAGTCATGTTTCATCTCTGGGTCTTAATTTCCCTATTTGTTTCAAGTTGAAAATTATATCTGTTCCATTTGCCTCTCTGGATTATTTGCACAGATCTCAGAAGAAAATGGATTGGATACTATGTTGAAAACCATGTTATCTCCCCTACTGGTCTGTGAGGTATCTGTTGCTTGGCCGCACTTATTTAGCTCTCTTCCTCTATACCCTCTATGCCTCAGGGTCTCACTTAATATTAGCTGATTGGGTGAATGAATGAATGAATGATTTTGTGTATAGGTCTTCTTCTACCAGAATGTGAGCTTATTGGGGGCAAGGACTATTGTATCCATTTCTGTCTTTGCTGAAGAGCCTCAGCAGGGTCTTGCATACTATAGACTATTTGGTGAAAGAAGGAATGAAGGGATGAATGAAAGAATTCAACAAAACTTATTGAGCATCTGCTAAAATAAGGCATTGTATTCTATCAGTTCCATCTAATTCTCAGGTCTATATATAGACTTTTTCTATCCCAAAGGACAACAGGGCATTTTTCCCAGGAAGATCCAGGCCCAAGTACTTTCCCTATCGGAAAACAAGTACCACAGACACCCTAAGCTCCAATCCCTGGGTCCAAGACTCTTGGAGGTTCTGAGGGCAAGGGGGGGCTTCCTCCCTGCTTGGTGCCTATGACTTGGCTATCACACATTTTTCTAAGCATCATAGTATTGATCATTAAGACTGGGAGTCAAGAGACATGTTTTCTAGTCTTAGCTCTACAACTAACTTGCTGAGTGACATTGGATAAGTCCCTTCCCCACTATGGACTAGATGGTTCCTTCTAGTGCGTCCTTCCACTTTTTTTCATTCCACATTCTAAGGAGCCTTCCTGCTCTCACATTCTATTATTCCAGTGCTAATAGTAGTTCATTTTTATGGCACATTTTGGTTCTCAAAGTGATTGTGTCATATTCATCCTGGGAGGTAGGCAGTGTCAGTTTAATGATATAATATTTAATTTTATTATATTTTCATAAATAAAGGAACTGAGGGGGGAAGTGACCTACCCAAGTTCACATATCTAGGAAATATCAGAGTCGAGGATCACAATTAGGTTTCCTGATTCCCATCCAGGACTGTTTCCACTATCTTGGGCGTCATATGGCTGATTAGCTGGGATCCAAGGATCTGTGTAGCTGTGGTATACGTGTGGGGGAAATATATCAAGTGGAAAGAGGGACAGACGTGGGGGGAGGGGATGGACAACATCATTTTGACTCAGGAGGACAATGTTGTAGGCCATTCATAAGGTCTGGGGGCATCACTTCTATAGAGCCCTCAGGACCTTCCCCCATGCCAAGTACACTAATAGTTCCCTAGTGATTCAATAGTTTGATCTTGTGATTTTGATTTTGGATCTGCTACTTATTAGTTGAGTGACCTTGGAGGAGTCATTTCCTTTCTCTAGTACTATTTTCTCCTCTATAAAATGAGGCCAGGAGACAGATGATTCCTGAGATCCCAGCTACCTCTACAGCCTCCCTGATAAGGAGCTCAGAAGGACATTGGCTTTTATTTTTCAGAAGGCTGGGTCCACACTGTGACCTTTCTTGACATCCACCTCAGTCTCCCTATCTGTGAAGTAGGAGAGCTCTGGTCCTTTCCCCAACTCAATTCCTTGAATGGCCTGCAGGAAGGGCCAGAAGGCCAGGTGTGGACTCCAACCTCGGAAGAGCCCCTTGCTCCATCCCCAGGAGGGCCAGCTACCTATCGCCCAGCAAAAAATAAAAGGAGCGATAATTTTCCTAAACGAAACCTCCACTTAAACACTTAAAAAGCAATAAAAACTCAATTTTCCTTCTCTCAATTATTTCACTTATTGCATTTTCCAAAAGGTTCCCCCTGTTATGAAGATGTATTTGTTCCCATCAGCCGCAACTTTCTCCATCATCACTCAAGCGAGCTCCCTCCCCAGCCCTGGCCTCCTGCAGGCCTGCTGTTACCCAGGCAACGCGGTGACGTCACAAGCCTCTGACTTCACCCGCCAAGACGCTGATGAGCAAGATAATGAGGGCATTTTCTTCGCCCGCTCCCTCCCTTCCTCCCCCTCTCCTCTCTCCTCTCTCCCTCTTTGCCTTTCTCTTTCTCCAATTCCTTGCTGAAGAGGGAGAGGAGGGAGCCCCTTCTTCCTGTCTCCCTCCATTTCACACCAAGCCCACAACCTCTCTTCCTCTCTCCCCTTCTCTGTACCAATCTCTCTTTTTCCCAGTCTTGGAGTCCCACAACCCCCAATCTCTCTCCTTCTACCTCCCTATCCCCTTCTCCTTTTCATCTTTCTCATTGTCACACTCCACAATTCTTTTTCCATCTCTTGAATCTTTTTCTCCCTCCTTTCTCCTCTCTATGCCCTACACCTCCCAAGCCTCCCTCTCTGACTCCCTCTCTCCTTTGTTCTCTTTCTTCTTTGCCTTGGTCTCTCTCTTCTCTTTAGCTCCATCTCCCACAATCCTCTAGATTCCCTCCTCTCTCCCTCTCCCCCTCTCCTTTTCTCTATCTCCAAACCTCCTGTATTTAAACCTTTTCCCCTCTCTTTCTTCATCCTTTCTCCTTCTCTCATTCCCATCTTTCTCTCTGTAACTCTTGTATCTCTCCTTCCCAGTCTCTACACTCCACAGGTCCCAACCTTTCTATCCACACCTCACTACCTTCCAGGCTTTCTCCCTCTCTTCCTCTCCCCTATCTATCTTTCTTTGTCTCCTTTTTTTACACCACAAGCACTAGTCTCTGTCTCTGTCTCTGTCTCTGTCTCTGTCTCTGTCTCTCTCTGTCTCTGTCTCTCTCCTCTGTCTCTCTCCCTCCTCTGTCTCTGTCTCTTCCTCCCTCCCTCCTTTACTCTCTTCCTTTCCAGGCACCCTACTCAGCATCAACATCAATAGCCCTCTTCTTTGCCCCTTTCTCTTTTTCTCTGTCCTCTATGTCTTTCTGTATCTCCATTTCTTTCCTCCATTCCCTCCCCCAGTCCTCATCCCAGCCTTTCTCCCTATCTCTCTTCTGCCGTTTCTATTATGGCCCCTCTTCCTCACTGCCTCCTTTCCTATATATAGATAGCTCACACCATTGGCCTCTATTATTCCTTTTCCTACTTCTCTGCTCCCTTTCTCCTTCCCCAGCTCAAGCTCCCAGCTCTGTCTCCCTGTATCTCCTGTCCCTGGCCATCAGCTGTCCCTATCTGTCCATCCCTCTGTCCTCTGAGACACTTGCTAGCCTCCCTCCCTGGCAAAGGCAGCAAGGACTTCGCCATGAAATGTGTGCAGTTCAGAAGAGCAGCTTTTAACACTTCATCAAAATGGGCTGACGTGGTAAAAATTAGGTTTCCCAGTGTCATTAGTGCTTTATGATAGGCCATTTGTATCATTCTCCTTCTTGATTTTTCATCTTGGCTAATTGTTGTTATTCCCGTCTTTCATTTTTAAGCTGTTGTCTACTTGTGCTTTAATTTTTAATTATTGCAGGTTTCCCCTGCTAAATTGTTCTAGGTTTATGTAGACCTGTTTTCCAGCCAGGTTTAATCCTGAAGGCAGGCTCCCTCCTCAAGTGGCCTCTGACCTAAACTCTCCTGCCAGGTCCAACTAACTATACCATCTTCCTCCCAGATTTACAGAGCTCTCAAATGCAACCCTGCCTTTCTTTATCAGCTCTTCCTTCTGCCTCCTTTTACTCCTTCCACTATCTTTTTCTCTTTCCTCCTTCATCCAACTCTTAGCTTCTATTTTTTTTTGGGGGGGGGGCAGGACAATGAGGGTTAAATGATTTGCCCAGGGTCACACAGCTAATGTCTGAGGCTGGATTTGAACTCAGGTCCTCCTGTATCCAGGGTCGGTGCTTTATCCACTGCACCACCTAGCTGTCCCTATTTTTACTTTTTCTATTTCTCTCTTCTCCTTCCCTTCCTTTATCTATTTCCTTTTCCTTTCTCTTTCTTCCTCTTCTCCTTCACCTAGCATTCTTGTTCTACTTCTCTTCTTCCTTCTCTTCTCCTCTTTTTTCCTTTCCTAACTCATGGAAATCATTCATCTATTTATCTTAATAAACAGGTGAGTTTCTTATTGCAAGACCACATGTATTTTCTCCTTGTCCAACACAGTCTCAAGCCAGGAATCCCCTTCCCCTAATTTTTTTGCGGGGCAATGGGGGTTAAGTGACTTGCCCAGGGTCACACAGCTAGCAAGTGTCAAGTGTCTGAGGCCGGATTTGAACTCAGGTACTCCTGGATCCAGGGCCGGTGCTTTATCCACTGTGCCACCTAGCCACCCCTCCCTTCCCCTCATTTTTACCTCTGCCTACTAGGTTGCAGAGGAAGTCCCCACAAAAAACCTTCAGCAGGGGCAGCTAGGTGGCGCAGTGGATGGAGCACCGGCCCTGGAGTCAGGAGTGCCTGGGTTCAAGTCCGGCCTCAGACACTTAACACTAGCTGTGTGACCCTGGGCAAGTCACTTAACCCCAATTGCCTCACTAAAAAAAAACAAAAACAAACAAACAACAACAAAAAAAAAAAACCAAAAACCTTCAGCATTGTCAAGGAAGGAGAAATTTTTAGTGTGGAGATTTATGAGTCTGCCCATGAAGAAAAGACATTTACTTGGCTGAGGGTCTCATAGATGAAAATAGGGTTGAATAGAAGATAGTTTGTCTTCCCTCCAGCTTCTCTTCCTGTATAAACCCCCAATATCATCCTTCTTCCTATGAATATCTCATGACATCATCCTTCTGTTCAAGGAGACCCCATGACCTATTATTGCATCAAATTCAGATTCTCCAACCTGGCTCTGAAGGTCCACCACAAGTTAGCCCCATATTGCCTGTCACAGTTTGCCTCCAGCAGCACCCTCCTTCTATTCCAGCAGTCTACCCTATATGCTCCAGGCCCATTCTGGACTTCATACTTTCATACAGGCTCTTCCTTCCTCCAGCCTAGAAAGCCCCCCATACTCCGACTGACCCTTCTCTACTCCTCTGCCCATTGTGTCATACTGCCAAGAGCACTGGATTTGGAGTCAAAGGGAATGGGTTCAAACCTAGGCTCTGCCATACATTTAAACCATATGACTTTAGTCAAGCCTCCTCCTCTCTCTGAGCCTCAGGTGTCAAATTTGTAAAAGTGGTATTGGACTAGGTTTTCTCTAAGGTCCCTTCCCCCAACTATTTTAGTCCACAGTGATCTCCCCCTGCCCTTTTCTCTTCCTCCCTCCCTTCCCCCCTTCTGTCTCTGTCTCTCTCCTCTCTGTCTCTTTTTCTCTCCATGTCTCTCTGTTTCTGTCTCTCTGCCTCTGTCTCTGTCTTTCTCTATCTCTCTCTGTGTCTCTCTCGTGTCTCTCTGTTTCTTTCTGTCTCTCTGTCTGTCTCTCTCTCCTCTCTCTGTCTCTCTGTGTTTCTGTCTTTGTCTCTGTCTCTGTCTGTCTCTTTCAATAGGTCAATGATTCCAAACCTGTAAGGTACTGCAAGGGGTCCTCAAATCCATATATGCACCAATGGTTGTCATTTGACCTTTATTTAGCTCCAAACAAATATGCAAGGTGACTCAACATAAACAAGCTCAGCAAATGTACCTTCAGTAGACTGCGTAAGGAATATGTCTCATACTTTTGTATATTGGCATTTTTCAAATGTATGTGGAAGCTGTTGTGATTTTTTAAAGTACTAGTTCATTTAAAAGTATAACTGCATTCATAGTAGCTTTTTATCATGTATTTCCTCAATCAGTGGATGTTACTATCATGTGGAGATCTGTGGAATGTTTTTATGTTTAAAAGGGACCCTCAGAACTCGCAAATCCAGCAGCATCTGACCCATGTGCTCTCTCAGGTCTCTCCCACTCAGAAATTTTTCTGTTCAAGGCCCCTCCCAGCTCTGAAATGTCTTTATTTGATGCCCTAAGGTCCTTTCCAGCTCTGACATCGTGTGTCTTATGCTGAAAGGTCCCCCCCAGCTGTATTATTTTCTGCTCTATGTTTTATTGTCCCTCTCGGCTCTCACAATTTAAATTCTATGTTCTAAGGTCCCTATCAGCTCTCACATTTTAGGTTCTGTGCACCATGGTCCCTCCCAGTCCTGACTTTCTGTGGTCTGTGATTCTCTTCCTACCTTCCCATTATCTAGTATAAGGTTGAGCACACAAAAAAAGCCCAGGAAAGGTTTGAAATAATAGCTGCTTAAGTGAATACAACCCATTACCAGGCAGGTAGCAAATCTCTGCCATGACCAACCCCAGATACATTTATTGCTCAGGGTCTGGAGCTGACGTGTTTCCTCCATGGAGCCTGGCACCCTCCATCCTCGCCTTCCCCCTCCTCTGTTGCCAGTCACAGAAACACAGTCATCAGGGTCCTGGCAGAGCTGCTGGCACCTGGCAGGCATGCCTGAGCCAGGTTGGGTAGATTGTATAGCACTGAAGCCCTCATTGTCTCCCCCTCACAGCAGCCCTGAATTCCAAGCCAGAGGCTATGGCCAGCCAGACCAGCCCTGGGGAAATGTCAGCCCAGAGAAAGGTCTTTATCCCACTCTCTCCCTCTTTCATCTTTTCTTCTTCTTACCTGAAACCCTTTATTCAGGACCCCTCTGGTTGCCCACTTTGCTCTTCATTTTCTCTAGGACTTGGGACTAGAAGGTTTGGATACCATCTTTGACAGTCATTTTCTATGTGACCTTGGACAAGTCACGCTCCAACTCTGAGCCCAAGGGGCTCCTCCAGTGCCAGAGCTGGAAGGAACCTGACAAATCATATTGTTCAACCCCTTGAATTTTGTAGCTGATGGAAACAAGGTCCAGAGAAGATAGAACTTTGCCAGACTCACAGAGCTAGTCATTGACAGGTTTTCAGATTCCAAATTCATTTTCTTTCTACCACACATACCGTGCTGCCTCAGTTTTCTTATTTATAAAGTGGGAATAGAAACCTCCTTTCTGCCTAGCTCACACAGTTGCTTGGGGATCAGATATGATACTGGATTAATTCAAATATTCATTTAGCAAACATTTGTTAAACACATGCTGTCTGTAGAATACCCTGGTAATTGCTAGGGGGATCACAAAGTTTCAATAAGAAAAAGGTCCTACCCTCATGAGTTCATATTCTAGCAAGGGCATAAGACCTCAACTCAGATAACTATAATATACAATATTATATGATAAATTCACTGGAAGAGTTCAAAATACAATGTCAAGTTTGGAGGGAAAGGTTGTTCTGCAGTCAGGAGATCAGGGAAAACTTCCTGGAGGAGATTGCATTTACATTGGTTTTAAAGGAATTCAACAGGAAAAGACAGGAAGGAAGGAAGGAAATGGCTTAAACATGTTGTGGGGGAGGGGGCATCTAGATGGTGCAGTGGATAGAGCACCAGCTCTGGATTCAGGAGGACCTGAGTTCAAATCTGACCTCAGACACTTGACACTTACTAGTTGTGTGACCCTAGGCAAGTCACTTAACCCGAATTGCCTCACCAAAAAACAACAACAACAACAACAAAACATGTTGTGGGATGTTTAACGGGCTATTATAGCCCAATAAGAAATGCTAAGTGTAAAGAATACAGAGAAGGTATAGGAAGACTATTGTGAACTGATGCAAAGTGGAGTTAACACTAATAGGAAAATAGCCTACACAATGACTAAGTCAATGTAAATGGGAGGAACAAGAAAATGAGAAAAGAAACATAATTCTGTTTAATTCCTTATAATAGAATTTTATATAATCCTTTATAACAGTAAGATTAAGCTTGAGGAAAAGTGGAGAAAACCATTCCTTCCTCATTTCTTTGCAGAGGTGGGGAACCATGGGTATGGAACTGCATATACTGCCAGACTTGGTTGATGGGTTGGCTAGTTTTACTGAGCTGTTTTTCTTTTTCATTTGTTGACACAGGGAATGATTTTTTGGAGATGAGATGGGACAGGGATATATTTAGAAAAGAAGGTGAAATTAAAAAAAACAACACAGCCATAAAAATCTTAACAAAAATAGAGGTTAGGAAATCATTCCAGGCATAGAGAGCAAAATTAGTAAAGACATGGAGGAGGGAGAACATAAGACATGTTTGAAGGACAGAGTCATTCAATAGGTCAACCATTTATTAAACACCTACTATATGCCAGGTATTGTGCTAAGTCAGGGACATATCAAGGGGAGTAATATGTGATCAAGATGGAAAAGGAGGATGACCCTATTTGTAGAGGGCCTTGAATTAGGAGGCAATAGCAAGCCACTAAAGATTTTTGAGCAGAGAAGTGACATGTTGAGAAAGTGCTTTGTCAATAATAAAACACTTTATAAACAGTAAAGCATCTGTTCATAGAAGGTATTTTCAGCACCTTGGTCAGTGTCTCTTCTCTCTGGGTCCCTGTATATTTCTCTTTCACTCCTTGTTATAAGGGAGAGACACACAAAGACAGAGACAGATGGTGTGGCACAGTGGGTAGAGTCGGTCAGAGTCAGAAAGACTGGGTTCAAATACTTCCCCAGACATTTATTTATTTATTTTTGGTGGGGCAGTGGGGGTTAAATGACTTGCCCAGGGTCACACAGCTAGTAAATGTCAAGTGTCTGAGGCCGAATTTGAACTCAAGCTCTTCTGAATCCAGGGCAGGTGCTTTATCCACTGCACCACCTAGCTGCCCTCCCCCCTCCAGACATTTATTAAAGGTAGAACTATTTGGGGTAGCTAGGTAGCCCAGTGGAAAGGGGCAGTTAGGTGGCTCAGTGGATAAAGCACTGACCTTGGATTCAGGAGGACCTGAGTTCAAATCCAGCCTCAGATATTGACACTAGCTGTGTGACCCTGGGCAAGTCACTTAACCCTCATTGCCCCACAAAAAAAGGTAGGACTATTTCTAAGCCACCTAACTCTATGCCTCAGTGTCCTTATATGTAATGCAAGGACAATACCTCACTAGGTTATTATGAGACCCAAATGAGATAATGTATGCTTTGTAGTGCTTTGCAAAGTTTAAAATATTATCTAAATGTTCATAATTATGTTTATCATTTAGTGTGTTTCTGTCTGTCTCTCCCAGTTGCATGGGAGTTACTCCATCTGATCTCCCAGATGAAGCCCTCGGTGGTTTGTGGCTGGCTCAGCTACTGAATTCTCTGCTTGCCTGAATGCTCAAGTGCCTGACACCCCAGGGCCTCAAAGACTCAGCCCAGCTCTCCCTTCTCTCTGGCTCCTGATGGCTGAGGCCAGACTGAGGAACTAGTAGAGTGTTTACAGCAAGGGAGTGTTCATGGCAGTTTACCATCTCACCCAAAACTAGGGCTAGCAATGAGAGATGAAGAGGACCAGGATCCCAATCCTTAGACATCCATAAGCAATCAGTCCTCCTCAACCCCCTCCCCATATTTAGTAAGATTCCCCAGCAACAGAGCTAAAATGACCACACCCAGAATTGTGACACCACCTATGTACTACTCCTGGAATACCCTCCCCCATCTCCACTACATAGCCAAATTATCTCTGTCCTTCAAGGTCTTGCTCAGGCTCTCTCTCCTTCAGGGAGCTTTCCCTAGCGAACTCAGATTGTTCCTATCCATGAACAATTTCTCTCTTATGCACCATCATCCTAGTCTGTGTTCTATTTATACAGCTCCAATCTCCACAACCAGACAGTAAGACCACTGTATTGTAGTAAAAGGAGCAATGATTTGGAGTCAGAAGATGTGGGTTCAAATCCTGGTTCTACAATCTACCAACTATGTGACCTTGGAAAAGTCACTTGATCTCTCTAAGACTCAGCTTTCTCATCCGTAAGACCTGGGGGTCATTTAGGAAAGTCCTTTCCGAATCTAAAATCCCATGGCTGTTTCTTCTTTCTGTCTCCCCTGAAGGGAAAAAGAAAGGAATATGATCTTGAAGTATTCACAAATGGAAATGCTATTTGAGGATGATTTCTGGCTTTTTCTAACGCAATTCAGTTCAATTCAACAGACATTTATTAAGCACTTTTCCCACCAGGCATTAGGAATACTAATACAAAGAAGAAAAATCTATCTATACCCTCAAAGGGCAGCTAGATGGCCCATAGTGAATAGTGTTGGATCATCTCTTCAGATAAGGTTCAACTCTAGCCTCAGATACTGACTAGTAGCATAACTCTAGGCAAGTCAGTTAAGAAGTTAATAACAGAATAACAGAAGTTATTTTGTCAGGCTTATTTCCTCATCTGTAGGGCTTTTCTACTGAGCCGGGCTGTTATAAAGTACCAAATTAAGTGTTGGTTATTATTATTACTTTCTGCCAGATAATTAAATCTGTTTGAGTCTTCACTGCTTTCCTTTAATTCTTTATACCTGAGGACTGCCCAAAGACTTCAAGGATTGGGGTTAGGGAAGAGATTGAGACCCGAGTGGCTCCTTTGGGAGTGAGAGGGCGAGAGACATATAGAAATCTCATTTTTTAAAAATGGAGAAGATCAACAGAGGAGATTGTATTCCCTATTAACTAGTGGCTGGGAGATTGTTCTCAATGCTGACAGCAAAGGTAGAACAGGAGAACGACTAAGGGCACTCTGTCCCAGATGCTAACATGGGGAGAGGGGGAGGAGGAAGACAAGCCACACATCCTGCTCCCTCTCAGGTCAGGCTACATGATTGGCCCTCAACCCTCCTGGGTCCTTCATTTAGCTCTCAAGCTGCACTGAGTCCCTCTCTCGGGTAGTGTTTTACATGTGGGATGAGGCAGAATGTCAATTTCCCCCACTTACCATGCAGCCTGGTATGGGGACAAGCTCTGCTCGAGATTTTTCAGGATCAGCAGCAAAAATGGGGACCGGGATGTTGCCATATTAGCCACTCCCCATGGGAAACTCAGCCCCGGACCTCCATTGTTCCTCTTCCCCTTTGTGCTCTCTTCCCATCGTGTAGCCTAGACCCCCCTCCTCTCTGGTACAGTGGGGAAAACAATCACAAAACATCACTAGATTTTCGAGGCCTGAGGTTAATTTCTGGTTTTTCCACTTACTGGTTACACAGTCTTAAGCATTACATCACCTTCCTGGGCTTCAGCTTCTTCACTTGTAAAATGAGGGGGTGGTGGTGGATGAGTTTATCTATAGAATACCTTCTACCTCTATTGGCTCATGCTCACTGATATCCAGCTTTCTCCTTCTAAAGACACTGCATTGCTTGGTCCCCTCTCCTCTCATGCATCCTTACACACTGGACCAGGAGGAGGCACATTCCTAGCTCCCTTTCAGACCACCATCATCTTCAGGCTCTTCTCTATCCTGGCCAGGTCCTCTTTTCTGTCATCTGTGGACCACTGGGTCACTGTTCTCTTTAATTAGTTTGATACTTGACTCATAATCTACTTCTCAAACCTAGCCCCTGCCCCTCCAAACACCCTGGCATCCCTATTCTCAACTCCCAACACCTCTGTCTTCAGTCTCTCTAAACCAAACATAGGAGAGGTAACACCTCTGGGTTCACGAGCTTAATCTGTGGTCAAGGGCAAGGCTAAATCAGTGGCCAAGGTTAGAATTCAAGTCTATCCACAGGAATCAATGACACAGGCTTGCATCTTTGCATAGATGAGTCAGTTGGCTGGACTTGTACTCTTAATACAACCCTTGAGCCAACAGTTCCAGAATGCTCCCAAGCTCACGCGCACATGAACATAGTCACAAACAGTAAACAAATTATAATTCATTTATAAAAGGAATTCAATTGTGCCATCTATCTTTAGTTAAAATTCAGTACTTCCTGAATGGGACCATTGTGTTTTGATGAATGGAAATAGAAAAAGCTTCCCAGGTTTCTGAAGATTTGTAGCTCTTCAAATGCCTAAAGAAATCCTTTATTGGCCTTGCAAGTATCTGTCAAAAATTAGTTGGCTACAAAATTCCAGGTGATCTATAGGAGGCCTCAGAGTGTAGATGCAAAAGCATGCTGGCCTGGGAGTTAGGAGACTAGGCCTCAAGTCCAAGCTCTTCCACTCCCTTGATGTGATCTTGGGCACATTCCTCCCCCTCTTTGGACCTCAGCTTCTTTATCTGTGAAATGGGTGGGTGGATTGGACTTCATGGGCTTGAATGACCCTCCTAGCTCTGATAGTCTATGATTTTTCTTCATTCTTTGGCATTCTCAGAACCAGAGAAGAAGTCAAAACTAGGCTGTGTCCAGGGAGGGGTGTAGTCAGAATTACTTGTGTGATCAGCTTGGATTTAGGAATATGGCTGTTACTACCATATAGTTTGGATGTGTATAATTACCAATCTCTACTTCCCTTCTTACTCTCTGCCCCTTAGACCTCTACTGTGTCTCCTAAGCCCATCCAGGTCCAAACTTATAGAACCATAGGATTTCTCTTCTTTTCTTTTTTTTTTCTTTTTTTGCAGGGCAATGAGGGTTAAGTGACTTGCCCAGGGTCACACAACTAGTAAGTGTCAAGTGTCTGAGGCTGAATTTGAACTCAGGTCCTCCTGAATCCAGGGCCAGTGCTTTATCCACTGCACCACCTAGCTGCCCCTGAACCATAGGATTTCAAACCCAAAGCAACCTTAGATGTCATCAAATCAACCCACCCACTTCCCATTTTACAGAGAAAGAAACTAAGATGAAAATACTTTTATCAATAATAAATAGCTAAAACTTGAATTCAGGTTCCACATAAGTGTTTTTTAAACCTCTTGAGTATCTATTTGTATGGGCTCTAAGTCAATAGCTCTCTAGATCACCGCCCCCCCCCCCATTAGGGGTATTCATCCAGCTTCTTAGCTCTCTGGGGACTCTGGCCCATAGGGTTCCTTACAACCCTCTCACGAATGGCCATTGCCTTGCCTGGCCTCCCCAAACATCTGATCCAAGGAGAGTTTGGGAAGAATAAAGATAGTTTTTGCATCTCAAAGGGGCACGGTCCTGACTTCCAAGTGACCTTCTCCTCCATCCAATCCTTGAACCCAATCCAGTGAACCCATAGCCCCAGGGCAAAACTGACATACCATCCCCAGAAAAAGTCAACGGCTGGGACCTGGGCTCAAGTTCCACTGACCTAAAGGAGGTGTTCCCTTGGCATGGAAGGTGGAAGTTTTAGTGAGACCACAGTTCCTAGCTCCACCGGCAAAACGAAGGTTTGGTGCCCCAGTTAGAGTGGGAGAAGGTATTGGGGTTGGGTCACACAGCTCTGTGAGTTACTGAAGAACTGAGAGGGAAAGTGTCCATTTTTGTTTGTTTCTTTTTTTTGTGGGGAAATGAGGGTTAAATGGCTTGCCCAGAGTCACACAGCTAGTGTCAAGTGTCTGACGCTGGATTTGACCTCAGGTCCTCCTGAATCCAGTGGTGGTCCTTTATCTACTGCACCACCTAGCTGCCCCCCAAAGTGTCACATTTAGCAACTAAAGACCTGGGTCTGAATCTTGACTCTTTCTTCCAGAGGCTGTGTGACCTTGGACAAATCACTTCAATTCTCTGGTCTTCTATTTTCTCATTTGTCCACTGAGTGATTTGGAGTGGATAGTCTCTGAGTTCTCTTCTAGATCTGGGAATAGGCTATCTGGGAATGGTCAAGCCCAGACTGGGACTGTAGAGCAGAGACACCCCTTCCTAGGACTGGACCCACTGGGAACTAATGCCTTGTCCCCCTTCTCCTCACCCACAAAGAGGGAGTTGCTTGGGTGGACTTCTTCAAACAGGACCAATTTTCTCCTTTTTTTTTTAAGACCAGGCCTGGCTCAGGCCCTGGACTCCTGTGGTGCCTAAATGTGTTAGCCCTACTGCTGACAATTTCTGAAATGAGCCCATGCCCCCTTTCCCCAGCAGGGACAGGAAACTGGTCTTCTCCCTGCCCCAGGTAGTCTGACGGGAGCCCTGGCTTCAGCAAATTTTTCTACTTCCAGAGAGTTTTACAGCCTGGGTACATTCCAGTGTCCCCCCGCCCTGCCCACAATGTTACCCAATGTTATTCTCTATTGTTTATGAAGCTCTCTCTAGCCTGAAAATAGAATGTCTTTCCTGAACGATTTTCTCTTTCCCCATTTACTAAACATTGATTTCCCCCCTTCTGTGTTTCTAATAGAGCAGAAACCAATATGTCTTTGTTCAGTTTCCTTCCTCTTCTGGGGCACCAGGAATGGTGGCGGGAGGTGGCCCTGGCTGCCTCTGTGGTTGTGGGGGGGGGGTCCCAGGCCACTACTATATCTTCATGTGTT
Source organism: Dromiciops gliroides (assembly GCF_019393635.1). Classification (NCBI taxonomy): domain Eukaryota; kingdom Metazoa; phylum Chordata; class Mammalia; order Microbiotheria; family Microbiotheriidae; genus Dromiciops; species Dromiciops gliroides. Next base: position 676,434,439 of record NC_057861.1, on the reverse strand, counting down.
TGCTCAAGTGAATGTGTATGTGTGTGCATGTGTTCTTGAGTGAGTCTATCTGAGCACATGTGTGTTCATGTATATATGTGTGTGTGTGTCTCATCCGGGTATCACTGCCTCAGGGGTTGCCCAGGTGCACAACTGGACCAATGCCATTAGGATGCCAACATCTGGCCCTATAAATGGTCGAGGAAGTTTCAGAGTCAGTGGGGGATATGAGCTATTTGGGAGCCCAGAAGGTTTCCTAACCCCTAAATATCTCTACTACCATGCCTGAAATTCCACCATCAGCACTTTCTTTCTTGGATTAGCTATTACCCTCTCCAGAATCTACTTTTAACATGCAAATATCCCTGGGAAGTTGCATAGTAAGATTTAGCTCCCTCCAAGTAAATGCTTCTATCCAAAGCCCTTTTCAAGAAATCTCAGCTCTTAAAGAGGGGGAGGGAAAGCAAGGGCTGCTCTACCTAAGCAACAGGAGGGAGGCATCTCTACAGAGGAGCAGGGGTGATAAGAGAAGAACTGAGAGCCTGTATTACTCACTCTCGTGCTACTTATTCATTCTTGCTCCTTTCCCATGGACCCTGGTACTTATAGAGCAGAGGTGGTGCTCCCAAGGACAAGAGTGCTACAAGTAGCATCTGCAATGCAGAGACTGCTTGACTCAATTTCCAAATTTTAAGAAACCAGATTCTACGAGGTGGAAGCTGGAAAGCGACAGGCATTCTGCTGCATATTTTCAGCTGATTCCTGGGCGGTGGTATTTTTTCAGGTATTATAATTTCCCTTTCCCCATTTTATTTCCTTTCCCTTGATCCTACTGATCCTGTTTGTGTTTTAGTTTTTTTTTTTTAAGTTCATTCTTGTTAAAATAAATCTTGTTCTGTTTAAAAAAAAAAGAAACCAGATTCTACTTCTCAGCCTCTCCATCCTAATCTGCTTCCTTTCAGGGCACCCACTAAATTTTACCACCAGGACAGCTAGATTACACAGTAGATAGAGCTTCAGCCCTGGAGTCAGGAGTACCTGAGTCCAAATCTAGCCTCAGACACTATCTGTGTGATCCTGGGCAAGTCATTTAACCTTGATTACCTCAGAGAAAGGAAAAGAGAGAGAGTGAAAAAGGAAGAGAGGGGAGAGAGAGAGAGAGAGAGAGAGAGAGAGAGAGAGAGAGAGAGAGAGAAAGGGAGGGAGGAAGAGAGAGGAAGTAAGAGGGAGGAAGATGAAGAGGGAGGGAGGAACGGGGAGGGAGAATGAAAGGGAGAGTGGGAGGGGGAGAGAGGGAGTGAAAAAGGGAGGGAGGGAGAGAAAGTTCTACCACCTCCAAGCAGGTTTCCCTGATCCCTTGGCTGAAAGAAACCTCTCCCTCTTCAAATCTTCCTAGAACACTTTGTATGTATCCCTACTCTGCCTGCATCATAACCATTTGCATACATGTCATATTCTTCTATTAGATTATAAGCTTCTTGAGAGCAAGGACAATACTGAACTTTTCATCTTTGTATCTCTAGCTCTAAACATGTGCTTAATAAGGGTTTGTTGGAGTGGCCCAAATCCACCTATCAGAATAAAAGGACAGAACCTTAAGATCATGGGATTTGTTTTTTGTTTCGGTGTTAGACCCATAGTTATTTAATAAATTCTTGTCAGATTGGATTGTAATGGATTGGTTAAGGAAACAAGACCCCCACACAGGAGATATCAAGCAAAACAAGACAAATAATGTAAAATCGAGTGCTAAATTATGCAGGCATAGACCCTAGTTGTGAAGGGGTTAAAGAGGCAATTGAATTAACATTCGAGAATTAGTTCAACATTAACTAAGTGCTTACTGGATGCAGTGCTCAATGGTGGACACTGAATTCACGTGAAATATAATCAGTCCCTGCCCCTTATAAAGCTCTCAATCTAGTTTGAGAATAGACACACACACACATTAACATACTCCCTGAAAGAACTTGCATAGTATCTTGTATATGTATATAGCATACATTTTGGTGGAAAGAACACTGGATTTTGAAGTACAAAGTCTGGGGCTAAGTCCCAGCTCTGTCCTTATTTCTGTGATCTTGGGCATATCCCTTTTCCTGTCTTTGCCTGTTTCTTCCCTTGGATCTCAGATTTGAGAGGGCTCATAGAAGTCATCTAGTCCACTTTCTATAATAATAAGAATCCCTTCTGCATCACACTCAGAAAACTGAGTACTTGAAGATATCTGGTCCACCTGAAGGTCTTTGGTGAGGTGGAATCCACTGCCTCTTAAGAGAGTCCCTACAAATAGCTCTAATAGTTCAGAAACATTTCCTTACCTCAAGCAGAAATCTATTTCTCTTCTACTTCCACCTTTTGCTACCATAACCCATATCAGTAGCACTCCAAACTCTGGATTTACATGGGTCAGGGTTGATTTTTAGAGCTGACCTAAAAGAATCATTCTTGTTTTTATTTGTTATGACTCCATTCAGAGTTTACTTTGGGAAGATCTCTGAATACCACACATCTGGGCAAACATGAATTAAAGGGTCTCCTGGATCCCATATAAGTCCTTAAGGTAACAAGGTATATATTGGGAACAGGACAGCCTTTATTCCACCCCTAGGAAATACAAAAACTACATATACAGTGACACAGAATAGCCCATAACCAAAAGATATTATTCTCCTTCCTCACCAGTGAGTCCCATTTTCCACTGGGTCCTAAAATCCTCCAGACTCATAGTAGTACCCTGTGGTTTTTATTGTCCTCAGAAGAGAAAAAACTTTGGGGGTGCTGGAAGGGCAACCCCTTGATATTCCCACAAGCGCTGCTCTCCATGGTGATTCAAAAGTCCCTCCACTCACAGTGCCACCCTATGATTTGTTCTCGGAATGGAAATAAACTTGGCTTTTCTGGATAGATAACCCACTGACATTTCATTGAGTTCCACTTCTACCCCACAGAGAACTATGTAGGTATCTACTTTTATGATATTCTGGGGCCTTTGACTCCCCTAGAAGAGAAAAATACATTTGGGCTTGCTAAATAGGCACCCTTCCCAAGATGTGCCTATAGCATTTGAATAACTCCAAATGGTTCACCACTCAAACCATGCAGTTTCTCTGTCCATGGCTACCACATGACTGAGAACTGCTTTTCTTTCCAGAGGTTTATGGTTCTTTTGTACTGGGTCATGACTTTCCAATTGCCTCAGCTGCTGCTGCTTGAGCTGCAAAGCTACCATCTTGGGGCATGTCCATGGCAGTCACATGATTGAAAGTACATGGCTCTTGGGGCAGCTAGATGGCACAGTGGATAAAGCAATGGGCCCTGGAGTCAGGAGTACCTGGGTTCAAATCTAGCCTCAGACACTTGACACTTACTAGCTTTGTGACCCTGGGCAAGTCACTTAACCCTCATTGCCCTGACAAAAAAAAATTTAAAGAAAGTATATGGCTCTCCAATTGAGAAATGGTCAAAGAATAGACAGTTTTCAGAAGAAGGAATCAAAGTTATCAATAGTCATAGATGATGCTCTAAATCACTATTGATTAAAGAAATGGAAATTAAAGCAATTCTAAGGTACCACTTTACACCTATCAGATTGAATGACATGACTAAAGAAAAATGACAGATGTTGGAGGGGAAAATAGGTATTGCACTTTTGGTGGAGTTGTGAATTAGTCCAAAGCTTTGTAAACTGTGGGTTGCAAGCCCACTTGGGGCCATGTAACTGTTTGCAAAAACATTTAGCAATAGTAAAAGATTATGCATACCTGTTTTATATATCCATATCACCAGAGTCATGTAAATTTCATTGCCACCACAAAGAGAGCTGCTAGAAATATTTTTGTACATGTGGGTCCTTTTCCCTTTTCTATGATCTCTTTGGGATGCAGACCTAGTAGTGGTATTGCTGGGTCAAAGGGTATGTATATCCCCATAACCTTTTTTTTTTGGAGGGGGACAGGGCAATGAGGGTTAAGTGACTTGCCCAGGGTCACATAGCTAGTTAAGTGTCAAGTGTCTGCGGCTGGATTTGAATTCAGGTCCTCCTGAATCCGGGGCCTGTGCTCTATCCACTGTGCCACCTAGTTGCCCCTCCCCCATAACCTTTTGAGCATAGTTCCAAATTGTTCTCCAGAATGGTTGGATCAGTTCACAAATCCACCAATAACGTGGCATATTTTTGTGATGGAATACTATTGTGCTGTAAGAAATTATGAAGGAGATGGTTTTGGAAAAACTTGAGAAGACTTATATGAACTGGTGCAAAGTGAAGTGAGTAGAGCCAGGAGAATGTGGCACATAACAACAGCAATATTATAATTTGGAATTCAAAATAGAAAAAGTAAATGTTTAAAAAAAATTTATATGGTTCCCATGTTCCCTAATCCAAGATAGCCAATAATGGCCCCATTTCACAAAATGAGCTTTACTTAGCCAGGGAAGGATATTCAAAACAGGTAAGGGACGTTCATCTGAGACAAGGGTCTTGATTCAGTGGAGAAGTTTCTCTGGCTTGTTTGTGCTGCTGATCTACCTACTTTTGATCTTTCTGGCCTGTCTGTTTTGTACCCATGTGACTAGGAAACTATGTCAGTGGCCTGAATCTTATTCCCCTGAGCCAATCATATCTCAAGGACAGCTTCAATACCTTTTAAAAGTAAAAACTAGCCTAATTGAAAAAGAAATTTGCTCTTATTTTTTTTTTTTTGGTATTACTTGTCTATAATACCTTTTAGCAAAATGTTGTTTCCCTGCTTATCTCTGACTGTGGCTCCACTGTATTTGGATTGTTTCTTTTTGGCTGCTTGCAATAGTTTCTCCTTGAACTGAGAGCTCTGGAATTTCACTATAATATTCTTGGGAGTTTTTATTCTGGAATTTCTTCCAGGAAGTGATCAGGGGATTCTTTCAATTTCTATTTTACCTTCTGGTTCTAGCATATCAGGGAAGTTTTTCTTCATAATTTCTTGAAATATGATGTGTAAGGTCTCTTTTTGATCATGACTTTCAGGTAATCCCGTATTTGTTAAATTGTCTCTCCTTGATCTATTTTCCCAGGTCACTAAATTTTCCAGTGAGATAGTTCACATTTTCTTCTATGTTTCCATTCTTTTGATTTTGTTTTATTGTTTCTTGGTGTCTCATGGAGCCATTAGCTTCCACATGCTCAATTCTAATTTTTAAGGAATTCTTTCCTTCAATGAGCCTTTGCACCTCCTTTTCCAACTAGCCAAATCTATGTTTTATGTAGTTCTTTTCTTTAGTGAATTTTTGCATATCTTTTTTTCCATTCTGCTGTTAAAGGAGTTCTTCCCTTCAGTAGATTTTTGTGCTTCTTTTACCATTTGGCTTATTCTGTTTCTTAAGGTGTGGTTTTTTTTGGTGCCTCCTTAACCAAGATTTTGACTCTTTTTTCATGACTTTTTTTTGCATCACTCTCATGTCTTCATCAACATTGAATTGACAATTTGTCGTGTTAATGTCCCAATTTTTCCTTTACTTCTTTTATTTGATTTTTTAAATCTCATTAGAACCCACTCTACCCTAGGAGCAGAGTCCAATTTTACCATAAAGTTAAAAGTCAAGGAATAGGCTGGAAAAATTAGCAAAAAACTAAAAGAAAATCTGACCAAAATATGTTACTATTGTGAGAGGGAAGATCAAAACAGAAATTCAGAAGAAAACAATGAAGTCATCCAAAGCCTCAAAGAAAGATGTGAATTGGTCTCACCCTCCCCGCCATTTCCATTTGACCAATGCTACTCTTTAAGGAGTTCTTTGCTTCAGTGAATTTTGTGCCTCCTTTTTCATTTGGCTTATTTTGTTTTTAAAGAGTTCTTTTATTCAATAAATTATGTACCTCTTTTATCATAGACAAATTCTGTTTTTAAACTGTTATTTTCTTTCATTTTTTTTGCAGGGCAGTGAGGGTTAAGTGACTTGCCCAGAGTCACACACCTAGTAAGTGTCAAGTGTCCTAGACCAGATTTGAACTCAGTTCCTCCTGATTCCAGGGCTGGTCCTTTATCCACTGCACCACCTAGCTGCCCCCTAAACTGTTATTTTCATGCCTCTTTTATCAAGCTGCTAATTCTCTTTTCAAAAATTTTTTTTGCATCACTCTCATTTCTTTCCCCAAATTTTCCTCTACCATTCTTATCTCTTTCTTTAACTCTTCCAGGAACTCTTCTTAGGCTTGGATCCATTTAACATTCTTCATTAAGTCTTTGCTTATAGCTGTTTTCACATTATTGTTTTCTAAGTTTATGTCTTCATCTTCTCCGCCACCATAGTTGTTTTTCATGGTCAAGTTTTGTTGTTATTGTTGTTGTTGCTACTGCTGCTGCTGTTTTTGTTTTTTGCTTATTTTTCCAGCCTATTTCTTGACTTTGAATACTATGTTGAAGTCAGGCTCTGCTCACTTTGGGGTGGGGAGGCAAGTTTTGGACTTTTTCATGCTGCTGTTTTCAGCATTAATTCTGGGGATCTGAAAATTTTTGGTGATTCCAAGATAGTGTGATCTGGGGAGAGGCACAATCACTGCTCTACTGGTCTAAGATCCAGTCTTTATCCAGGAAAAGCCCCTGGTCCCCTGTAGCCACAAGTTCTAGTGTTCCTCTCTGTCCTGGAAACGTGACCCAGAATGACTGTGGGATGAGAGCTCCAGAACCTTCTGTCATAGCTGCCTCCAAGGCCAAAGGCTGGGTACTGCTGCTTACTCTGAGTCAGCTCCCACCATGGTGTCACAGACTTCTGCCAATCCTCCAAGTTGTCTTAAGTCGGAAAATGTCTCACTTGAACCTTTTGTTTATTCTGCTACTCCAAAATTTGATTTGTGAAGTTATTTGTGGAGTTTTTTTTTTGGAGAGGAATTCCAATAGCCTTCTAATTGTCCTCTCCACCTCTTCCCACTCCAATTCGTTCTCCACTCAGATGTCAAAGTAATTTTCCAAAATAAGAGATCTGATCATATCACTCACTCTCTTGTACAATAAACTCCAGTGGCTCCTGATTACCTCTGAGTTCAACTATAAAGTCATTAATTTGGCATTCAAAACTCTTAAAAACCTGGTTCTGACCTACCTTTCTGACCTTTTAATATTTTTCTCCCCTCCAGGCACTATGGTAGAGCCATGCTGGACTTCTTGCTGTTCTTCCCAAATGACACTCTATATTCTGTTTCTGTAACTTTGCACTGGCTATTCCCATGCCTGGAATGCTCTTTCTCCCAAACTCTGACTCTTAGAATCTTGGGCTTTCTTTAAAATTCAGCTTAATTCCTACCTTTTTCAGGCCTTTCCCTCTATATTCATGCACCTGGCACTTAGCCCTTAATGTTTATTGATTGACTATTAACTGAATTTCCTGGTTCTTTCTACCAGATGCCAGTGCCCTCCTCTCTAAGGTTAACTTACTTCTACTCCGTAATGCATGTTCAAATATATATGTTTTTGTACATATGCATGTAAGAATATATGTGTATATGCATGTACATGTATATGTATATATGTATGTATGTATGTATATATATATATATATATAAGAAAGATCTTGGAGGACAGGAGATATTTTTGCTTTTTTTTTTTTACACACCCCTTGTACTTTTGTCAGTGCCTGGCATATGGTAAGCACTTAATAAATTCTGATTGATTGGTTGATTGATCAATTAGTAAGAAGACTGGAAAGGTCACATTGGAGCCAGGTTCAGAAGAGTTTAAAATGCCAAAAAGAGGTCATGATATTTGATCCTGGGGGTAATAGGGAGTCATTGGATTTTATTGAGTAGAATGGAAACATAGCCAGATCTATGCTTTTGGAAATCACTTTGGCAGCTGAATGGAAAGGTTAGAGCTAGGAAGAGACTAGAGTTAGGTAGGCCATTGATGTAGGCTAGATGTGAAGCAAACGAGGACTCAAACTTAGGTGATGGGTTGTGTGGGTTTAGGAAAGATATGTGGGGATCAACCTCCAATACTTCTATGAGTTTGAATCTATAAAAGGAGCTGGTTGGTCTAGATGATCTCTGGGGTTCCTTCTTGCTCTAACTCATAGGATCTGTGACTTCTTTGAATTATGATGCATAAGGTAATGTGATAAGTACATTAGAGAGGTACAGAACAAAGGACAATCTGAAGTTCAGGAGGGAAAGGTTGTTCCCAGTGGGGAAGACTTCCTAAAGGAGGTGGCATTTGAGTTGGACTCTATAGGATAGGTAGGAACTTAACTGGCTGTGTAAGGAGTAAAAAGGAAAGATAGCAGACTTAGGGAACAGCACAAACCACAGAAATAAAAAGTGTAGGATGTGTGATAAGGGTCAGACAGTAGTTTGGTTTGGTTGGAATTCAGGGTGCACAAAGGGGAAAAGTCAGGATAGCACCAAAGTGGAGGTCTCTGAAATCCCTGGCAACAGTCACTTGAACTTTACTGGGCAGCAATAGGGAGCCACTGAAGATTTTTTGTTTGTTTGTTTTTTTATTTTTTAGTGGGGTTAAGTGACTTGCCCAGGGTCACACAGCTAGTAAGTGTTACGTGTCTGAGGCCAGATTTGAACTCAGGTACTCCTGACTCCAGGGCCGGTGCTCTATCCACTGGGCCACCTAGCTGCCCCCAACCACTGAAGATTTTTGAGAGGAGGAATAGCATGTTCAGATTTATACATTTAAAAAAAGATTATTCTGAGGGCAGCTAGGTTGCGCAGTGGATAAAGCACTGGCCTTGGATTCAAGAGGACCTAAATTCAAATCTGACCTCAGACACTTGACACTAGCTGTGTGACCCTGGGCAAGTCATTTAACCCTCATTGTCCTGCCCCCCCAAAAAGATTATTCTGCCCAAGTGTGAAGGAGATAGAAGGAAAGGCCAGAGGCCAGATTTTAAAAGAGTTCAGGTTATTGGTAATGAGAGTCTCTTCTAGGATGAAGGCAGTGGGAATAGAGAGGAGAGGGCCAGACTGAGAGGCACTATAGAAGTGAAACTGACAGGACCTGGTAATTGATCAGATATGAGCAGTGGAAGGGAAGAGTCAGATCTAACACCTGGCCCGGTCTTCCATTGCTTCCCCCCAGGCTTGCTTCCCTACTCCCAATCACTCGCCCTCAGCCCTGCTCCATGGCCCTCTGCCCACTGCCCAGCCTGACTCTCCAGCCCACTACCCAATATCCGACCCACCCCCCCACCCTGTTCTTCAGTCCCTAAGCCCCTCTCCCCAGGGGTTCTCCTGCTCTGAAGCCCCCCACTCCCCACACTCACCCACCCACCCTGGCAGCTTAAACCAAGCAGAGCTAAACAAGCCAACACGCTCAGTGAATAAATGTACCAGAAAAGTCTCAGTCACGAATGACTAAAAACAAAATTATAGTGCAATCTTGGCTGACTGCGAAGGGAATGGAGTCTGATTCATTTTCACCCACCCGGGCCCCATTGCAGCGGAGCAGAAGGGAAGATGTCACCACACTCAGGTGGAGGGGGGGCTCTCCTTGGTGTGGGGGTGGGGAGAGAAAGCCTGCAGGCTGGCAGGGAGGTTAGTTAGGGTGGGGGGGCTGCTGGAAGCAGCTACTGGAGAGAAGGATGCCTGGTAGGAAGGGGACCCATCATCCTTGTAGTCTTTCCTCAGCCTGGGCTTGTCTCTTAATCTATTTCTCCTGGCCGGCACTTCAGTGCTTTAGAAGGCAAAAAAAAAAAAAAAGGTGGGGGAAAGGGAAAGGAGGGAGGACAGTCTTTCTCTCCTACTGCCACCAGCTTGTGCCTGGACTCCAGAGAAGTTGATTTCTAACCCCACACAACTGCTGGTTAGCAGCTTCTTCTGGCATACCGTAATCCCAGTTTGATCTCCCCTTATCCCATACCGTCTGATCACCTGAGACAGAATTTCTGTTACACAAAAGGACTAAGAAAAACTTCTTATTCTTTTTTTTTGCCAGGCAATGAGGGTTAAGTAACTTGCCCAGGGGCATACAGCTAGTAAATGTCAAGTGTCTGAGGCTGGATTTGAACTCAGGTCCTCCCGAAGCCAGGGCTAGTGTTTTATCTGCTGAGCCACCTAGCTGCCCCTAAAAAAACTTCTAAAGGAGAAGATGTAAGAATTAAAATAAACTTAGGCTTATAGGGATGAAAGGGACCTTAGAAGTCATCTAGTACAAGTCGCCTTGCCTTTGGATGGGGACAAATGTTTAAAATGAAAAGAAAGAAACTAAAGACCCGGGGAGTGGGACAGGAGAAGGCCTAGCTCGAGATCACATAGCTAGTAAGTAAAACAGAAGAATTTTTTTGGACCCAGATCTGTGACTCCAAATCCGGTACTTTCTATTACATTTGGATTTGCAATCAGACCTGAATTCTAAATCCTGCCTCTTACATGTGCCAGATGCATAAACCACACTTCCCCCAACTATAAAAGGAAGAGATTGGACAAGGTGCTATTTGTGTTCTAAGGGCCCTCCCAGCTGTGACATTTCAAGGTCTCTCCCAGCTCTAGAATATTCTATATTCTAAGGGTCCTTTTCAGCCCTAACAGTTAGTTTTTAATGTTTTTTTGTGTGTGTGTGTGGATTTTTCATTCTTTTTCACAATTTTCATGACATCCTGGGTCTAGGTCCTCTCTGCTCCCATCATACTCAGGGGCAGGGGGATATTCTGTTAGTTGAGCCCTTTCATCTGCTCTCAGATCATACCATAGGGCTTGGCCCTTCTAGGCAATTGATTAATAAATGTACTTTAATTAACTTGCTGTGGGGAGGGGAAAACGAGGAGGGAGAGGTGATAGGGATGGGGCATGTTTAGTCATCTGTGAAGTACTTCCCTTAGAGCTCCAACTTGAAATTCCCTTTTATGGTATATGCCTGTCCCAGGTCCCGATGAAAGCCGGGCACAGCTGGGCCCAACTCAGGGAGGGGCCCTAGTTGCTGATGCAAATGCTCTCCCCTTAATTACTCCTCTCTTCTCTGCAAACATCTTTCCCCACTGCCCCTGGGCCTTGCTGGAATCAGAGCAAGCCATGCTGCACCCAGATTTCCAGGGAACATGGGAGCATCCCTCCCCATCCTTGTCTTCCTCTTCTGCTCTTCTATAGCTCCTAGAAAACAGCCTAATAAAGTAGGATCACATTCAGCAAGTGTGCAGATGTGGTTCAATGAGAAGCAAGAAACACTGGATTTGGAATCAAAGGACCCTTGTTCAAATCACAACTTTGACCCTTTCTCTATGTGTGACCTTGGGCAAATCACTGACCCCCTCAGTTTATTCATTTGTTGTTTTTTTTTTTTTTGGGGGTCAGGCAATTTGGGTTAAGTGACTTGCCCAGGGTCACACAGCTAGTAGGTGTTAAGTGTCTGAGGCCGGATTTGAACTTAAGTCCTCCTGACTCCAGAGCCAGGGCTCTATCCACTGCGCCCCTAGCTGCCCCACAGATTATTCATTTGTAAAATGATCAGGTGAAGACTTGATGACTTCTAAGGTTACTTCCAACTCTATGTATCTGATCCTATGTCCTTTGTGCCTCCTGTGCCCAGACCTCCATTACTATGCACTGTGGGTGACATAGAGGAATGAGGTTGATGAAGGATCCAGGCTTCATGAAGATAAGTCATTGTTATCTTCAAGAAGATAAGTCACTATTCAGTCGTTTTCAGTCATGCCCGACTCTTTGTGACCTCATCTGAGGTCTTCTTGGCAGAGATACTAGAAGGGCTTGCTATTTCCTTCTCCAGTTCATTTTACAGATGAGGAAACTGAGGGCAACACAGTTAAGTGACTTGACCAGGGTCACATAGCTAGGTAAGTGTCTGAGGGATTTGAACTCAGGTCTTCCTGAGTCCAGGCCCAGCACTCTATCCACTGTGCCCTCTAGCTGTCCCAATGAGGGCCTTATCCTTGTAAGAAAAAGTTACAAATATCTATAATATAAGGAGAAAGCAATTGGGACCTAAGACTCCTACAGAGAAAGTGCTAGGAGAGCTCAGAGGAGGGGACAGATCTTTATAGCCAAGAAGAAGAGGGGCAGCTAGGTGGCGCAGTGGATAGAGTACCGGCCCTGGAGTCAGGAGGATCTGAGTTCAATCTGACCTCAGACACTTAACACTCACTAGCTGTGTGACCCTGGGCAAGTCACTTAACCCCAATTGCCTCACGGGAAAAAAAAAAAAGAAAATGGGTGGTAGGGGAGACAGAAGGACTGAATCTGAAGTCAAACGTCCTTCATTCTAATCCATACAATGTGAACCTTGGGCCCCATAAATCCCTCTTCCTCTCTGGACCTCAATTTCCTCATTTATAAAGAGAGGACCTGGGACTAGATAAGTTTTTGGACCCTTTCCAGCTCAAAACTCTGATCCTAGGATGATGGAAAGCTTCCTGGAGGAGGGGGAGTCTAAAACTCTTCCTCTATGCCCTTGAACGAGCCCAGAGCTGGAGCTCCCTGGGCTGGTGACTCTGCTGCCATCTACTTCCTGCTCTCCACCTCAATCCCTACTTGCCCTCGTTGGGCTTCAGGCTCCCCAGCTGTTGAAATAAGGCAGTTGAAGAAAATAATTTCAACTGTCCTTTCTTGCTCCAACATTCTAGGACTTTGGGGTATATACGTGTGCATACATTTATCTGTATGATCTGGTGCGGGTGTGTGCATGCACACGCATGCACGTGTGCAATTGTGTTTATGGATGTACATGTATGCACTTGAGTGTGTACATGGAGTGTGTCTACACATGTATGTTTGAGTTCGTGTGCTTGTGAGCTGACTGCATCATCTACAATAAGAAACTGAGCTTCTGGAATGGCTGGGGGTTGGGCCACCCTCTGGGAAAAGAGCCTCGAGCATTAGTGCCTGAACCCTGCAGGATTTCTATCTCAGCCCAGGCTCCTATTCACTGCCCTTCCCAGCCAGGCCCCAGAGCTTCAACCCACTCAGCTCTTGGACAATGGAAAACAATTTCGCTCCAGCAGTGGAGCCTGCCGCCCCAGCAGCTCGGAGAGATGCAGTCGATAAGAGAACCTCAAGGTTAAAACAGCTATTCCGAGGGGGCCAAGGAGGAGAAGGTGGAGGTAAAAGGTGGGAATGGGGGCTCAGGCAAGAAGGCTCCTTGGCCCCCATCCCCCCTCCCTGAAGCCTTTTTCCTTCACTGAGTCATTCCCCCCAACCCCTTCCTTAGACCCTATACTTTCACAGAGTCCCCTTACCCCTCTGAATTTTCAAGCCTTTCACAGATCCTGCACCCACCTTGATGGCTCCTTAACCCTTTCACTGAACCTTTCATCTTCTCTAGAGACCCCATCCCGCCTCATTTAGTCCCCATCCCCCTCACCGAACCTTCATCTTTTCGTAGAGGTTCCCATCCCCCTCACCGAACCTTTCATCTTCTCTTAGAGGTCCCATCCCCCTCACTGAACATTTCATTCTCTTACAAAGCTGCTATTCCCCCCCATTGAGGTCCTCCCATCCCCCTCACAAACCTTTCCTCAGCTCCAGAGCCCCCATCCCCCTTTGAGACCCCATTCCCCTCATGAACCTTTCATTCTCTCACAGAGCCCTCATCTACCTCCCTGAGTCTCCATTCTCCTCATTGATTTTTCTAGCCTCTCACTGAGCCCGACTCCATGACTGACCCCTCTAACTAATCACCAAGATTCTAAACCCCTTAGTGAACCTGCCTCACTGAAAACCCAGGCATCATCCCCTCTCCTGTATCTCTCTACCCCAGCCCCTCTTAGGCTCAGAATAAGTGGCTGATGCTTAAAAGTCTCTTATCTGCTTCATCTCTTCCAGTTGTGTGAGGGGGGAGGAGAGTAGGGGGGTGGAAGAGAGACAAATCACTTCACCTTTCAGGCCTACTTATTACTTGAAGAGGTTGGAGTTGACAGTCTCTAAGATCTCTTTCAACTTAACTCTATGATGCTATGACGCTAAGACCGTGCTGTGTGTACTGGGCCCAGAATTCCAAGGGAAAAGTCCAGGCCCCATGATGATACTAATAACCACTAACATTATATGTCTCTCTAAGGTTTACATAGTGCTTTGCATATATTATCTCACTTGATGCTTCCCAACAACCCTTTAAGGTAAGTGCTATTATTATCCTCACTTAATAGATAAAGATAAAAGAGGTTACTTAAGTAAGCAAGGTCACCCAGCTAGAGAGTCTCTGGACAGGATTTGAATTTGGGGCTTCTTGACTCCAACTGTAACACTCTGGGAATGGTCCCACCTAGCTGTTTGATCTCCCTCTAAGAATGGACCCAACCCAACCCCATTCATTTAATAAACATTTTGACTATTCTCTATATTTTGTATTTGTTTTGCCTTATCTTCAATTAGTCTAAGTGGAGATAGTTCTTCAAGACCTGTCTCCGTTCTACCTTCTCCCCCACTACCTCTCCTTGCCTCGCTTTCTCTCTCCTCTACAGACCTTGGAGTCGGTCCCACCTAGTTCAGCATCAATAGCTTCCTTTTGTTGTTCAGTTGTTTCCGTTTGTGACCCCATTTGGGGTTTTCTTGGCAGAGACACTGGAGTGGTTTGCCATTTCCTTCTCCAGTTCATTTTACAGATGAGGAAAATGAGGCAAACAGGGTTAAGTGACTTGCCCAGGGCCACATAGCTAGTAAGTGTCTGAAGCCAGATTTGAACTCAGGCCTTCCTGACCCCAGGACCAGCACTCTATCCTTGAGCTACCTAGCTGCCTGACAGCTTCCTAGTTAGTCCTTTCTCCCTCAGACTATGAGTTCCTTAGAGCAAGAAGGTCTTGGTTCTGCTTTCCCTTGGTTTATCCTACATCACAAGATGTAGCATTTGCTAGATGCAGCACAGGGCTCTGCATAAACGTTAGTTAATGACTGAGAATGAGGAAGGTAGGGTCAGCTAGGTGGCACAGTGAATAGAGCACTGGCCCTGGATTCAGGAGGACCTGAGTTCAAATCCACTCTCAGACACTTGACACTTACTAGCTGTGTGACCCTGGGCAAGTCACTTAACCCCAATTGCCTCACTTAAAAAAAAAGAGAATGAGGAAGGCAAACCTGGGCTTCTGGGGAAGGGAAGGAGGAGCAGGATGGGGAGCCCTCAAATCTTCACTCCCCTAAAGCCTTGAGGGGCAGAACAAGCCCCATTCTATTCCCTAATCTCTTTCCTTAAAGGCATCAGTTTATCCATTTTTCTAAGACCTGGACAAGCCAATCTGACTGTCCCTCCTCCTATGAGTGGGGAAAGAAAGACAGGAGGCAGAGAGGATCTTGAGATCACACAGGGAGCCCTGACCAGGCAGGGGCAAGGCTCCCTGGCCTCCTCGATTCTAGCTGCACTGGGCACAGGGTTTATTGAGGGAGAGATCTTGAGGGTTCTTCATTTATTTCCATTCCATTAACTGCCAAATAACCCATCCCCTGAGGAAAACAAATGCTTTATCAGGCCCAGGGCCTTGACTTCTCCCCATCCTCTGGCAGAAGTCCAGTTGTGGTCATCCTCTCCTCCCAACCAACTGCCCTATATCCCAGGTCTGAGAACCAGAGAAGAGAAAGAGACAGCCAGAGAGAGAGAGAAAGAGAGAGAGAGAGAGAGAGAGAGAGAGAGAGAGAGAGAGAGAGAGAGAGAGAGAGAGAGAGAGATTCCACCTTGACTTCAGGAGTCCTGGGGATCTGTGATGTGAAAGCATGGCTTCCTAACCTCTCTCCCAACTTCATTGGCTTCTGCCTCAGCTGCTACTGCTGGCCCACAGAGAAGGGGCCATCTAGGAGACCAGTCCCCAGTTGGGGTGATTCAGTAGCAATGATGCTGGCTCTAATCCTGTCACAACAGCTCCAGGCCCATCACCCCATCTCTGAAATGGGACCCAATATCCCCTTGACTCATTTGAATCATTTTTAAGATTCTCTGGGGGAAAGCAGTGATATGCAAATACAAGCATATTGTTACCAAAACTGGGACCAATTAGTAGCAATTAGAGTTCTTCACAAAGTGACTTATAATCATTTCATTAGTTAACGGGAAACACAACTGGGAACTTGGGTGCTTGATAGATGATGTCTTCAAATCCCCTCTCATTACTCCCTACAAAGGAGCAGAGAGGTCAACAATTTGTTTGGAGTAACACAGCTCAGCATCTGTGACCTGGAGGAGTGGAAAGACCAGGGGGCTGAAGATCATAGAATTGGGGCTTGGAAGGGACTTTAGGGATCATCTGGTTCAGTGCCATCATTTTACAGGCCTGGGAGTGGATTGAACTTCAGAGTTCAAACTATTTTGTCTAAGATAAAATTGGTAGTAAGTAACAAAAATGGACTTCGTGCCAAGGCCCTCTGGATGTCAAGTCATCAAGTCAAGTCAACAAGCATTTATTAAACCCACAGATGGGATTTGTGTCCAGGCTTCCAGACTCCAAGTTAAGGGTCCTTTAGTATAGTGACGGGGCAGCTAGGTGGACCATAGTGAGTAGAGCACTAGCTTGGAGTCAGCAAGACTCATCTTCATGAGTTCAAATCTGCTTCAGATACTTAATAGCTGTGTGACCCTGCGCGAGTCATTTAACCCTGTTTTCCTCAGTTTCTTCATCCATAAAATGGACTGGGGAAGGAAACAACAAGCTGCTCCAGTATCTTTGCCAAGAAAACCCCAAATGGGGACACAAAGAGTAGGACAAAGGCTGAAAAAATGGCCTGAACAACAACAATAAAAAAGTATAGAGAAAAGAAACACTGACCCGGTCGAGAAACTGGGTTCATAGCACAGTTGTGATGCTTATTGCTTGTATGACATCGAGTAAATTGCTTACCCTCATTGGGCCTAGGTCTCTTCAACTATAAAATGAGGGGAGTTGAATTAAATGGGCTCTGAGGTTCCTTCTGGCTGAGATTTATGACCCAATCCCTTTTCTGACTCCCTCACAAGTATACAAGGTATGAGAATAACAGAACAGTATATTGGTGACTCTGTGACTCAGACTATGAGAGTCATAGGAAGTCAGAGGAGGCAGAGAGAAGGAAGGATTCCTGGAAGAGGTTGGGCTGAAGTACCCTGATAAGGGTAAGAGGTGGGAAGGTGAGACCAGGGACTTTAAGGAGATGAGAACAACTGGAGAAGAGGACTATGAAGGGGTAGCAGGGATATACTGCAAGGTCATTGAATGACAGAGTAAGGATATTGGAGGAGGCAGTAGCAAAAGGCAATTATGTAAGGGTTTGAGCATGGGAATAAATGGGACTGAGGCTTACTTTTTGAAGATGAGTCTGAGAAGGATGTGTTTAGAGGATGTTATAAGAGAGAAATTTGTGGCAAGAACAACCAGAGGAAAAACTGGGTACCTCCTATACTATATTGCCCCCAAGGGAGTCCCATTTGCTTATAAGACCTGCTCCTAGGTTTTTGATCACTCCTGAGCAGATAGGAACCTCCTTACCCCCAATTTTCCAAGCTGAGCCCTCTGCATATAGGAGGGGCTATAGCCATAAGAAGCCTATGGTACCAAGAGCACTGACTCTAGCTAAAGGACCTGGGTTCAAATCCAGCCTGGCCACTTGCTACCTTTGTGACCTTGGACAAGTGACTTAACCTTCCTGGGTCTTAGTTGTCTGTAAACTGAGACCCTTTCCAATTATTGATCTCTGATCCCATGGTCCTGTTTCCTACCTCTTTCCACCAAGCACAAACAGGCAAGAGGATTCGATAAGTGCCAGTGGAAGAGGTTACTTAAGCCTAAATATTCATGGAGGGTAAGTTTTAGGTCAAGAGAATATGGACACAGCTCTGAATGGCTACATGGGTAGGGGACCCTTCCCCTATTAAGTCCTCCAGAGTAATTCAGAATGGAGTTATTCTCTTTCCCCTGCTACCCCTTCAATGAGAATCATCCTCATGCCCAGCCATCCTTAAGCTATGAAACCTGGGCCAGCTGAAAGCCAAATCAGTGCGGCCCAAGCCTCTGAATCATCTTCCCCACATCCTTCTTCTGTTCTTCTGTGTCTGGTCTTGAGTAGCTGCTGCTGCTCTCTGCCAGCCCATTTTTCTCTCCTTCTGGAGGTAAGGGAAGATTTGGAGGAGACATAGAAACAGAAAGACAGAGGACAGACAGAGAAAGGGAGAGATGGGGGGAGGAGAAAGAGGAAGGGAGGAGAGGAGGGGAGAAGAGAGGAGAGAAGAGACAAGAAAAGAAGAAAAAGGGAAAGGAAAGAAAAAAATGGAAAAGGAGAGAAGGAGGCAAGTATGATATGAGAGTGAAGAGGAAGAAATAAAGCCAGCAGCAGCAGCAGCATGCTGTGGATTTTGAACCAGAAGACCTGGATTAAGTTTGCGCTCAATCAAGTTTCCTGTGTAACTTGGCGACACTTCCCTTAACTTCTCTGGGAATCATTTTCCTCACCTGTAAAATAAAGGAGTTGGAATCATTGATCTCTCAAACCCAAGATCATTACAAAAAGAGGAGGAGGGAAATAGAGACGGATGTAAGACAAGATGAGGCAGGAGAGATGTGAGAAAAGGAGAAGAGAGGAATAGAAACAGAGAAGGAAGAGAGGGGAATGGAATGGCCACCCCTCCCCAAGGAGCCAGGGCACAGATGCGGCCAAGGATGGCTGAGGCAGAGGAGGCACAGGCTGTCCGGGACATGGAGGCAGACACGTGCAAATGCAGACTCAGAAATAGCGTGGTCTGGTAGCAGAGGGAGAGAGAGAGAAAAGGACATGGGAAGGGGAAAGTCCAGTACTCCTCATTCTGTGGCCTCAGGCCTCTTCCCATTTGGACATTCCGGTCTGACTGCCCCTCCCGGCTCCCACAGTCTCTGTTCCAGTCCCTTCCAGCACTGACCTTCCAGTTCTCTGTTCTAACGCACCATCTACTTCTGATATTTTCTATTTTCTAGAACATAGAACTCCCTTCCAGCTCTGACAGACCCTCCCTGAGTCTGTGGTTCTTTGATTAGCGATTGCTCACATAATATATTTAAATGACATTATCCCCCCAACACTCCCCCTCTGCTCTCTTCCACTTAAGGTCTGTGTGGTCAGCACTTCAAGGAGATTGAGAGTTGGGGGTCAACAGCGAGACAAGTCAGCTTATGGCAAGCTTTTGATCATCTTCCTTAAAAAAAAAATCCTTGCCCAAAGCAGTGTGAGATCCTTAGGGCCCCTTCAGGGATTCAGGAGAAAAAAACAGTTAATAAAACCCCTCCTGCTTGCCTGGGCTTATAGTTTACAAAGTGCTTTCCCCTTCAAATCTTCCCCAAGCTTCCCCAAGAGGCAATCCAGAGCTTCTTAGTCCCATTTGATGGATGGGAACACTGAAGCTCTGAGAGTTGCCTCAGGCCACACAGAGGCAAAGGCATAGGGAACTCAGGTAGGCTGGCTCTCCAGGAACAGTTCATTCTGTGGGCCTGGTTGTGTGGCTGGCTAGTTGGTGTAGCTCTACCTCCTCTGCCTTCTCTTCTGATGTTGGAGGGAAGAGTTCTATCCAATGCTCTCTATTGCATGGAGAGGCAACCAGCAAGGAGGGGGTTCTGCCCCTGTGGGGACAGGGGCTTGTGCCCTCACATTTACCAGGGGCTTAAACCCTACAATGACAAGACCTCCCCTCCATGAGATGACAGAATCTCAGAGCTGAAAGGAATGTCAGAAACCAACTAGTCAGGTCAACTCAACAAGTATCTAGTAACCCTAATAGGAGAGATGACATGGTTTGAGTGAATAGAGTTGACCTCAGAGTCAGAAAGACCTGGGTGCAAGTCCTACCTCTGACAAGTTCAGGCTAAGTGATCCTAAGAAAATTGTTTATTCTTTCAGTGCTCTAGGCAACTTTCTAAGACTGTAAATAGCAGGAAAGATGCTAACCTGCATCAGTGGAAGGAGTTTCTTCATACGGGAGTTCTCTGTACTAATGAAACCTCAGATCCGTTCCCTATTCCCTGTATGTAAGGCCTTGTCCTTAAAACAAAAAGACAAAAGAGTCCTTGTCTAAAAGGACTTAGAACCTGCTGACCCAACCCACACCCGGGAAGTGGCCATCCAGTCCCACCTCCCCATCCCCAGATCCCCAGAGATGGACAAGTAACTTGCTGGCTCCAGAGGGAAAGCCCATCACTTTGGTTCAGAGGGCTCATTAGAAAATGTCTCTTGGGGCAGCTAGGTGGTGCAGTGGATAAAGCCCTGGCCCTGTATTCAGGAGGACCTGAGTTCAAATCCAGCCTCAGACATTTGACACTTACTAGCTGTGTGACCCTGGCAAGTCACTTAACCCTCATTGCCCTGCAAAAAAGAAAAAAAGAAAAAGAAAAAAAAAGAATAAAGAAATGTTCTCTTGTGTCAATAGATCTGAAATTGGATCTTCCTCTTTGTAGGGACTGAGCTACTTGTCTTCCCTCTGTCCTCTCCTCCTTCTTCCCTCTTCTTCTTCTCCTCACCACAGCTCCAAGAAAAGAGACACACATGGGGCAGCTAGGTGGCACAGTGGATAAAGCACTGGTCCTGGATTCAGGAGTATCTGAGTTCAAATCCGGCCTCAGACACTTATCCCTTACTAGCTGTGTGACCCTGGGCAAGTCACTTAACCCCAATTCCTTACCAAAAAAACAAAAAAAAACCAACAACAAAAAAAAAAAAAAGAAAAGAGACACAGAGACAGAGAAGAGCTGTTCTAGGGAACCCATTCCTGGAGGCTTCAGTATTTAGAGTCCAAGTGATAGGGTTAAAAAAAAACCTGTATGAGAACAGGGCCACAGAGGGGCTTCCTTCTGAGTGGGATCTAGAGAACAGTGGCATGAATGGAAGCATATAGTGATGGTAGAATGAAGGGCAGTCAGCCCTGTGCATGAAACCAGTCCCAGACTTGGGGTCTGCAGACCTGGGCTTGAATTCTGGTTCTCCCATTATCTGCGTGACCTCCAACAGATCCTTCTTCTCTAAGCTTGGTTTCCCCATGTGTCAAATGGCATCACGGAGCTGTTGTAAAAAGCAGATGAGACAGTGGCTGGTAAAACACTCCATAACTGAGTGGCCTTGCACCAATGTCAGCCTGTCATTTTTAATGATCCAGAGAATCACACATTATGTGACCAACTCAGTGCTCAGGCACCGGGGTTGGGGGGAGGAGAAGACACAATCATACAACCCCCATCAACAAGGAATCTATGGTCTAGTTAGGGAAATAGGGACACACAGAGGAAATGGGCAGCAATGAAAGGCAGCGTGGATATTCAATTAAATTGAAGTGAATTAAACTGATGAGCCTGAGGTGAGGTGAGGTGAGTCAAGGAGAATTGAGGTGAGATGCAGTGAGGTAAAACAAGCTGGTCGAGGTGTGCAGTGGATAGAACATTGCACTTGAGTAGGGACGATCTGAAGTTGCATCTCCTGGGACTGTGGGCAAGTCACTTAATCTTCTCGAGCCTTGGTTTCATCATCTGTAAAATGAGAGTGTAGGACTAGATGCAGTAAGATTGGCGTCTTCTAGCTTTAAAACTAAGATCCTATAAGTTGTATTGAATTGAATTGAATTATAGTGGGAAAAGTCTACAATGGGAGTCATGACCCGGGTCGTAGTCTGAACTCAACCTACCTCAACAACCTTTCTCTAGGCTACAATTTCCCAGCTGTAAAACAAGGGCATAGAATTTGATTTCTAGGGTCTCTTCTTGCTCGGCTCTTCTGTGAGTGTAGGGGACTCTTTGCTCAGAGAATGGTATAGATAATAAGTGCTGTAGATATTCAGAGAAAGGTAAGATCAGGAGGGGGAACAGTGGAAGGTGAGGCTGGAGAAATCAATTGTATCTAGATTGTGATGGGCCTTGAATGCCAGACTGAAGAATCGAGATTTTTTTCTGTGGGTCTCAAGGAGATTCACTGAAGGATTTTAACAGGGTAAGAGATGAGATCAGAGCTGAGGGGGGCAGAGCCAAGATGGTGGAGGGAAAGACATTAAATGCACAGAGCTCCTGATACAATGACCACAAAAACAGGGGGCAGCTAGGTGGCGGAGTGAATAAAGCACTGGCCCTAGATTCAGGAGAACCTGAGTTCAAATCTGGCCTCAGACACTTGACACACTTACTAGCTGTGTGACCCTGGGCAAGTCACTTAACCCTCATTGCCCTGTAAAAAACAAACAAACAAAAAACCAATTACCACAAAAACAGCAATCAAAGAGATCAGAGCTGAGGCTTAGGGAAATGAACCTTTCCGTGTATGGAGAATAGAAGAAAGAGAGAGCTGGAGCTGGGGAGACCCATTAGGAGACCTAAGCCAAACCCACATCAGCAGGTATCATCTTCATACCTTGGAAGGCTGGCACCAACCAGGCCAACAATTACCCAGAGCAGCCCAGATAGGATCTGGTGTTTCCCAGGAAAGAAGCCCAGAACAGAACATGCACCTGGACTCAGTTGTTTAATGGGCAGGGGGGAGCAGATGCTGGGGGAGGGGAGCTATGGCATTACCTCCAATACCAGCTGGGTTGTTTGAGCCCTGAGAGGCAGCCAGGACTCAGTGCCAGCTGAGCCTCCAGCACCTGGGTACACTGGGGGTAAGGGAAGGAAGCATTCTCTTTAGCCTTGGATTCTGCCCCACCCCAACCCCAGGGACTCTTCCTATCCCATCTCCCCCAACTTAACTACCTCCCACAACTTGGACAAGGTTCTGACTCTTCTGTAAAATGAAAAGGTTCTGCATGCTGAGCTCCAAATCCGTTGAAATTGCATTTCACTCGCACCAATGCCTCCGCATCCCTAATGAGAGCCTTTGATTATGTGTTCCCCTCCTGCATCCCCTGTCCTCATCATCCATTAGAATATAAGTCCTTGAGATAAAAAATGACTTCATTCCTAGCCTTTGAACCCCCCAGTTGTCTACCTCAGTGCCTGACGCACAGTAGGGGCTGCATAAATGATTGTTGTTTGACTGACTGATTAACTGAATACCCCTTCTCCTCTCTTGCCTATCCAAATCCTATTCATCCTTCAAGGCCTAACTCAATCTCTCTCTAGGAAATTCTCCCTGATAACACAGCCCACATCTTTCTCTCCATTTTGTGGGCCCACGGGCTTATCCAATGTTAGAGCTGGAAGGGATTTTAAAGATTCATTAGTCCAACCCCTGCAACTTCTAGAAGAGAAGGGGAAAGGCTTGTCCACAGTCACACAATTAGTAGGTAGTAAACCAGGACTTCTACTCAGGTTTTAGGATTTTAAGTCCAGAGCCCCCGCAGCAACAAACTCACTGACTATCATCAGTTCATTCATTCATTCATTGAACAACTTTATTCAGTAGATACTTACAGAGAACCTACTGTGTTCAGGAAGCCAGTCTTCACTATCTCTCTCTGTCTTCCACAGCCCAGCTGAGTACAGAACTGAGCACATGAGAAGAAGCCTCAGAAAAGGTTCATCGATGGGATTGAGCGTTTCTCTGAGTACTCAACACTGGGAGCTGGGATTGTTTCCATGCTGGGGCAGACAGGGACTATGGACCCCCCATTTTGGGGACTGGGATCTGTCCCTGATGTGGAGGGAGGAGAACATAAAAGAAAGATGAGGTGGGAACTGAGAAGGCTAAGAAGGACATCTGTGCTGTTGGTAGGTAGCGGGTTTTTTTGTTCCTTCCCTTTTTGACTAATTTAATTCTTTTTTTAAAGGATAATTAGGTCTCAGAGGCTCAAAGGAAGAGTCACAGAAATAGCAATGGCCTTAATATCATCCCCTCTCCCTGGGCTAGGGGCCCCTTGCTGAGGTGCTGAGTGAGGCTGTGAAGAATTGGCGGGGGCTTAAGAGGGCTAATGCATGCTGGGGATCCTTTCCTGAGGGATGGAACAATGGAGGCCTGAGCTCCTGCACAATGAAACTGGTGGCCTGGCTGGTGTGTTTATGGAGCGTACCCCCAATTTTAACCTCTGTCTGACCAACACTGCCCAGCCTACTTATTGTAACTTTCCATTGTCAGGTCCCCTTAGTATTCCTGGTTGCCTCTGAGTGTCTGCCTGTCTATGTCTGCCTACTTCTTCTCACCCACCTGTCTATGGCTGCTTGAATCCATCTGTCTGTCTATTTGTCTAACTATCTGCCTGTCTTTGTCTACCTATTCTTCTTACCTGCCTATGGCTGTCTATATTCATCCATCCATCTGTCTGTCTGTCTGTACATGTCTGTCTATTTCTTCTTACCTGCCTGTCTATGGCTGCCTATATTCATCTATCTGTCTGTCTGTCTATATCTGCCTGTTTCTTTTTACTCACCTGTCTATGGCTACCCATATCCATCTATCTGTCTATCTGTGGCTTCCCATTTGTACCTGCTTCCCTGCATTCCTGTCTGTCTCCCATCTTATTTCTTCTTCTCCTTTCCTGTTTTAGGCCAGGGAGGATGGAAAAAGAGATGGATGGAGGCCCAGAGGAAAGAAAGAAAGGAAGAAAGAAAGCAGAGGAAGAAACTCCCAGGAAAAAAGATCTTTTTTTTAAATAGAAATTTTTATTAAGCTCCCAGGCCTCACTGGTTTCAGAGTAAGTGAATATTAGCTACACCTGCAAAGAATAAGTAGATATCAGCAGGATACAATGAAGAGGATGTCAGATTTGAAGTCAGAGACCTGTGTTCAGATTCTGGTGTTGGTACCAAAGGGCAGCTAGATGGCACAGTGGGAAAGAGTGTTGGCCCTGGAGTCAGGACTCACTTTCTGAGGTCAAATGCAGTCCCAGACACTTATGAGCTGTATGACCATGGGCAGGTCTCTTAACCTGTTTTGCCTCAGTTTCATCATCTATAAAACGAGCTGGGAGAAGGAAATGGCAAAACCGCTCCAGTATCTCAGCCAAGAAAACCCCAAATGGGGTCCCCAAGAGTCAGACACGACTGAGATGCTAAACAACAACAGAGTCCCTCCCATCTCTCAAGTCTAATGAAATCACTTCCATGACCACAGCACCACCTAATTTACCTGTGTGATCTTAAGCAAGCCGTTTACTTTCTCTAGGACTTAGTTTCCACATCTGTAAAATGAGCACATTGAACTAGATAACCCCAAGGTCCTGTTCCAATTCCAAGTCTATCATTCTGCGGTTCCCATTCCATGCCTTGACTCCTGCCCCATTTCCACATATAAGGGGAATACCTGGCTCCTGACAGATCACAGGAGCTCCATTTCTCCTGGAAGTTTAATTGCTGAGGTTTCTCCTTAGGGGCTTAAAAATTAACAGAGGCTTAGCACAGGCTTAAGAACGCATTTAATTGATCTTCCTGTAGGGGTCTGATAGGCTGTTCAAGGGGCTCCAGGACAGCCTCTCCCAGTCTACGTTCCCCACCACTTCGCTCTCTCTGTCTCTGTCTCTGTCTCTCTGTGTGTGTCCCTCTCTGGCTCTCTTTTTGTCTCTCTCTCTCTTTTTTCTGTCTGTCCTTCTCTGTCCCTCTGTCTCTGTTTCTTTCTTCTTCTCTGTCTCTATCTTTTTCTCTGTCTCTCTGTCTCTGTCTTTTTTCTGTCTCTCTCTGTCCCTCTCTGTCTGTTCCTCTCTGTCTCTATCCCTCTCTATCTCTTTCTTCATCTCTGTCTCTGTCTATCTTTTTCTCTGTCTCTCTGTCTCTGTCTCTGTCTTTTTTCTGTCTCTCTGTCTCTCTCCATCTCTGTCCCTCTCTATCTCTGTCTCTCTGTCTCTGACTCTCTGTCTGTCTCTGTCTCTGTCTGTCTGTCTGTCTCTGTCTCTCAGAGAAAGTGCCCCATCCCCTGAACTACTGGACTTATTGACAAAAATGTGTAACACACCTCAAACCCATCCAGTGCATGTGCCAAGAAGGTCTGTGATGACCCAGTCTGGGGAATAGAGAAAAGCCACAATGCAAATAATAGTAGCTAGCATGCATTTAGCACCCTAAGCTTTGTAAAGTTCTTTGTATAACTTATGGCATTTGAGCCTCATAATAAAGTTCAAGGGTAGGTACTTACAAGTATTATGAACCTCATTTCACAGATAAGGAAACAGGATTAGCAAAATAAAGTGACTTGCCACAGTCATACAACTAAGCATGTGTCAAAGGCAGTGTTTGAACCTAGATCATCTTAAGTCCCCAACCACTGCTCCATCTGACATAACAGGCGCCTGACACGCTCCATTCCCTGCCCATTTCATTGTTGAAAGCACTGGTCGAACAGTCCTTATTCAGGCCTCCTAAGAGAAAGGGGAGGTAAGGATTCCTGAATCCCCAGGCAGAAGTACTCCCTGCTTCAGCTTCTGGGGAAGGAGGAATTGATCCTGAGCCAAGGACCTCATCATCCCTGCCATCACTATCATCATTATCACCACCATCATCATTGTCATCAGCCGCAGCAGCCTTGCTGCTGTCTCTCCTTTGAAATTCCCACAGCATTTACTGCCAGTACCATTCACAGAGCACTTAGCTCACACAGCCTGCCTGGTACATCCTCTTACTGTCTCAGGTTGTGAGCCTCATCTTCCCAAACACACTGTGAGTCCCTCAAAAACAGGAGCCGTGCCTTCTTCTCGTATCTCTCCTCCATTCCCACCTTGCCCTGGGCCCCTCCCACAAGAGATATCTTTGTACTCTGAGAAGAAAAAATAAACCTTGTTTAAAGAGAAAATCCATCCAAAGCCCTCAGAGGGTCCCCAATCAGAGAGGAAAATGATCTCAGGTCTGAGGAAGGAAACACACCCTATGTCTTCAGGGAACCCAGAATCTGAGAGGGGGACAGAAAGTCCCAAGCTCTGAAGATAGACATCTTATCCCTTAGGAATCATCAAGGATGAGGTAGCAACATTGTCCTGCACCACGTCCCAGTTCTATCTGTATGATCAGAGGTCAAGAGTTGGAAGGACCAACCTTCAGAAGCATCTAGTCCAATACCCTAATTTTACAGATAAGAAAACTGAGGCCCAAGAAGGTTCAATGATTTTTCCAAGGTCTCATAGGGTAGTGAGCCTCTGAGGCAAGACAGCTACCCTACTCTAATACCACTGTTCTGCAGTCTGAGGAGAGAGACTAGTGCCTCACCCAGTGCACTTCTGGGCCTGAGAAAGGATATACATTAATAATAATAATAATAATAATAAGAATAATAATTTTTGTGAGGAAATCAGGGTTAAGTGACTTGCCAGGGTCACACAGCGAGTGTCAAGTGTCTGAAGTCAAATTTGACTCAGCTTCCTCCGTGACTCTCAGGCGCCGTGCTCTATTATCCATTGTGCCACCTAGCTGCCCCATGGAAATATATTTTTGTTTTGTTTTGTTTTGTTTGTTTTGTTTTTGTTTTTTTTTTTTGCAGGGCAATGAGAGTTAAGTGACTTGCCCAGGGTCACACAGCTAGTAAGTGTCAAGTGTCTGAGGCCGGATTTGAACTCAGGTACTCCTGAATCCAGGGCCGGTGCTTTACCACTGCGCCATCTAGCTGCCCCTGGAAATATATTTTTAAAGCAACATATAACCACATGAAAAATAGCACTGGGCAAACTGAGGCAGGGAAGGAAACTGTGAGTGTCCTGGACGGTGTCCAGAGCCAGGTGGCTCCAACCAGGGAAAGCTTCCTGAAGGAGACAAATTTTAAGCTGGTTTTGAGGAAGGGCAGACCCTGTATAGAGGGGGTGAGGGATGAACGTAAGGGAGAAGAGCAAGCCAATTATCTCTGTAATGAATATAAGCAGGTGAGACTCTAATTTATGGAACCCTGGGCCACTTTGAGGGGCTCTGGTTGGATGCTGAAGGACCTGGTGAGTTAGGATAAAAATGGGGGTCTGGTACCTAGATAGTTGCCATATGGGGGACTCTGGCTGACTGCTACTGGGAAAATCATGATGAGAACAAGGGAAGTGGCCTTGGAGAGACTGGGAATGATGTGTTGACATTCTGTGGCCTGTTTTGGTTGTCTAACCATGTGGTTGGGGAGGAGCTTTTGTTGATTGGCTACGGAGTTGAACCATTGGATTCAAAAAGACTTAGAGGTGGATTCACCTGTCTCTTGCTACATGACTGTAATTACCATACGGCCCCCTGAGAAATGGATCCTCTTGCCTTCTCATGAGTATGTTTCCATTCCAAGTACAGGAAGTGGAGATTCCATCTACATGAAGCTAGCCAATGGGGTCTGGGGGTCTGCACATACACCAGATCACCATAACACTTTCTATGTGCTCAAGATGTATCCTTGCCGATTTACCAAGGACCTAGATCCTCTCCTTGGAAAAGAACATGGCAAACCACTCCAACATCTTTGCCAAGAAAAACCCCGAATGGCGTCACAAAGAGTCAGACACTACTGAAGTGACTCAAACAACAACAACAAATCCTCTCTGTTCTTCGAGCTCAATTTCAGTCTATCTCCTCCAGAGATGTTTTTTTAGCTCCATGGCATCTCCCTTCACTGAGCGTGAGGGCACTCAGTGGTTCAAAGATGTCGACTTGCGCTCTTTTTCCTAATTTGTCCCAAATGATTGAGTGTTCCCCTCACCCCTAGCTTTCTCCCTGAGGGGCAGGGGCGGGTCTATTCTTCTCTGTTAGCCCTGACCCCACTCCCAAACTATGATTTCCCCTTGGTCAGGACCAGCTGTGTTCTTCCCCTGTCCCTCTGGCCTGTGATTCCTGAGAGCAAGACCCAACTCTGCTCCTCCTCTGTCTATTCAGATGGTGACCTCCCTTATGGCAAAGGTCTGCTCCGTCCCTGCCTTGCCCTCTCCAAGCATTGGGGAGCACAAGGCTGGGCCCATAATAGGCTCTCAGTACATGCTTGTTGACAACTCAAGTGAGAAGATTAAAAGCTCCCTCCTTCCCTTCCAATCGAAATTCATTCAAGCAAACATTTAATCCCCCATTCATGGAAATACCAACAATTAACTATCCTGGCCAATTACCATGTAAGTCCCTGTTGGCCTAGTGAGATTGGAACCTACCTTCCCCTCACAGCCCCTGGGTAGCCCCAGGACTCAGTTATTAGCCCTCACACTCTGGGGGCCCCCTTTGCCCCCAACCCAGAGCAAGGACCTACTTTTGGCCTGATTATTCATCTTCAGGGAACCCAGGGCTAACAGATTTCTAGTGGAAGGGGACTTTGTATGAGAATATTGGTGTTTCTTGGCTCATGGGCACCTAGGACACCATCTTCTATGTAATACCAGATGCTAGCTTCCCCTTTCTCCGTCTCTCTTTCTCTGTTTCTGTATCTCTTTCTGTCTCTGTCTATCTTTGTCTCTGTCTCTGTCTCTCTCAGACAGGGATGTCCTAGCTCCCTCTTGAGACCCTTTTCCCTTGTCATATACTCTCACCTCCACCGAATAGGACCATTTC